>NC_137682.1:25027925-25080425 GCF_963989245.1 Nansenia antarctica | reverse complement strand
GCACCAAAATGAGGGACCACATCTCCCCTGTCCTCATCTCCCTTCACTGGCTCCCAGTGAAGAAGAGAGTGAAGTTCAAAATCTGCACCTTTGTTTTTAAAGCTCTCAACAGTCTCGCCCCACCTTACATCAAGGACCTCCTGGACCAGTCTACCTCCTCAAGGCCCAGACCCAGGCTCAGGTCCGACGCCCAACTCAGCCTGAGGGTCCCATGTACCAACCTCAAGAGGAAGGGTGACCGTGCCTTTGCAGTGATAGCACCGACCCTGTGGAACGCGCTCCCTTCTGCCATCAAGTTTGCCCCCACTCTGGACTCCTTTAGAGTTAAAAACCCACCTCTTCCAAAATGACATTCCCTAAATCTACTCCCTATTTGTTGTGAATTGTATGCCTGAGTTTTACGTTTAAGTCGTCTGTGTCTGATTGCTCTCTGTGTTCCTTGTCTTTGTCTTTATCTGTTCCTTTACCCGGGCTGCGCCCCGGGCCGATGTAAAAGTTGGATGGGGGGCGCATTATAAATGAAATTAACATAACATAACATAACATATACAGGCATAGTATTACTTCCGCATTCCTGCCCGGGCAACACTAGTTACCTATACGCTTTTTATCACTCCAACTACGGTGGTTCACATAGCTCAAAAATAACACTTCAATACATAACATAACCCTTAACCCTAACCTGTCTGTCTATCTAATGCAGTGGTTCTCAACCCTCTCCTCAGGGACCCCCAGCCGCTCCACATGTTTGATCTGTTCCACCACCAACTCACCTGATTCAACTGATCAAGTACAAACCATAATTGCTTTATACTTGATCAGTTGAATCAGGTGAGTTGGTGGTGGAACAGATCAAATATGTGGAGCGGCTGGGGGTCCCCGAGGAGAGGGTTGAGAACCTCTGATCTAATGTATATGTAACCCTTAACCTCACCCTGTCTGTCTATCTAATGTATATGTAACCCTTAACCCTAACCTGTCTGTCTATCTAATGTATATGTAACCCTTAACCCTAACCTGTCTGTTTATCTAATGTATATGTAACCCTTAACCTCACCCTGTCTGTCTATCTAATGTATATGTAACCCTTAACCCTAACCTGTCTGTCTATCTAATGTATATGTAACCCTTAACCTCACCCTGTCTGTCTATCTAATGTATATGTAACCCTTAACCTCACCCTGTCTGTCTATCTAATGTATATGTAACCCTTAACCCTAACCTGTCTGTCTATCTAATGTATATGTAACCCTAACCTGTCTGTCTATCTAATGTATATGTAACCCTTAACCCTAACCTGTCTGTCTATCTAATGTATATGTAACCCTTAACCCTAACCTGTCTGTCTATCTAATGTATTGATTGATTGATTGAAAACTTTATTAGAAGATTTGCAGAAGTAGGTACATGAAAGTACATATTACATACAAGGTCAACTAACAGGATAAAAACCCAAGAAAGCCACTGGCTTATTTCAATTGGGGTCCTTGATTCTCAATTCATCGTTACATGTAAGACAGACAAAAAAAAACTAGTACTATCTACAAGATAATACAGACAAATAACTAGTACTATCTACAAGATAAATATACATCCATCATGGGAAGAACAATACAACAAAACATTAGGTATGTACAGCGGGTAGGACAGGTGGGGACATACACCACAGGTGGGGGCGGGGGACAAAACACAAAGTATGTACAGTGGGTAGTTCGGGTCTTTTAATCTGATTTTTGATTTAGAGGGTCCAGTTACGGATTGCAGCCTCCTGTAAATGTTTTTTGAGAGTGGTTTTGAAGGTGGGCAGTGTTTTGCACTCCTTTAAGATTATAGGAAGGGCGTTCCACATTTTTACTGCATAGTTTGCAAACGAGTTTAACCCCTTGTTTGTGGTGCAACGCGGTTGAACGTGGTTCGTGGAGCTTCCTCTGGTATTGTATGTGTGGACGTTGTTCACTTTTTGGAAGTATGTTGACAGGTACTTGGGTGTCTTTGTGGTGTAGCGTATCTTGAAGACCAGGCCCAGTGCAAGCTGCTGCACTCTGTCAACTACTCGTAGCCAATCAAGGCTCAAAAAATGAGCAGCGGTTAGATGTGTCCTAGGGTTGAGGCCTTATATGTAAGGTTACGTATATGTAACCCTTAACCCAAACCTGTCTGTTTATCTAATGTATATGTAACCCTAACCTGTCTGTCTATCTAATGTCATGTATATGTATTGTCCTCTATGACTACCATAGCGACGTGTAACTGATAGATACAGTAGGCCTACATACTCAGGGTGTAGTAGCTGTGTGTGTGTGTGTGTGTGTGTCAGGGTGTAGTACCTGTGTGTGTGTGTGTGTCAGGGTGTAGTAACTGTGTGTGTGTGTGTCAGGGTGTAGTAACTGTGTGTGTGTGTGTGTGTGTGTGTGTGTGTGTGTGTGTGTGTCAGGGTGTAGTAACTGTGTGTGTGTGTGTGTGTGTGTGTGTCAGGGTGTAGTAACTGTGTGTGTGTGTGTGTGTGTGTGTCAGGGTGTAGTAACTGTGTGTGTGTGTGTGTGTCAGGGTGTAGTAACTGTGTGTGTGTGTGTGTGTGTGCGTGTGTGTGTGTGTGTGTGTGTGTGTGCGTGTGTGTGTGTGTGTGTCAGGGTGTAGTAACTGTGTGTGTGTGTGTGTGTGTGTCAGGGTGGACTACCTGTCAGAGAAGATGACCAGGCTGGGTGAGGAGGAGAAGCAGCTGCTGAGAGTCCAGATCTGCCAGGTGGAGAAGCAGGTGGAGGACATCAGGTGACCCCTGACCCTGACCCTGTCCCTGACCCTGACCCTGACCCTGTCCCTGACCCTGTCCCTGTCCCTGACCCTGTCCCTGTCCCTCTCCCTGACCCTGTCCCTGACCCTGTCCCTGTCCCTGTCCCTGACCCTGACCCTGACCCTGTCCCTGACCCTGACCCTGTCCCTGACCCTGTCCCTGACCCTGACCCTGTCCCTGTCCCTGACCCTGACCCTGACCCTGTCCCTGTCCCTGACCCTGTCCCTGACCCTGTCCCTGTCCCTGTCCCTGACCCTGACCCTGTCCCTGACCCTGACCCTGTCTCTGTCCCTGTCCCTGTCCCTGTCCCTGACCCTGACCCTGTCTGGCTGTTTATCTGGCTGTCTGGCTGGCTGTTTCTGTCTGTCTGTCTGTCTGTCTGTTTTATCTGTCTGTCTGTCTGTTTGTATGTCTTTTAATCTGTCTGCCTGTTTATCTGTCTGTCTGTTTCTCTGTATGTCTGTTTATCTGTCTGTCTGTTTCTCTGTATGTCTGTTTATCTGTCTGTTTCTCTGTATGTCTGTTTATCTGTCTGTCTGTTTGTATGTCTTTTTATCTGTCTGCCTGTTTATCTGTCTGTCTGTTTCTCTGTATGTCTGTTTATCTGTCTGTCTGTTTCTCTGTATGTCTGTTTATCTGTCTGTCTGTTTCTCTGTATGTCTGTTTATCTGTCTGTTTCTCTGTATGTCTGTTTATCTGTCTGTCTGTCTGTTTCTCTGTATGTCTGTTTATCTGTCTGTCTGTCTGTCTGTTTATCTGTCTGTCTGTTTATCTGTCTGTCTGTCTGTTTATCTGTCTGTCTGTCTGTCTGTTTATCTGTCTGTCTGTTTATCTGTCTGTCTGTTTATCTGTCTGTCTGTTTATCTGTCTGTCTGTTTATCTGTCTGTCTGTCTGTTTATCTGTCTGTCTGTTTGTTTATCTGTCTGGCTGTTTATCTGTCTGTTTATCTGTTTGTTTATCTGTCTGTCTGTTTGTTTATCTGTCTGTCTGTTTCTGTGTTTCAGAGCGATGAAGGAGGAGGAGTTGATGGGCGGTCGCTATGACAACCATGACTGGCAGAAGATTGCCAATATTGATGTAGGTCAAAGGTCAGATGTCTGTCTAACCCTGACTCTAACCCTGACTCTAACCCTGACCTCTGACCCTGCTCCCCAGTTTGAGGGTCTGCGTGAGGCGGAGGACGTGCGGCGGTTCTGGGAGAACTTCCTCCACCCGAACATCAACAAGTCAGCCTGGGGGGCGGCGGAGCTGCAGGCGCTGAGGCAGCAGGTGGAGCAGCATGGAGGCCGGGGCTGGAACCACATCGCTGACGGGCTGCAGGTACGCTAGGCTAGGCTAGGCTAGGCTACCTAACCCTGCACCCAGGGCTGCAGGTACGCTAGGCTAGGCTAGGCTACCTAACCCTGCACACAGGGCTGGAGGTACGCTACGCTAGGCTAGGCTAGGCTACCTAACCCTGCAAACAGGGCTGGAGGTACGCTACGCTAGGCTAGGCTAGGCTACCTAACCCTCCACACAAGGCTGGAGGTACGCTACGCTAGGCTAGGCTAGGCTACCTAACCCTGCAAACAGGGCTGGAGGTACGCTACGCTAGGCTAGGCTAGGCTACCTAACCCTGCACCCAGGATTGGCCTCTCCAGCCTCCTGAAGACCCACAAACCAGACGCACAACAGGAGGATAATCACACTCTACCCAGAGTGATGATGATGATGTGTGTGTGTGCACGTGTGCGTGTGCGTGTGTGTGTGTGGTCTCCAGACCAGCAGGACAGCGTTCATGTGCCTGCAGACGTACCAGCGGTCGGTGTGTCGGACCCACAGGAGGAGGAAGTGGAGCAGCCAGGAGGACCAGGAGCTCAGAGAGCTGGTGGAGAAGATGAGGATCGGCAACTACATCCCCTACACCCAGAGTACTGCTCCACCCTAATACACCTCCCTAATACACCACCCTAACACCCAGAGTACTGCTACAACCTAATACACCACCCTAATACACCACCCTACATCCCCTAAACCCAGAGTACTGCTACACCACCTCCTACACCTCTCTCCTACACCCTCCTACACCCTCCTACACCCTCCTACACCCTCCTATACCCTCCTACACCCTCCTACACCCTCCTACACCCTCCTACACCCTCCTATACCCTCCTATACCCTCCTACACCCATCCTACACCCTCCTACACCCTTAAACACAAACACTTCTATCAATGTCTTTTTTCCATTAACTATTGTCTTTTTAAATGTTTTATCTATTTACTTCTTATATTTGCTTTTATTCATTGTAATTTTTATTTTCTTATGCTCCTCTTGTGGAGGGATGGAGGGATATGGAGGGATATGGAGTGGTGTAGAGGGATGTAGAGGGATGTAGAGGGATGTAGAGGGATGTGGAGGGATGTAGAGGGATGTAGAGGGATGTGGAGGGATGTGGAGGGATGTAGAGGGATGTAGAGGGATGTAGAGGGATGTGAAGGGATGTGGAGGGATGTAGAGGGATGTAGAGGGATGTAGAGGGATGTGGAGGGATGTAGAGGGATGTAGAGGATTGTAGAGGAATGTGGAGGGATGTAGAGGGGTGTAGAGGGATGTAGAGGGATGTAGAGGGATGTAGAGGAATGTGGAGGGATGTGGAGGGATGTAGAGGGATGTGGAGGGATGTGGAGGGATGTAGAGGGATGTAGAGGGTTGTAGAGGGATGTAGAGAGATGTAGAGGGTTGTAGAGGGATGTAGAGGGATGTAGAGGGATGTGGAGGGATGTAGAGGGATGTAGAGGGATGTAGAGGGATGTAGAGGGATGTAGAGGGATGTAGAGGGATGTAGAAGGATGTGGAGGGATATGATTAAACACAAACACTTCTATCAATGTCTTTTTCCCATTAACTATTGTCTTTTTAAATGTTTTATCTATTTACTTCTTATATTTGCTTTTATTCATTGTAATTGTTATTTTCTTATGCTCCTCTTGCTGTATTTTTATATAATGCATGTAAAGCACTTTGAATTGCCCCTGTTGTATGAAATGTGCTATACAAATAAACTTGCCTTGCCTTGCCTTACACCCTCCTACACCCTCCTACACCCTCCTATACCCTCCTACACCCTCCTACACCCTCCTATACCCTCCTACACCCTCCTACCCCCTCCTACACCCTCCTACACCCTCCTACACCCTCCTATACCCTCCTACACCCTCCTACATCCTCCTACACCTCTCTACACCCCCCTACACCCTCCTATACCCTCCTACACCCTCCTACACCCCCCTACACCTCTCTACACCCTCCTACACCCTCCTATACCCTCCTACACCCTCCTACCCCCTCCTACACCCTCCTACACCCTCCTATACTCTCCTACACCCTCATACACCCTCCTACTCCCTCCTATACCCTCCTATACCCTCCTACTCCCTCCTATACCCTCCTATACCCTCCTACACCCCCCTACACCTCTCTACTGTCTCCTACACCCTCCTATACCCTCCTACACCCCCCTACACCCTCCTACACCCTCATATACCCTCCTACACCCTCCTATACCCTCCTACACCCTCCTACACCCTCCTATACCCTCCTATACCCTCCTACACCCTCCTATACCCTCCTACACCCTCCTATACCCTCCTACACCCCCCTACACCCTCCTACACCCTCATATACCCTCCTACACCCCCCTACACCCTCCTATACCCTCCTACACCCTCCTACACCCTCCTATACCCTCCTATACCCTCCTACACCCTCCTATACCCTCCTATACCCTCCTACACCCTCCTATACCCTCCTACACCCCCCTACACCCCCCTACACCCTCCTACACCCTCCTATACCCTCCTACACCCTCCTACACCCTCCTATACCCTCCTACACCCTCCTACACCCTCCTATACCCTCCTACACCCCCCTACACCCCCCTACACCCTCCTACACCCTCCTATACCCTCCTACACCCTCCTACACCCTCCTATACCCTCCTATACCCTCCTACACCCTCCTATACCCTCCTACACCCTCCTATACCCTCCTACACCCCCCTACACCCTCCTACACCCTCCTACACCCTCCTACACCCTCCTACACCCTCCTATACCCTCCTATACCCTCCTACACCCTCCTATACCCTCCTACACCCCCCTACACCCTCCTACACCCTCCTATACCCTCCTACACCCCCCTACACCCTCCTACACCCTCCTATACCCTCCTACACCCTCCTACACGCTCCTATACCCTCCTACACCCTCCTACACTCTCCTACACCCTCCTACACCCTCCTATACCCTCCTACACCCTCTCCTACACCCTCCTATACCCTCCTACACCCTCCTACACCCCTCCTACACCCTCCTATACCCTCCTACACCCTCCTACACCCTCCTACATCCTCCTACATCCTCCTATACCCTCCTACACCCTCCTATACCCTCCTACACCCTCCTACACCCCTCCTACACCCTCCTATACCCTCCTATACCCTCCTACACCCTCTCCTACACCCTCCTATACCCTCCTACACCCTCCTATACCCTCCTACACCCTCCTACACCCTCCTATACCCTCCTATACCCTCCTACACCCTCCTATACCCTCCTATACCCCCCTATACCCTCCTACACCCTCCTATACCCTCCTATACCCTCCTACACCCTCCTATACCCTCCTATACCATCCTACACCCTCATATACCCTCCTACACCCTCCTACACCCTCCTATACCCTCCTATACCCTCCTACACTCTCCTACACCCTCCTACACCCTCCTACACCCTCCTATACCCTCCTATACCCTCCTACACCCTCCTATACCCTCCTACACCCCCTACACCCTCTCTATACCCTCCTACACCCTCCTACACCCTCCTATACCCTCCTATACCCTCCTTCACCCTCCTACACCCTCCTATACCCTCCTACACTCTCCTACACCCTCCTACACCTCTCTATACCCTCCTATACCCTCCTACACCCTCCTACACCCTCCTACACCCTCCTATACCCTCCTACACCCCCCTACACCTCTCTACACCCTCCTACACCCCCCTACACCCTCCTATACCCTCCTACACCCTCCTACACCCCCCTACACCTCTCTACACCCTCCTACACCCCCCTACACCCTCCTATACCCTCCTACACTCCTACACCCTCCTATACCCTCCTACACCCTCCTACACCCTCCTACACCCTCCTATACCCTCCTACACCCTCCTACACCCTCCTATACCCTCCTACACCCTCCTACACCCTCCTATACCCTCCTACACCCTCCTACCCCCTCCTACACCCTCCTACACCCTCCTACACCCTCCTATACCCTCCTACATCCTCCTACACCTCTCTACACCCTCCTACACCCTCCTATACCCTCCTACACCCTCCTACACCCCCCTACACCTCTCTACATCCTCCTATACCCTCCTACACCCTCCTACACCCTCCTACCCCCTCCTACACCCTCCTATACTCTCCTACACCCTCATACACCCTCCTACTCCCTCCTATACCCTCCTACACCCCCCTACACCCCCCTACACCCTCCTATACCCTCCTACACCCTCCTATACTCTCCTACACCCTCCTACACCCTCCTATACCCTCCTACACCCTCCTATACCCTCCTACACCCCCCTACACCCTCCTACACCCTCCTATACCCTCCTACACCCTCCTACACCCTCCTATACCCTCCTATACCCTCCTACACCCTCCTATACCCTCCTATACCCTCCTACACCCTCCTATACCCTCCTACACCCCCCTACACCCCCCTACACCCTCCTACACCCTCCTACACCCTCCTACACCCTCCTACACCCTCCTATACCCTCCTACACCCTCCTATACCCTCCTACACCCCCCTACACCCTCCTACACCCTCCTATACCCTCCTACACCCCCCTACACCCTCCTACACCCTCCTACACCCTCCTACACCCTCCTACACGCTCCTATACCCTCCTACACCCTCCTACACTCTCCTACACCCTCCTACACCCTCCTATACCCTCCTACACCCTCTCCTACACCCTCCTATACCCTCCTACACCCTCCTACACCCCTCCTACACCCTCCTACACCCTCCTATACCCTCCTATACCCTCCTACACCCTCCTACACCCTCCTACATCCTCCTACATCCTCCTACACCCTCCTATACCCTCCTACACCCTCCTACACCCCCCTATACCCTCCTACACCCCTCCTACACCCTCCTATACCCTCCTACACCCTCTCCTACACCCTCCTATACCCTCCTACACCCTCCTATACCCTCCTACACCCTCCTATACCCTCCTATACCCTCCTACACCCTCCTATACCCCCCTATACCCTCCTACACCCTCCTATACCCTCCTATACCCTCCTACACCCTCCTACACCCTCCTATACCCTCCTATACCCTCCTACACCCTCCTATACCCTCCTATACCCTCCTACACCCTCTCCTACACCCTCCTATACCCTCCTACACCCTCCTATACCCTCCTACACCCTCCTATACCCTCCTATACCCTCCTACACCCTCCTATACCCCCCTATACCCTCCTATACCCTCCTATACCCTCCTACACCCTCCTACACCCTCCTATACCCTCCTATACCCTCCTACATCCTCCTACACCCTCCTACACCCTCCTATACCCTCCTATACCCTCCTACACCCTCCTACACCCCTCCTACACCCTCCTATACCCTCCTATACCCTCCTACACCCCTCCTATACCCTCCTACACCCTCCTACACCCTCCTATACCCTCCTACACCCTCCTACACCCCCCTACACCTCCTACACCCTCCTATACCCTCCTACACCCTCCTATACCCTCCTACACCCTCCTATACCCTCCTACACCCTCCTATACCCTCCTACACCCTCCTACACCCTCCTATACCCTCCTACACCCTCCTATACCCTCCTACACCCTCCTATACCCTCCTACACCATCCTACACCCTCCTACACCCTCCTATACCCTCCTACACCCCCTACACCCTCCTATACCCTCCTATACCCTCCTATACCCTCCTACACCCTCCTACACCCCCCTACACCTCTCTACACCCTCCTATACCCCCCTACACCTCTCTACACCCTCCTACACCCTCCTACACCTCTCTACACCCCCCTACACCGTCCTAGGCCTGGGACTGCTGTATAACGAGGTGTATGACGTGGTGTATGACAGGTGTATGACGTTAGGGTTAGGGTTATGATGGTGTGTTGTGTTGCAGTCTCGTACTTCATGGAGGGGCGGGACCACAGCCAGCTGATGTACCGCTGGACGCATGTGCTGGACCCCACCCTGAGGAAGGGCCACTGGGCCGCCCACGAAGACCAGGTACTCCCCCTCTAACTCTGACCCTGTCTGTCTGTCTGACCCTAACCCCCCCCCTCTAACTCTGTCTAACCCTGACCCCCCCTGTCTGTCTGTCTGTCTAACCCTGACCCCCCCCCCGTCTGTCTGTCTGTCTATCTGTCTGGACCAAGTACCCCCACCCTGTCTGGTTGTAGATATTGCTGAGGTGTGTGTGTGTCTGTGTGTGTGTGTGTGTGCGTGTGTGTGCGTGTGTGTGTGTGTGTGTTTGTGTGTGTGTGTGTAGTTGTTGCTCAGGGCTGTGTCCAGGCTGGGCGTGTGATGCTGAGGTGTGTGTGTGTGTGTGTGTGTGTGTAGTTGTTACTCAGGGCCGTGTCCAGGTACGGTGTCGGCAGCTGGTGGAAGATCAGACTGGAGGTTCCGGGACGCAACGATGACCAGTGTAGAGACAGGTACACACACACACACACACACACACACACACACCTAACCCTAACCCTTCACTCACCTCTAGAGACAGGTACACACACACACACACACACACACACACCTGGTATAAACCAGTCATAACTGGGGTCGAAGAGCTCCCTGTGGCTTTGAATTAGTGTCATCATCTTGTCATCGTCCATGTTGGCTGTAAGTTGTATAACGTTACCGGTCAATTAACGTACAGTAGAGTAAATATACATTTTGGGTTGCCAGACGTCCGGTTTTCAGTGTACGGTCTCTATACAACGTGTGTACAATTTGGCTGGTCATTCAGTCGTGCTAGATTACAAATCTGGCAACCCCGTGCAGCCAAAAAAGGCTACCATAGATCTTTGAGTAAACTGAGGGTACATTACTTGCTCAAAGATTTACGATAGCCTTTTTGGCTGCACAATACAAAATACAAATACAGTGTTTCCTCCAGGAACTTTCACATTAGTGGCGGTGAGGCCAATCCTCGCGCGCGATAATTTCACCAAAAACTAGAGGGAGCATGGCAAAAAAACAAAACGGTTAAACCATTAAAGCCGAGCGGTGATGTTTTATATAGCAGGTGATCAAATACCAAGATATCCTGAAAATGGTCGGGGCCGACAATCGTAAATGTTGTATGTGTTCAATATTTACGACCAAAAATCCTTATGTGTGTGGGCAACTCCCGACAACTCCCGACTAGGGTTGCCAGATGGGCTCGGGTTTTTTTGGTGGAATTTTTTTAGACTGTGGTTAGGGTGGAAAATGTCCCATCTGGCAACCCTGTTCGCGAGTCCGATTGTGACGTGAATGGAATGTAGCCAATCAAGAAGCGAGCTGACTTCTTCTTTTCGGATGGGAATATCGGCGCACACCACACACAATACGATCAAGGCTGTTCAATCCAAGATTTTTTATCTTCATGTGTGGGGTCTGTCTCAGATAAAATCCTTAAAAAAATCCTAAGTCCTTATGTGTGTACCGGGCTTTAGTGGCGGAGAAAATTCATTTGTGGCGGCCCGCCACGGGACTCCTGTCTCTTGGCACTACAATACCCTCCTTAAAGCACATATGTTATACTCTCGCAATGTGGTTGGCACCTTGGTGACGACGGCTCCAATCTCTCCCAGATCCACGTCAAACTCCTGTCTGTTCACTCTGAAGTAAGTTGTCTGGAGCGGTCCTCCTGTACACTACAGCCTCAACTGTTGACCAAGTTGAACTCTCATTTCATTGTGAGACTGCAGAATCTCGTAGACCCACAACCAACCGCCTCCTTTTTACGTTATGGAAAATTAGTTGATGCTCAGCAAGCTAGCTGTCTATGACCGAAAGATGCGTGTAAAATATATGCTCCAGTCTCTCTCCCTGTTATGAGTGACTCAATTCATTTAGATGCACCACTTGAAGTTTCCCAATTTTCCCATTGTGACGCAATCCGTCGCACGCCAAAATTCGACAGTGCGGTGCGACTCGTCGCACGCCGTGTGCCTTGTCTCATTCAAAACAATGGAATCAAATAATTTTTTACGGTCGCACGACCAAAACAATTCCGTCGCACGACAAAATCGCACACCGTGTGCATTGGCCTTAACCCTTCACTCACCTCCTGGAGACAGGTACACACACACACACCTAACCCTTCACTCACCTCCTAGAGACAGGTACACACACACACACACCTAACCCTAACCCTTCACTCACCTCCTAGAGACAGGTACACACACACACACACACACACCTAACCCTTCCCCCCCCCATGGAGACTGTAGGTTAGGGTGTGATGGGTTAGGGTGTGATAGAGCCCTGCAGTGTTTCAGACGTCGTCTCTGTCGCTGTTTGGATTCATTTATCTGAAGCTCTGCTGGTGGACAGACAGACAGACAGGACTGTCTGTGACTGTGTGTGTGTGTGTGTGTAGGTACATGGACTGTCTGCGGGAGGACGTGAAGAGAGGCGCCTTCAGCCTGGAGGAGCAGCTGTTGCTACGGCAACTGGTGCAGAAACATGGAGAAGGTTGGAACTGATGAACGTGTTATAACCCTAACTAGTCTGGGTTAACTAGGCAGGTTAACTAGGCAGGTTAACTAGGCAGGGTTAACTAGGCAGGTTAACTAGTCTGGGTTAACTAGACAGGGTTAACTAGACAGGTTAACTAGACAGGTTAACTAGACAGGTTAACTAGGCAGGGTTAACTAGGCAGGTTAACTAGGCAGGTTAACTAGGCAGGATAACTAGACAGGGTTAACTAGACAGGTTAACTAGGCAGGTTAACTAGGCAGGTTAACTAGACAGGTTAACTAGGCAGGTTAACTAGACAGGGTTAACTAGGCAGGTTAACTAGACAGGTTAACTAGGCAGGATAACTAGACAGGGTTAACTAGACAGGTTAACTAGACAGGTTAACTAGACAGGTTAACTAGGCAGGTTAACTAGGCAGGTTAACTAGACAGGTTAACTAGACAGGTTAACTAGGCAGGATAACTAGACAGGGTTAACTAGTCTGGGTTAACTAGGCAGGTTAACTAGACAGGTTAACTAGACAGGTTAACTAGGCAGGTTAACTAGGCAGGTTAACTAGGCAGGATAACTAGACAGGGTTAACTAGACAGGTTAACTAGGCAGGTTAACTAGACAGGGTTAACTAGGCAGGTTAACTAGACAGGTTAACTAGGCAGGTTAACTAGACAGGGTTAACTAGACAGGTTAACTAGACAGGTTAACTAGGCAGGTTAACTAGACAGGACAACTAGGCAGGTTAACTAGGCAGGTTAACTAGACAGGGTTAACTAGACAGGGTTAACTAGGCAGGGTTAACTAGGCAGGTTAACTAGGCAGGTTAACTAGGCAGGGTTAACTAGGCAGGTTAACTAGACAGGTTAACTAGGCAGGTTAACTAGGCAGGTTAACTAGACAGGGTTAACTAGACAGGGTTAACTAGGCAGGATAACTAGGCAGGTTAACTAGACAGGTTAACTAGGCAGGATAACTAGACAGGGTTAACTAGTCTGGGTTAACTAGACAGGTTAACTAGACAGGTTAACTAGACAGGTTAACTAGGCAGGTTAACTAGGCAGGTTAACTAGACAGGGTTAACTAGACAGGGTTAACTAGGCAGGTTAACTAGGCAGGTTAACTAGACAGGTTAACTAGACAGGTTAACTAGACAGGATAACTAGACAGGTTAACTAGACAGGGTTAACTAGACAGGTTAACTAGACAGGTTAACTAGGCAGGATAACTAGACAGGTTAACTAGACAGGGTTAACTAGACAGGTTAACTAGACAGGTTAACTAGACTGGGTTAACTAGGCAGGTTAACTAGACAGGTTAACTAGACAGGGTTAACTAGACAGGTTAACTAGACAGGTTAACTAGACAGGTTAACTAGACAGGGTTAACTAGGCAGGATAACTAGACAGGGTTAACTAGACAGGGTTAACTAGGCAGGATAACTAGACAGGTTAACTAGACGGGGTTAACTAGACAGGTTAACTAGACAGTGTTAACTAGGCAGGTTAACTAGACAGGTTAACTAGACAGGTTAACTAGACAGGTTAACTAGGCAGGACAACTAGACAGGGTTAACTAGGCAGGTTAACTAGACAGGTTAAGTAGACAGGGTTAACTAGACAGGTTAACTAGACAGGGTTAACTAGGCAGGTTAACTAGGCAGGTTAACTAGGCAGGTTAACTAGGCAGGATAACTAGACAGGTTAACTAGACAGGTTAACTAGGCAGGGTTAACTAGGCAGGGTTAACTAGGCAGGTTAACTAGGCAGGTTAACTAGGCAGGTTAACTAGACAGGGTTAACTAGGCAGGGTTAACTAGGCAGGTTAACTAGACAGGTTAACTAGACAGGTTAACTAGGCAGGTTAACTAGACAGGGTTAACTAGACAGGTTAACTAGGCAGGATAACTAGACAGGGTTAACTAGTCTGGGTTAACTAGACAGGGTTAACTAGGCAGGTTAACTAGACAGGTTAACTAGGCAGGGTTAACTAGGCAGGTTAACTAGGCAGGTTAACTAGACAGGGTTAACTAGACAGGGTTAACTAGGCAGGTTAACTAGGCAGGATAACTAGACAGGGTTAACTAGGCAGGACAACTAGACAGGGTTAACTAGGCAGGATAACTAGACAGGGTTAACTAGGCAGGTTAACTAGGCAGGATAACTAGACAGGTTAACTAGACGGGGTTAACTAGACAGGTTAACTAGACAGTGTTAACTAGGCAGGTTAACTAGACAGGTTAACTAGACAGGTTAACTAGACAGGTTAACTAGGCAGGACAACTAGACAGGGTTAACTAGGCAGGATAACTAGACAGGTTAACTAGACAGGGTTAACTAGACAGGTTAACTAGGCAGGGTTAACTAGACAGGTTAACTAGACAGGATAACTAGGCAGGTTAACTAGGCAGGTTAACTAGACAGGTTAACTAGGCAGGTTAACTAGGCAGGTTAACTAGGCAGGTTAACTAGGCAGGGTTAACTAGGCAGGTTAACTAGACTGGTTAACTAGACAGGTTAACTAGACAGGGTTAACTAGACAGGTTAACTAGACAGGTTAACTAGGCAGGTTAACTAGACAGGGTTAACTAGGCAGGTTAACTAGACAGGGTTAACTAGGCAGGTTAACTAGGCAGGTTAACTAGACAGGGTTAACTAGGCAGGTTAACTAGTCTGGGTTAACTAGACAGGTTAACTAGACAGGGTTAACTAGACAGGTTAACTAGGCAGGGTTAACTAGGCAGGTTAACTAGACAGGTTAACTAGACAGGTTAACTAGACAGGTTAACTAGGCAGGTTAACTAGGCAGGGTTAACTAGGCAGGTTAACTAGACAGGTTAACTAGGCAGGTTAACTAGACAGGTTAACTAGACAGGTTAACTAGGCAGGTTAACTAGGCAGGGTTAACTAGACAGGTTAACTAGACAGGGTTAACTAGACAGGTTAACTAGACAGGTTAACTAGACAGGTTAACTAGACAGGTTAACTAGACAGGTTAACTAGACAGGTTAACTAGGCAGGTTAACTAGGCAGGGTTAACTAGGCAGGTTAACTAGACAGGGTTAACTAGGCAGGTTAACTAGTCTGGGTTAACTAGACAGGTTAACTAGACAGGTTAACTAGACAGGTTAACTAGGCAGGTTAACTAGGCAGGGTTAACTAGGCAGGTTAACTAGGCAGGTTAACTTGGCAGGTTAACTAGACAGGGTAAACTAGGCAGGTTAACTAGGCAGGGTTAACTAGGCAGGTTAACTAGGCAGGATAACTAGACAGGGTTAACTAGACAGGTTAACTAGGCAGGTTAACTAGACAGGTTAACTAGACAGGGTTAACTAGACAGGTTAACTAGGCAGGTTAACTAGACAGGTTAACTAGGCAGGTTAACTAGGCAGGGTTAACTAGTCTGGGTTAACTAGACAGGGTTAACTAGGCAGGTTAACTAGACAGGTTAACTAGGCAGGTTAACTAGGCAGGATAACTAGACAGGGTTAACTAGACAGGTTAACTAGGCAGGATAACTAGACAGGGTTAACTAGACAGGTTAACTAGACAGGTTAACTAGACTGGGTTAACTAGGCAGGATAATTAGACAGGTTAACTAGACTGGGTTAACTAGGCAGGTTAACTAGGCAGGGTTAACTAGACAGGTTAACTAGGCAGGTTAACTAGACAGGGTAAACTAGGCAGGTTAACTAGGCAGGGTTAACTAGGCAGGTTAACTAGACAGGGTTAACTAGGCAGGTTAACTAGACTGGTTAACTAGACAGGTTAACTAGGCAGGTTAACTAGGCAGGGTTAACTAGACTGGGTTAACTAGGCAGGTTAACTAGGCAGGGTTAACTACGCAGGTTAACTAGGCATGTTAACTAGGCAGGGTTAACTAGGCAGGTTAACTAGGCAGGTTAACTAGGCAGGTTAACTAGGCAGGTTAACTAGGCAGGGTTAACTAGGCAGGGTTAACTAGGCAGGTTAACTAGGCAGGTTAACTAGTCTGGGTTAACTAGGCAGGTTAACTAGACAGGGTAAACTAGGCAGGTTAACTAGGCAGGATAACTAGTCTGGGTTAACTAGACAGGGTAAACTAGGCAGGTTAACTAGGCAGGATAACTAGACAGGGTTAACTAGGCAGGTTAACTAGGCAGGTTAACTAGACAGGGTTAACTAGGCAGGTTAACTAGACAGGTTAACTAGGCAGGTTAACTAGGCAGGGGATTAAGTGTTGGGTTAGGGTTTATACTGTGATGGTTAAGTGTTGGGTTAGGGTAGTGTTGGGTTAGGGTTAGGATAGTGTTGGGTTAGGGTTTATACTGTGATGGTTAAGTGTTGGGTTAGGGTAGTGTTGGGTAAGGGTTAGGGTAGTGTTGGGTTAGGGTTTATACTGTGATGGTTAAGTGTTGGGTTAGGGTAGTGTTGGGTTAGGGTAGTGTTGGGTTAGGGTTAGGGTAGTGTTGGGTTAGGGTTAGGGTAGTGTTGGGTTTGGGTTGTATATTCATTATTGACACAAGCGGATGAAACATTAATATGATATTTAGGTTTAGGGTTAGGTTATTTTGGTTTATTATCAATTGCAGGTAAAGTTAGTGTGTTCTCTCTCCTGATTGGTCAGCTAGTAGAGGGTTACGTGTGTTCTCTCCTGATTGGTCGGCAGGTAAATGGGCGAGGATGGCAGCTGAGATGCCTGGGCGTCTGGACTGTCAGGTGATGATGCAGTGGAGGAGGATGAACGGAATCAAGGTCAGGTGGTCTGTTACTCTGTTGTGATTGGTCAGCTGGTCTGTTACTCTGTTGTGATTGGTCCGCTGGTCTGTTACTCTGTTGTGATTGGTCAGCTGGTCTGTTACTCTGTTGTGATTGCTCAGCTGGTCTGTTACTCTGTTGTGATTGGTCTGCTGGTCTGTTTGTGTGAACAGCTCACGAGGCGGGCCCTTGACCAGAGGAATGAGAGGAGGAGGCAGAGGAAGATCCAACTACAGAAGCAGCTGCAGGGAGAGAGGGAGGAAGAGAGGGAGGTGGGAGCTGGGGAGGAGTCTGATGCAGCCAATGAGGAGCTGGGGGAGGAGTCTGATGCAGCCAATGATTAGCTGGGGGGGGAGTCTGATGCAGCCAATGAGGAGCTGGGGGAGGAGTCTGATGCAGCCAATGAGGAGCTGGGGGAGGAGTCTAGTGCTGCAGGAAGGACAAACACAACCTGGAGACCAGCAGAGCCTGGAGGTTAGACACACACACACACACTCTGTCCTCCTCCCACTCTCCTCTCCCCTCCTGCCCCTCTCCTCTCTCCTCCTCCCCCCTCCTCTCTCCTCCTCCCCCTCTCCTCTCTCCTCCTCTCCTCTCTCCTCCTCCCCCTCTCCTCTCTCCTCCTCCCCCTCCTCTCTCCTCCTCTCTCCTCCTCCCACTCTCCTCTCTCCTCCTCCCCCTCTCCTCTCTCCTCCTCCCCCTCTCCTCTCTCCTCCTCCTCTCCTCTCTCCTCCTCCCCCTCTCCTCTCTCCTCCTCTCCTCTCTCCTCCTCCCCCTCTCCTCTCTCCTCCTCCCCCTCCTTTCTCCTCCTCCCCCTCTCCTCTCTCCTCCTCTCCTCTCTCCTCCTCCCCCTCTCCTCTCTCCTCCTCCCACTCTCCTCTCCCCTCCTGACCCTCCTCTCTCCTCCTCCCCCTCCTCTATCCTCCTCCCCCTCCTCTATCCTCCTCCCTCTCTCCTCTCCACTCCTCAGTGACTCGTGTTGTTTTCCCAGCATCCTTTGCTCACAGGACAGGGAGCTCCAGCCGCCTCCTACTCCGGAATCACCACCCGCACCCGGAACTGCCTCAGCCAATCAGAGAAGAGCTGCCTCAGCCAGGAAGACTCACCAGAATTGGGTTAGAATGACAATGTTTAGTTAGTTAGTTAGTTGGGGTTAGTTAATTAGTTCTTAAGCTGTGTTGTATTATTATCTCTAAAATTCTGAATGTAATCTGTTAACTATCTTTTGTCTCATTGAATCATTCTTTCTTGTTCATATTGTACAAAGAGAAACTGTTAATAAAGCTTTCCACTTTGAAATGTCTGTGTTGATTATGAGATCAGCCAATCAGCGGAGATTCCTAGAACCATCTATGGAAACGCCCTCTGATTGGGCGATCTGTCTAGTTAACCATATCTGATTGGTTATTGTCGAATACGATGGGAACCTTGCTTTCAAACTGCAAACATGAAGCTAAGAATCTAGGTGTGATTATAGATTCTGACTTAAGCTTTGAGCCTCACATCAAATCTATCACTAGAAATGCTTTTTATCATCTACGGAATATTGCAAAAGTTAGACATTTTCTCTGGCAAGCTGATGCAGAAGTGTTAATGCATGCTTTTGTTATTACACGTTTGGACTATTGTAACAGTCTCCTTTCTGGTCTTCTCTCAGAAAGCTGTTGGCCAGCTGCAATTAGTCCAAAATGCAGCAGTGAGAGTTTTAACCAAAACAAGCAGACGAGCTCATATAACTCCTATTTTTAGCTAGGAGGCTAGGTAGGAGGCTAGGTAGGGGAGGTGTCCCGTGATGACGTCCAGCCAGTGCGTGGGTGACCAGGGGGCCCAGGGGGAGCTGGGGGATGAGGAGTGCTGGCTGCAGCTAGAGGAGTACCGCCTGCTTCTGATCAAGGCCATCCAGCCAGGGCAGATCAGCCCGTACCTGAGGCAGTGCCGCGTGCTGAGCAGCGAGGACGAGGAGCAGATCCTCAACGACCCCAATCTGGTCACTCGCAGACGCAAAGTCGGTAAGAAACCCCACAGACCCCAACTACACACACTACTAAACCACACACACACACACACTACTAAACCACACACACACACACACACTACTAAACCACACACACACACACACACACACTACTAAACCACACACACACACACACACACACTACTAAACCACACACACACACACACACTACTAAACCACACACACACACAACTAAACCACACACACACACACACTACTAAACCACACACACACACACTACTACTGAACCACACACACACACACACACTACTAAACCACACACACACACACACACACTACTAAACCACACACACAGACACACACACACACACACTACTAAACCACACACACACACACACACACACACACATAACTACTCAACCACACACACACACACACACACACACACACACACTACTACTACTACTAAACCAGACACACACTACTAAACTACACACACTGCTGGACACTCTCCAGAGTCTAACCCCTGACCCCTGACCCTGACCCTGCCAGGCGCCCTGCTGGACACGCTCCAGAGGACGGGGGTGAAGGGCTACGTGGCGTTCCTGGAGAGCCTGGAGCTGGACTACCCTCAGCTGTACCGCAAGATCACCGGCAAGGAGCCCGCCCGGGTCTTCTCCATCCTGGTGGGTGAGTAGAACCCAGAACCCTAACCCTGACCTGGACCAGAACAGAACCCCTAACCCTAACCTGGACCCCAACCCTAACCCTAACCTGAACCTGAACCCTAACCCTAACATGTGGAATCAACCAAGTCATGTCACATTGTTTGGAGATTTTCTTTTTGCCATAATCTACTTCTATATTATAAATCTGATGACTCATGGGTTTTAAGAGGGAGCGAGATAGAGAAGGGGGAGGGAGACAGAAAGAGAGGGGGGAGGGAGAGGGGGGTGGAGCCTACCTTTCTACTGGAAGTTTCTGTCATGTGTTTCAGGGAGCAGGACAAGACTAGTGAAGCAGTCTGACTCCACTTCCCCCTGGTACACTTTCTCTACTATAAATAAATACATCAGAATAATAAAAGAGTCATTCTTCATTCAGATTCAGATCTGAATGGGGAAGCGTGTCCAAACCTGTGACTGGTACTGTATGTACCGTATTTTCCGCACTATAAGGCGCACTTAAAAGCCTTTAATTTTCAAAAAAAACGACAGTGCGCCTTATAACCCGGAGCCCCTTATATATGGATCAATTGGTTAATTTGTTGATCCATACTGGTTGTACACGGCGCTCAAGGCGCTCTGTCAAAATGTTTCAGTACGACTGGTAAACTACAAAGCCGCACCGCTTGCAGCATTACGGTAATCAGTAAACACCGGTATACTGTGCTTACTCACAGTCCCACACCACAAGACCCCAAGTAAAGAAGACTAAACAGAGTTTCCGAGGGAACAAAGTGAGATTCTTGGTGCTTTCAACTTGAAGTTTTAAAGTACCCACTCGATATAATAAACAACAGTTTAACGATCACTAAACACTTATCATTTGTGTATTGGATTCATTATTCTCGTTTGCCGGAGGCTACCGGTAAGGGAGGGTTGACTTGTAAACATAGTTTCGTTTTAGCGCGTGTTCAAAAGCAAGAACTGTGTGTTCATCTAGTTATGTGTAGTTATGTGTTTTTAGCATGTCGATGTTCTCCCAGTATGTTGTCATGTTATTAAAATACAGTTTAGACCTTCGTAGCGATGTGTTTTGTTAGCTGTTAGCCGCTAGCAGCGTTTGTTGTGGTTTGGTCAGAGTCACTTTTCTCCCATTCAGTGTTTGAGGTGAACCAACATTCAAATACGCCTGTCGTGTTCAATCTTTCTCTGATTTAAATGTATGACACATCATTTGAAAGCTTACAATCTGTAGTTTAAGCATGTGTAAAAACTGAAAAAGTACGTTGCACATTTCACCAGGAGCTGTCACATATTGGTTGTTGGTTATAATTGTATAGCCTATTGGTTGTTTTCTGGTGTTGTTTTGCTCTGTTTGTAGTCTACTTGATGTATTTTTATCAGCTGTTAAATCACCACAGCGGTTAATCCACTAATAGAGATAATAGCAGATTGAAAATGCTTGTAGCTAACTACTCTATATCTCGTGGTTGCAGCTATTGCGAATTGCTATTCACGCGAGTCAGCTGTGAATCACCGCAGGTCCTTGACGCTTGTTGCAAAAATGGATGACGAACGGCTGATACTTGAGGTGGAAAAATATATTTTTTTGACAGTGGAGCAGGTAGAACGTTGACGGTGACAACGCTCAGGTGGAGCTTGGACAACGGGAAGTTGACACAACACCGATGGAGAGGTGACGCAACGCAGTAGGTGGAGCTTGGGCGTAACGCAACCCCAGTCAAACGTTTGACTGCAGTATCTATTCTATGCGCCTTATAATCCGGTGCGCCTTATAATCCGGTGCGCCCTGTATATGAAAACAGTTCTAAAATAGGCCATTCATTGAAGGTGCGCCTTATAATCCGGTGCGCCTTATAGTGCGGAAAATACGGTAGTGTTGTGTACAGACCAGGGTGCGTGACCATGGTCCTAGCATAGATGACTGTTTCTTATGATGACGGGTGGATAGATGATTCCCTTACTTAAACAAATGTATTTCTTGTAAGTCGCTTTGGATAAAGGTGTCTGCTAAATGCCAAAAATGTAAATATAAACTAAGAATTTAGGCTGTTTTGAGAGCAAAGGGAGGCCAGTCTCAGTATAGTGTTGCTAATAAAGTTTTTGGAGTGTAAATGTAACAATCATTAATTGTAACTAAAAACAGCTTTACAAGTTACGGGTTTATGTAATTAGATGATTAGATGATTAGATTAGATGATTAGATTCGTTGCAGGGCCTCCTGGTCTGACACAGTGCAGTTGCCGTCCCACACTGTGATGCGGTTAGGGTTAGGGTTAGGGCAGGGTGGGCAAACCTTTTGGTTCAGGGGCCACAATGAGTTTTAACATTTGACAGAAGGGCCAGTAGCAGATGGATGGTTTGCAGTGTTTGTGTGAACTAATATAAGATATAAGTAAAGAAAACTTACCTTCAATTTCAGTGGGAACAGTGTCGTTGGTCACCCTTTTTTGTCAGTGCATCAAAGTTTGGTGTCAGTTTGGTTGTGGCAATTCTCAGGACAGATCTGAGGTGTTCATCTGTTAACTGGGATCTGTGGCGTGATTTGTTGATGTTCATCACGCTGAACGTCTGCTCACACACGTAGGTAGAGCCAAACAACACCAGCATTCTCTGTGCCATCTCCCTAATGTTTGGAAACTTGGCTTCGCTTAGTGAAGCATAAAACTCATTCAGTTTAAGGGAGTTGAACTTCTCCTTTAAGACAGAGTCACATTGAAGATCAATGCGGTGCTGTTTCATAGTCTTGTGACAGGGGACATGACAACAGCTGAAGTAACTTGTAAATGTTTTCTAAATCAGAGAACCGACAGCAGAATTCTCTGTGTCCAGTGATTTGCTGTATTTCTTCGAGGGGCCTCTTTCAGCGTCGCTAGTGTGGGGAAATGAGCTAATCCACAGCAAAGCAAAATCACAAAGCCAATCTGCGTCGCTCAGCTCAGGAAAATCGTCGGCTTTGCTGATTAACTAAAGAAATGAGCTAATCTCCCCTTTGAGCTCCCACACTCGTTGACATACTTTCCCCAAACGTAACCAGCGGACATGAGAGTGGTAAAGCAAGTCTGATGATCAGCATCAGTTCAACTTAATAAATTGACGATGCTGAAGACCCCTCGCTCGTATAAAGTTAACAACTTTTACGACTGGCTTCACTACATGATCAAGCTGCAATACAGACTTACACAGGGCTTCCTGATGGATTATGCAGTGTAGGAAAATTACATCCAGCTCAGGGTTTTCCTCTTTCACCTTATCCTGGATTCATTTCAGCATCCCGACTTTTTTTCCTGTTAAGTTTGGCGCTCCGTCTGTGGTGACATTGGCAAGTTTACACCACGGCAGCTTCAGTCTCTCTGTCATACAAGTCCTCTCCTCGTGTTGTCCCCTTTAGAGATTCCATGGTCAAACATTCCTGTTATCTCAACATTTTCATTAATCCCTCTGATCCCTGCTGAGCAGTGTCTTTTACGTCGTTACTTTCGTCCAGTGCTAACGAATATAACTTTCTACGTGATAAACACATTTTTTCTAATTTGTTTTTGCTCTCTGGACACAAGAGACCTGCTGTCTCTACCATGCATTCTTTCAAAAACTCCCCTTCGGATAAAGGCTTGCTGGATAACTATGGGCTGCCAACCTCTGAGCAGTAGCCGCCCGTTCTTGCGTTGACTGTTTGCTAGCGTAGTTAGCATACTTGGTGGAAAACAGTTTATTGGCAAATACGACATACAGCCTTTGATCGGACTTCGGTGAAAAAATATTTAGCTGTCCTCTCCTCATAAACACTTGGCACTCACTGTCAACTTTTCTTTTCTTTGGTCCACTCATTGTTACAGAAGGGCTCAATGCAGCAAACAGTAGCAAAGGTGAATTAGAGAGGACAGACCAGACTCAGTACAGGTGAGTTAGAGAGGACAGACCAGACTCCATTACAGGTGAGTTAGAGAGGACAGACCAGACTCAGTACAGGTGAGTCAGAGAGGACAGACCAGACTCCATTACAGGTGAGTTAGAGAGGACAGACCAGACTCCATTACAGGTGAGTTAGAGAGGACAGACCAGACTCAGTACAGGTGAGTTAGAGAGGATAGACCAGACTCAGTACAGGTGAATCAGAGAGGACAGACCAGACTCCAGTACAGGTGAGTTAGAGAGGACAGACCAGACTCAGTACAGGTGAGTTAGAGAGGACAGACCAGACTCCATTACAGGTGAGTTAGATAGATAGATAGATACATGGGCGTCACCACCATATATTTTGGGGGGGGCGTGTCCCCCCCACCTTTGAAACAAGGTCGTTTGGACCCCCCCACATTTTCCATCAAAAATATGTTGCATGACTGGTCAGCGTTATTTTCATTGCTTCACAATCAAATCCGTTCCACTTTATGAGTAGGGGATTGCCCATATCCAGAAGTCCACTCCGCGTTTTACTTCTGTTTTTAACACGGCAGCATCAGACACGCACGCAGATTCAAAACATTCAGACTCAGGCAAGACGATATTTAGATCATCCACCAAGATGGATATAAGGAAAAACATTTCTAAGAAGAGAAAAGTAAGTCAAAGTCATCCAAGTTTTCCCGTGAGTGGCCAAACAGCAACATTGCGTTCTCCCAAGGTCAAACACAGCCAGCTTTTCTGATAAGAATGTTAGCACCTTATGAGACATTCTCTGTATTAGCAATAGAATTAGCATAGCCTACTAGCAACCAAATACGAGCTAGATCAGCTATATGGCACTAGCAGTTTTGTTAGGCATTACTAGTGCGGTTAGACATGTTTAAATGCAGAACAGACACAGGCGAAATGTCATCAAAAGCACAGAATGGCGACAAACACCTCACAGTGCTTACCTGTCCTGTCATTATTGCATCTCCTGCCCGTGTTCATTGCCCTGAGCATTTGCACTATTTAATTTGGCCATTGCACCCACCCAAAGAATCAATTTTGCATCTGATTGCTTGAGCTAGGGTTAAAAAATAAGAAGAAAACACCTGTTCCATTTATTTTTCTATTTCTAAAATGCTTGTGATTGTATTTTTTGTATTGATGATTGTATTTCTATGTCAAATGTTCTATTAGAGAAAAACAATATGAACAAGTGCTCAATGCATCCCCATTTCTCCTGATATAGGTGGTTGAGAGTGAGAGTGAGTCAGAGGCAGGGGCAGCAGGCAGGGGCAGTGGAGACAGCTCTAATTCACTCTTTGATTTTTTTTGTTTTGTTATAGTTGTATGTTCTGCAATGCACTGAAGAGGGCTAAGTTTGATTGTAATAGGCTCTGAGTAGCCTAGGTACATATTTTATGTTTCCTCATAACTTTTTATTCAATTTGTTGACTCAAAGTTACCTCATTCTTTTCTTTGATTCTTTTTGAATCTTCATATTTAATAAAGTACCTAAAAAGTGCCACGTGTCAGTGTCAGGCCTCTGTGAGTTAAACCAAAACATAATAGTAGTCAGTAATTGCAGACCATGTCAGCTCCAAGGAAAAACAAAGAAAGAGGGAGATTATTTTGGGTGTAAAACGCACCAGAATGCAGGAAATTGAATCTACTATTTAAAAAAATTCGGGGGGGGGGACCCCCAGACCCCCCGAAAAATAAGTGTCCCCCCCACATTCAAAAAGCTGCTGACGCCCATGGATAGATAGATACTTTATTTATCCCCGTGGGGAAATTCATTTTGCCGCGCCACTCCACTAAAAACCACACATAACAACACAACACAACATAAAGGACAGACAACAACACTGGGCCAGCCATGTACAGTATATAAAAAACAGTGAGATCATGATATAAAAGTGGATTAAAAAGATGGCTATAGTTATTATATTAAAATACTAAAAAGTGATGATGATGATTAAAATAAATAATAAATACAAATACAGGAGCCTTGACCCCGACTGCTACTTTAGTTGCCATTGAACAGTCTTAGTGCAGCCGGGATAAATGATTTTTTATATCGCTCCGTCCGGGAGCGTATCGTAATAAACCGCCCTCTGCGGCGGCTGCTGGTTTGCCCAGCGAGGACATGATGGAGGGGGTGGTTGGGGTTGTCCCTGATGGAAAGCAGCTTACTCCTAGTCCTTCTCTCCACCACCGTCCCCAGAGAGTCCAGGCTCCTTCCCACCACTGAACCCGCCTTTTTTACGAGCTTGTCCAGCCGTCCGGTATCCCTCTTGGTGATGTTTCCCCCCAGCAGACTGCAGCGTAGAAGAGAATGCTGGCCATGACAGACTGGTAAAACATGGCCAGCATCTCTCCACACACTTCAAAAGACCTAAGTCTTCTTAGGAAGTACAGCCTGCTCTGGCCCTTCTTATAAAGTGCCTCTGTGTTGGTGGACCAGTCTAGTTTGTCGTCCAGATGCACCCCCAGGTACTTGTAGGTCTTCACCACCTCGATATCCTCGCCCCGGATGTTAATGGGCAACCGAGGTGGCTTAGACCTACGGAAGTCTATAACTAGCTCCTTGGTCTTGGTTTGATTGAGGAGCAGACCATTCCTCTCGCTCCAGACGCTGAAGGCTCCTATCAGATCCCTGTACTCCCCCTCCCGTCCATCCCTCACGCACGCCACTATGGCTGTATCGTCAGAGTACTTCTGTACGTGGCAGGACTCAGAGTTGTAGTTGAAGTCTGATGTGTACAGGGTGAACAGGAAGGGAGCCAGCACAGTTCCCTGCGGAGCCCCGGTGTTGCTCACTACTGTGTCCGAGACACAGTTCCCCAGCCTGACTGACTGTGGCCGTCCAGTGAGGTAGTCCATGATCCAGGATGTAGTGGAGGGATTAACCCCCATATCTGAAAGCTTCTCTCGGAGTAGAAGAGGCTGGATGGTGTTAAAGGCACTTGAGAAGTCAAAGAACATTATCCTCACCTGACTTCCCGGCTCATCCAGGTAGGAGTAAGCACGATGGAGGAGGATAGACCAGACTCAGTACAGGTGAGTTAGAGAGGACAGACCAGACTCCATTACAGGTGAGTTAGAGAGGACAGACCAGACTCAGTACAGGTGAGTTAGAGAGGACAGACCAGACTCAGTACAGGTGAATCAGAGAGGACAGACCAGACTCCAGTACAGGTGAATCAGAGAGGACAGACCAGACTCAGTACAGGTGAGTTAGAGAGGACAGACCAGACTCAGTACAGGTGAGTCAGAGAGGACAGACCAGACTCCAGTACAGGTGAATCAGAGAGGACAGACCAGACTCAGTACAGGTGAGTTAGAGAGGACAGACCAGACTCCAGTACAGGTGAATCAGAGAGGACAGACCAGACTCAGTACAGGTGAGTTAGAGAGGACAGACCAGACTCCAGTACAGGTGACTCAGAGAGGACAGACCAGACTCCAGTACAGGTCAGTTGTGTCTGGAGTGCGCCATCTAGTGGGTTCAGCTGAGACGCCAGGGTCTTTACTGTCATTTGGAAAATTTTGTACCAATATTCGACGAGCCGGATTAAAAAGCCCAACAGACCGCATATGGCCCGCGGCCCGTAGTTTGCCCATACCTGGGTTAGGGGGAGGAGCCATGCCTGGGTTAGGGGGAGGAGCCATGCCTGGGTTAGAGGGAGGAGCCATGCCTGGGTTAGGGGGAGGAGCCATGCCTGGGTTAGGAGCCATGCCTGGGTTAGGAGCCATGCCTGGGTTAGAGGGAGGAGCCATGCCTGGGTTAGAGGGAGGAGCCATGCCTGGGTTAGGGGGAGGAGCCATGCCTGGGTTAGGGGGAGGAGCCATGCCTGGGTTAGGGGGAGGAGCCATGCCTGGGTTAGAGGGAGGAGCCATGCCTGGGTTAGGGGGAGGAGCCATGCCTGGGTTAGAGGGAGGAGCCAGGCCTGGGTTAGGGGGAGGAGCCATGCCTGGGTTAGGGGGAGGAGCCATGCCTGGGTTAGGGGGAGGAGCCATGCCTGGTCAGCAGGATCGTTGTGATCTCCTGACACCATAAACATTTCTGGGCTTTTATCCTCCTCTCCCCCTAGTCTCCACCCTCCTCTCCATCCTCTCCCCCCTCTCCCCCCTCCTCTCCCTCCTCTTCCCTCCCCTCATCTCCTCCCCCCTCCTCTCCATCCTCTCCACCCTCTCTCCCCTCCTCTCCCTCCTCTTCCCTCCCCTCATCTCCTCCCCCCTCCTCTCCCTCCTCTTCCCTCCCCTCATCTCCTCCCCCCTCCTCTCCCTCCTCTTCCCTCCCTCCCCTCCCTCCCTCCCTCCCTCCCGTCCTCTCAGACACGGTGGGGGAGTCAGGGCTGACTAAGTTCCTGATGTCGGAGGTGTCGCAGCTGCAAAACGCCCTGAAGGAGGAGAGGAGGAGGAGACAGGAGAAGGAGGAGAGGAGGAGGGGGCAGGAGGAGGTCAGGGGTCAACAGCAGGCGCGCGTCCAGCGAATCAGGGTGAAGCGTGAGCGGCTGTGGGAGGAGCTTGGGCAGCTGAGGGAGGATAACTACGGGCTGATGCACGACGTGGCCAAGCTGAGTCAGGAGAAAAACAACGCCCTGATGACCTCCCGCGACCTCCAGATAGAGGTGACCTCTGACCCTGACCTGACCCTGACCTAGCCCTAACCCTGACCTGACCCTGACCTAACCCTGATGACCACCCGCGACCTCCAGATAGAGGTGACCTCTATATACCTGACCTAACCCTAACACTGACCCTAACACTGACCTAACCCTGACCCTGACCTGACCCTAACCCTGACCTAACCCTGACCTAGCCCTAACCCTGATGACCACCCGCGACCTCCAGATAGAGGTGACCTCTATATACCTGACCTAACCTAACACTGACCCTAACACTGACCTAACCCTGACCCTGACCTGACCCTGACCTGACCCTCCAGGTAGAGGTCTGTCTAACCCTGACCCTGACCTGACCCTCCAGGTAGAGGTCTGTCTAACCCTGACCCTGACCTGACCCTGACCTGACCCTCCAGGTAGAGGTCTGTCCAACCCTGACCCTGACCTGACCCTCCAGGTAGAAGACTGTCTAACCCTGACCCTGACCTGAAGCTGACCTGACCCTCCAGGTAGAGGTCTGTCTAACCCTGACCCTGACCTGACCCTCCAGGTAGAGGTCTGTCTAACCCTGACCCTGACCTGACCCTGACCTGACCCTGACCTGACCCTCCAGGTAGAGGTCTGTCTAACCCTGACCCTGACCTGACCCTCCAGGTAGAGGTCTGTCTAACGCTTCGTGCACACCAGGGACCGTGACCCACCGTTCTGGCGCAACCTGGTGGGATGGGCTTGACGTACGTCAACGTGCGATGCAGACGCAACAACACAGCGGGGGAAGTTTGAACAAAAAAAAAAGTTTGATACAGCAACATGCTGATACAGCTACATGTTGATACATATGTAAGGTGAATAGTGAGTTAACATGTTTATTAGTTGTATCCCTTCGTTGTTGTAAAACGTGTTGTTGTTCGCAATGCTATGCTATTGTTATGCTATGTTGTGCTATGAATGGTGTACTAGTTTTCACTGAATAAATCGCGATTTCTTTCAAAGAAGGTAGCAGGTGTGTTTATGTCCATGTCAAAGAGAAGGTACGACTTGTATGACAGTAGTGTGATTAGGACATAAGTTGAGGATATTAGTGTAGTTGTACTTTAGCCTGTGGAGACGCGATAGCATTAGCTCCACACGGATTTAACATTAACAGTAGTCATAGACACTTGTAGTAGTAGTAGTAGTTGTTGTATAAGGTGAATAGTGTGTTAACATGTTTATTAGTTGTATCCCTTCCTTGTTGTAAAACGTGTTGTTGTTGAACATGTCTGTGACTGAGATAGACTAGATACTACGGAGGCTGTTATCATAGTGTTTTTTGATGCTAACGGCGCCATCTTTGCTAGCCTGTGGAGACGCTATGGTAGCATTAGCTCCACACGGATTTAACATGAACAGTAGTACACTACAGTAGTAGTAGTAGTAGTAGTAGTAGTAGTAGTAGTAGTAGTAGTAGTAGTAGTAGTAGTAGTAGTAGTAGTAGTAGTAGTAGTAGTAGTAGTAGTAGTAGTAGTAGTAGTAGTAGTAGTAGTAGTAGTAGTAGTAGTAGTAGTAGTAGTAGTAGTAGTAGTAGTAGTAGTAGTAGTAGTAGTAGTAGTAATTGCGGGCCCACAGACAGCCCCCATACATCAGCTGATCATTTAAAGGGGCGGCCGTCTGAGTAATGTGCATGTCACACGCTGCTTTGTTTTATAAGAGCAGCAGCTATTACCCAGAGTGCTTTATAAAGACACTGTTAAACAGAGAGAGACAATACAGCCATTATTTTGGCGAAAATTAAGTGATACATTAATCGAACAGCAAAAATAATAATCGTTAGACTAATCGTTAAATTAGTCGTTAGACTAATCGACTAATTGAAAAAAGAATCGCTAGATTAATCGTTAGAAAAATAGTCATTTGGGACAGCCCTACTTGTTGCCCCTTTAACCTCCACCGCTGTTGACCTCCACCGCTTATAGACAGTCACACACACCGGATGACAACATTACCTTCCACTTCTACAGGACAAGACTCCCACCTTTGCCCCCTGGCGGCAGAGGTACTCAACATTACATGTGCACTAACTATTAGCTCTGATCTTTTTGTTTCTTTCACAGATTAAGGATGTCTGCCTCAAAGGTGCTGAGAGTCAGCGTGAAGGACGATGACTGTAGAAGGGTGACATTTGCTGATGGTTTCTCTGGCACTCTTAAGGACGTTCTTCAAGAGGTGAAGAGACAGTGTGACATCAACTTTACCTTCCGACTTCAGTTCATGGATCCAGACTTCACAAATCAGTTCATGAACGTGACCTCAGTGGATGACCTTGTAGATAGAGGGACCGTTAAAGTAATCCAGATAGAGAGTTCACCTGAGGACTCTTTCAGTTCTTCCTCCTCCTTCGGTTCTTCAGTTCTCCCTCCAAGTTCACCTGGTAGTGCCTTGTCTTTTGACACAGATATTCTGTCATCTCCTGGGTCAAGCTCAAGATCAGGTAGTCACTCCTCATCCGGGTCAGAATCAAGCTCAAGATCACCTTGGCCCGACACTTTCAATGTACCCCAGTTCTCATATGATTCCGAGTTCAAACTTGAGAAGGGGAATGCTGCTTACAAACAAAATGGCACTTCGCTTATTCCAGATGGAGCCAACGGACCCCCATGGGCATCCGAAGTGATATAAAGAGTTTACCTCGATCAATTCTCTTCATCGATATCACATTTTTTTCACAACTTTGCATGCTATACGATGCCACCCTTTTTTTCCCGAGACGGTAAACACGGCCTAAGTCACATCCAGTTTTCTCCAACTGGAGAATGTGTCATGTCCGGTTTCAACGCCGAATTTCCATACCATTGGTCGGCCAACCCAAAAAGATCCCCCCCCCAAAAAAAAAGAAAAAAAAGAAATCTGATGCATGAGAAAGGTCAAAGGTCAAAGATGGTGCCAAAATATCTCCAAATGGCCTAAACATATAGGTGTCCGCCTAAACATACCTGTACTAAAACAGGTACAAAGTTGCAATTGCTCACATTACTAGCATCGACTTTGGCACAAGTACTAATAAGACCCTGGAGTACTGATTCCTAGATGATTTGGGCTTCGTTATCAGGTTTCCAAGGTGATATTCGCTGTAAAAGCTGTTGTTTTTTTAGGCGGAGACTGAATTTGAGATGTTTTATAATGTTCTAGCTCTATTTGCTCTGACACAGTAACATAGATTTTGATTCTGACACTTCTACAGCCACCCCACAGGTGTTAGCTTTCATTTGATAACAATATCATTATGAAGGCCCTTGTGATTGTGGAGATATTCTATATTCACTGTGGGCATGTCATTTCGAGCAGAAAACCAGAAAAATTAGGTGGATAAGATCTGGTTAAACTAAAGACCAACATTCTTGATGGCTTAGTACAAGAAATTATAAAGTACAAAGTCTACTGCAAAGGCCAGGAATTCCACATGGTTGCGAACGCCCTCGTATCCAAACATCCTTGCCTGAAGGAGAAAGGTTCTCTTACTGGATGCTCCGGCTGGAAGTTACGTTTGGCAAATAAACTTGCTGGATACCGCACTCAGCTGAGAAAAATAGGATGCACTGAAGTGACTAAACTCTCTGAAGAACAAGCCACAAGGAAGGGCAACTCCTGCTGCGGCCATGAAGAAACCACGGAGGTCTGAAGTTAACTACTGCCCCCCATTTCCCATTGGAGAATCTGAAACCAGCCTAGAAAGGATCAGAGAAGAACTTCTCTCAGATGTCAAGATAAGGAACAACAGGGAGGTGATAAGGATGAAAATGGACAGGACATTTGCCTATAGAAGACTAGAAGTGATCTCCGAGACACCCTATTCATGGCAAGATGGCCAGCATTCTTCGACGTGAGTGAGGTATGAGAGTTTCCTTTTACACAGCTTGTTTCAGAAATTAAGTTTAAACATCCAACTGTACAGGAATCGTCTTAAAGGGATACTCAACTCTTGAACAACATTGGGCTCAAAAATGAACCCCACATAAAATAGAAAATAATTCAGGGATGTGGTTTTCCCTGTTTATACAGGATTTCCTGCTTTTCTGACCTGATTGGCTAGACTTCACTGCTGTTTTTATTCTTGTTATATAATTTAGGACTGTCTTAGGACAGCCCTGTTCTGCTCCACCTTCAATGAGGTATAGGCTACTGATTGGTTACTCTAAAGAGCTTAAGTGTTCCTTTGCATCGAGGGGAGAATCTGACTGAAGGCCTTCCATCTCTCCTGCACTCCATTCGAGTCCAGTCTGTGAAACGACACTTATGATACTCTGACGCCACAGATGTTTCAGCGATTCACCTGAGTTGACATTTCCAGCCTGTTTCAATGATTCAGTGGTCTGACGAGTGGACATGTTCTCGTTCCAGCTGGGCTTTGGTAACCATCTACCCATAGAGGAATGAGGTTAAACCGTCTAGCCATAAAGGCAGAGGGAGGAGGGCTAGGGAGTTGCTTTGTCTTTCAGCCAGATTCTCCTATCGGCACAGGGACTCTGAAGCTTTTACAGTGACCATTAAGTAGCCTACCTCACTGATGGTGGAGTAGAAAGTGCTGTCCACCTGAAGTGGAGGGTTCTGTGTCATGTCCTTGCATGCTCTGCACTGTATATTTTCCTGCTTTTTGGTCCTTGGCCAATCACATGCCTGAGAATTGTGGTGGTTACCATGACTACTTTTTCCATTCAAAGAAAATAGATCCAACAGTCTGCAACACTGTTATTTTGAAAGACTCTGTTAACCAACATGCATTGCACCCATCCACAGCCCCTTATACTGTATCTTTTTTTGGTATTGTAGTCTTTGTGATGGTGTCCTGGGAGATGCTGACACATTTGACAGGGTTCCTCCAGGAAGTCACAGATCGTTGGATCTATTTTTTTTAAATGGAAAAAGTAGTCATGGTAACCACAAAATATTTCTATTATGTGGGGTTCCTGTTTTTGAGCCCAATGTTGTTCTAGGGTTGAGTGTCCCTTGAAAGGGTGTAGCTCCAAACTGGTTTTGGAATCCTGGCCAGTGATTGGTACTTGAATTCCCGGGGCGACCAATCAGTTTAGCAATTATGTGCATTATTACCTGGTAACCGGCTAACAAGACTCAACCTTTATATTGGCTGCTGTAATAGTAACGTTACTACTGTAATACATACAACCGTACATTAGCATTGAAATGTTACACCAAGTGGAAGATGACTTTTCTAAAACCTGTCAATCATTTAATTTTTAATACTAGTCCTGCCTTCAAATAGTAGCTGGGGCTGCAAAGTGGCAATGTAATATGTGGAATGCAGTGATACAACGTAATATTGAATCTGTGTGTCTATCACTCTTAGGACCCGTGCCCTGTATGAAGTTGACATTTGGCGGGTGTGCTCTGTGTTTCAGATAAATGCTGAGTTTAAGCGCATCACTACAATGCCTCTCCAATCTAAGTTCCTGTCCGAGCTTGACATGCACACCTACAGGCTTTTGCATCTCTTTAAAAAGAGAGGAGGTGTGATCGGCAAAAAAGTGATGGCAATCCAGGAAGCCATGGACAAAGTATGTACATTTATTCCAGAAAAATATTTGATAGAATAATGTACCCCAATTCTTTGTACTCTAATATGTGTTGCATGATGGTGATTAAAATCAAATGTAATGTGGTATATTGCCTGCAAATTATGTACAGTTCTTGTACAACAGTGATGTTGGTGTACAATTATGCAGTAACCACAGGGCACAGAGGACTTTTGTCATACTCTCCACCCCTGCCTCTAGACTAAGCTGACAATCTGCCCTGCCTGGACCCCCCTCTTGACATAATTTCAGTCCTTCTGTTTAGGTGGCCTGGGATGGTGGCTTTCTGAGACAATTTTTTAGCTGCACTAAAGGGGCACGTCCCCCATTAGCAATCAGCTTTCTGTCCTTCCCTAAGTGTCAGTACATTACAATGAAGGTGGGTTTTCTGCCCTCAATCTTCCCTGGGCTTCCAAAAAAGTTAATTAAAAGTAAAATTTAAAATCTGGACAAATGATGTCATATGACGATTTTGACATCTTTATGACATAATTTGTGTAGTTTAAAAAAACAACATATTATTTTTTGGGGAAGCCCAGGGAAGATTGAGTCAGGAAAACCACCTTCATTGTAATGTACTGACACTTATGGAAGAACAGAAAGCTGATTGCTAATGGGGGAAGTGCACCTTTAAAGGAAAAACACCTTTTTCAGTCTAGCCTATTTGCCACCTTCCCCACCTTCCCCATTGTGCGACAAGAACATATACAATTTTCTTCTGTGCATTCTGTATGAACATTTTGGAAATCCAAAGAATTACCCAAGTTTAGCTGTAAGAACTAAATTGAATGGGCTCCACTAGCAATGCTGCAACAATGCTAGCGGGGCCCATTCAGTTTAGTTCTTGCAGCTAAGCTAGGGTAATTCTTTGGATTTCCAAAATGTTCATACAGAATGCACAGAGAAGAAAATGCCACATGTTCTTGTCTCACAATGGGGAAGGTGGTAAATAGGCTAAACTCCCCAAAAGGTGTAATTTTCCTTTGAGCATTGCAGTGATCTAACACCCCTTGTCGGTTGTTATGACAAATGAAATACCGGTAACTCTCTTTCCAGAATGATGACAATGACTTTGGAAGGGAGTCCATCCTCAAGGGTCTCTGTGTGTACCTCAACGAGAAGCCAGATTGTCTGGTGAGGGAGTATGATGTAAGTCCAACTAAAGTGTTCAAGTTCATAATTCACTATTTTGAACTAAGTTCAGTCCCAAAAAGTCCCTTTTTATATGTGTACCGCAAGCTATTGCTACAGTCTATTATAGAATCATAGACAGTGATTTAAAAAGTTTTGTTTTACCACTAAACCAATGTCAATAATTTCCTTTTATGCATAAGATGCAGTAATGCAGTGTCATTTATAGCAACACAATGGGTAGAGGCTAGTTCCCATCGATGCAGAGCCTGTTAACCCCACATGATTACCAGCCCTAAGCCTAAACATAATCCAAACATTACTTGACACTTCTCTCACTTGCTCCTGATGCTCGCGCGACAGCCTTAATCGTGTGAAACACTGATAGTAGCCTATAACGAGCCTCAAGGCGAAGAATCTGAATCTAGCATTGTTTTGTAGTCGAGTTAGGCTGGCCTACTTTTAATTCTCATTGAATTATCTTCCTAAATATGAACTACAGGTTCACAGCCCCGCAAAATGAACTAGTTCACGTTCACCAGATTCAAATGGCTGTGTTCAGTTCAACATTCTTGGAAGAAAAAAAATCTCTTTTGAACGCATTCATGCACAACGTTTTTCCAAACCAACGTTCATATTCCAAGTAATGTAACTTGACAATCTTTTTCTCCAGACTGCAGACGAAGCCACCATCCAGGATGGGATCGAGGCGACCACAGTGGGGATCTTCAATATAAAGAGCGACGACCCAAGTGAAGGGGACATCGGGATCGTCCTCGAAGGGCAGGCTGTACTGCGAGACCTCCCAAGCGTGCCCTTCGCAACAGCCATGCTGTTTGGTCTAATCTATAATTTAAATCTGGGCTACCCTGCAGAACTGAGGTACACTTTTGAAGTTGTACAGAAAATCCTAATGCAGCTGGATGGCAGTACACTGTCAAAGAAGGCACAAGCCTTGAAACTCAAACTTTTTGAGTGAGATGTGAGGTCAGTAACCTCTATATTATTATTATTATTTTATTGTTTTTTTCAATGGTTATGTACTCCTCCCTGAACGTTCAGACACGAAGGTGTCTGCCAGCAGCTCCAACCTAACCAGTTAATTGTCGATCGAAGTTTTTAAGCCGTCCCAATGCACAGACAATGTTCATGTCAGTTCTACTGGTGTTACGGGGATCGAGATTTTGTTTATTTAGTGAACCATTCAGTAAACTTAACTGTTTCCAGTTTTAGTGTGTACATTGTTTTGCCACACTGTGCCAGCAGCTCCAACCTAACCAGTTCATTGTTGATTTTTTTTTGCACAAATAACATTTTTGTAATTGTACTACTGTACTATGTAAAGTTTTAAACCATTCAGTAAACTTAACTGTTTCCAGTTGCCCATTACATGTGTTTGAGTCAAGTGCACTTATGCATGACAAATAAAGATTTTTTCTTAAAAATAAGTGATGTTGTACTGTAATATCAGTTTTAATGTCTCTTTTCCAATTAGAACTAACAGAACAGAACTACCTGTAATGTACTATATTGACCATGTCAAGGCATGTTCGGTTACTTACTAGGCAATACCATGCTGGATCCAGACGAACTTCCTGTTAGCTAACAAAGTACTAACCCAGTATCAGCTGACTCACAGGAAGTTCAGTAGCAGCCAGGTGTTGCCCAGTAACCAAACATTCCTTGAAATGGTCAATTCATTCAGAATTTGGCAAAATGTGAATTTAGTAGTATGGGTACTGTTGTATAATATTGTGCATACTAACTGATCCAATATTGATCAAAGATCAGATCAATATTGGATCAGTTATATGTACAATATTATACCACTGAAAAAGGTGTTGCATCTACCTCAATGAATCATGGACATCGGTTGCATGAAATAAAATCATGTTTTGCTATCATTAATCTTTCATAAGAATATAGTAAGACAATTTTATTTTATCGATTTTATTTCATGCAACCGATGTCCATGATTCATTTAGGTAGATTCGACATACTTTTTTTTTCAGTGAAAGAGAGTGCTTTTGGCATCAGAAGGTTTTTGTAGGTAGCCTACTTCTCTAAAGAGCATTATTACTGTAACTTAGTTGGCACTGTATCTCGGATGTGATGCTGCTGTTGCTGCAGTGTGAACTATTGATGGGTATAGGCCCTAGACCTAATGGATTTACAGTTTTTTACGATTGCTAACTCACCATGTTCAATACTGAAACCACAGTTTCACAACTCTTCATACAGTCAGCAGAGCAGAAACCCATGTGAACAAAACTGTGACTCTTTCTCTGTGATTTGTGCATTGCATTCATACAGAATGCATTCAATGACTACGTTCTCCAAATGCCATAACACTTCTCTCATTCAAACTCCCCCACTTGCAAAATACTATGTATTTGCAACACATTTTTTCATTGCTAACATACTGTGTTCAAAACTCTGAAGAACACGTTCAAAACTGAATTATTTGGTGCAATTTTGCAGTAATCATATTCCTATCATATATGACAGAAAGCTCGCAATAAACTGTTTTTTTGCACAGTGTTTGAGTGTGCAGATGCTGTTATTTTGCACTCTATTGATACTCTTCAGTTCCAGCACCTCAGCAAAGTCTCATAAGGGATGAGCGGTGGTATTTTCACCATTTGCAGTAATCATATTGAAATGTCTAGAAAATATTACAGTAGCAGAATATATACAATGAAATGAAATAGACTAGATGCATTGCCAGGGAAGACATTAGATGTGACCAGATGCAGACCAGAGGGTGGACCAAAACCCTCAGGAGTGAGACATGTTTGGTGTGATTGCTATTGTATTGTAGCCTTGGAATTTCAGTTTTTCTTTTTTGTTTGAACTTTGCATCTTCCACTTTATTTTTCACTTTTCATTTTACACAAGTAAATGTAGTGTACTTTGAAGTAAATGTACCGTAACTTACTTTCTGCAAAGATACTGAAAAAAAAGGACAAACGATAGAATACAGTCAAAGGATAGAAGCAAAAGATAGAATAAAGGATAGAAGCAAATTGTGGCATTTCTGATTCATTCTTGTTGCCTAATACTTTACAGTTTTACAGTCAACTATTCTGTCTATGATTACAATAAATCAAACCATTTTTATAATGAAATATTCATTCTTGTGAAAATCATTCAAACTATGTAATGCTCCCTGTTAGTGTTTTGTAAGTCAGAATGTTATGAATGACAGTGTATGCTTCTGAGTGAACATTGTTGACAGTGTGTGGTTGAACGAGCTTCTTTTGAGACATGAATGAAGTCATTGGCCAACATGAGTGTTACGAATGCAGACTGTATGAAGAGCAATAATCACAACAGTCGAGATTACATAATGACGTCACAATCACATGTGGGTTTATAAAAGACGATCGAGTCAGTTTGGTGTCATTCACAAGGATCAACACGCTATCACAAGGTAAGCGAGTGTGGACGTTAGCGTACTTGTGTGTGTGTGTGTGTGTGTGTGTGTGTGTGTGTGTGTGTGTGTGTGTGTGTGTGTGTGTGTGTGTGACTGGGTGTGTGTGTGGGGGGGCCCGGTAGGGTGACCAGATGTCCCGCTTTGCGCGGGACTGCACAGCATTTTCACGACTTTTGGTGCGTCCCGCACAAAGCGCAGCGATTTGACATGTTCAGTAGCAGCAGAACGTCCAGATTCTATGGAACGTCTTCAGCCTATCAGGAAACAGCATTAATGTTCCCATGGCAACGGACATTGCCCCACGTGGACATAGGGAGCTGGCTGAATGTGTGAACCAGCCGCTGACTCAAAGGTCGTAAAGTGAAACTTATTGTGTCAACAATATCTAGTTTTCGTTTTTTTTTTCACAACACCAACTTGAAGTTTTAAAGTACCCACTCGATATAATAAACAATAGTTTAACGATCACTAAAAACGTATAATGTCTGGATTGGATTCACTGTTCTCGTTTGCCGTAGGCTACTGATAAGTGACCACTTTCGTTTTAGGACGAAAAGTGTTCAAAAGCAAGGACTACAATGTATGACACATCATTTGAAAGCTTACAATCTGTAGTGTCAGGCTATCTAAAAACTGAAAAATGTCAATTTGGCAATTGGTTTATCCTTTGACTAGCTGTTATCACTGTCATTGTGTGTTGTTTTCGTTGTTGTTTTCGTCTAGTGTGTGTGCGCGTTAGCCAGCCTTGACAGCTATGTCAATGCATTTTGTGTTGCAAATGGGAGGCAAGTTAGCTAGCTAGATAGCCTACATACTCAATCATCTACAGGCCTAACACTGTCAGGCTACTTTTCTTTATTAATATACTAAATTGATACTGCACTTTGACCTCACTTTCTGCTCCATACAGATACTTTATTGTGAGGTTCACATTCAAATAAGATATATTTGTTTTTATCTGCAAAGTCTATTGCATGCTACTGAATAAACCAAACAGAATAGGAAACAGAATGGAAATGCACATATATTTAAAAAAATTGGATAGACATAGCTCTCTCGGCCGGGGGGGGCGGGGGGATGCTACCAGGGGCACCTAAAGTTCGATCCAGGCCTGTTGAGAGGGTGTCCCACATTGTCCCACATTTGGTTTGTTGGGACCTGGTCACCCTAGTGGGGGGGGGGGGGTCTGGGTGTGGCTGCGGGGGTGTGCGTGCGTGTGTGTGTGCGTGCGTGCGTGCGTGTGTGTGTGTGTGTGTGGGGGGGGGGGCGGGGGTCTGGATGTGGCTGCGCGGGTGTGTGTGTGTGTGTGTGTGTGTGTGTGTGTGTGTGTGTGTGTGTGTGGGGCGGGGGTCTGGATGTGGCTGCGCGGGTGTGTGTGCGCGCGAGCGCTGACTCCGCTGAGTGTCAAAGTCTAGCTCGTTTATTGTTTGAAAGTGATCCAAAGTGTCAATGCCAACAGAGATTCTTATATAAAGAAGCTTTTGCTTTACAACCCGACGTCCTAGACATATTTTTTGAAGGTAGAAATACGAAAAGGAGAATGGCTTTTTGGCACGTTGCACCTGCAACTGATGCTTCAATCACAATGTCACAGCGCAATATCAACGTCAGTCACTTTGGAAGTTCAAACAGCCTCACAGTCATCCATGAACTCATAGGGGACAAGTCATTCTATAATAATAATAATATATAAATATAAAATACGTCATTTCACATTCTCTTCCTTGATCAGTTGTTTGTAGAAAGTTGCAGAAATGCCAAAAAACAAGAAGGAGAGCCAGGGAGATGACTTCAATGTCCAGTCTGCTTGGCAGCTTGAAAAGGAGATTCACGATGACGACATCACCTTAACCGAATCTCTGGCCCACAGAGCAGCCAGCCCGGAGGACCAACCCAGAGGTGTGTGTGTGTGTGTGTGTGTGTGTGTGTGTGTGTGTGTGTGTGTGTGTGTGTGTGTGTGTGCGCGCGCACTGAGTAGAGATCAACGTGGGTCTTGTGTGTAAATTACCGGAGAGTCTTGAATTACAGATTTGCGCTTTAAAAATGTGCCTTGACAAGTAAAAGTCTATGGGCTTGACGGCCCGCCTATATTCTGTAAATTTCTTTTATTTATCTTTATCTTAACTTTATCGGTTACATGATTAACTTTATCGGTTACATGATTAACTTTATCGGTTAAATGATTAACTTTGTAGGTTAAATTATTAACTTTATCGGTTACATGATTAACTTTGTAGGTTACATGATTAACTTTATAGGTTACATTATTGATTAATGTGTTACATGATTGAAAATGAAAAGAGATTGATTAATATGTTACATAACTTAAAGAAGTACATTTCTGTTGTATTGACTAAGAATAGGTAGAACTGCAGGTCCCAGAAGGCCTTGCGGCAAGACGTCATAGAAGTTGACAGTTTAGTTTGTTGGTTTTGAGAAATGACTAGGGGACAAGTAATTATATAATAATAATATATAAATCTAAAATACGTAATTTCACATTCTCTTCCTTGTTTTTCATATTGTAGCCATGTATAACGATAGCTCAAGAACGACAAGAAGGAAGCATGAGCAGAAGGCACGCCTTCAGCAGGCTACTAGGCGGAGGGAGGAGGCTGCTAAGCTGAAGGTGGACAGAACTAGAGGTGTGTTTGTGTGTGTGTGTGTGTGTGTGTGTGTGTGTGTGTGTGTGTGTGTGTGTGTGTGTGTGTGTGTGCGCTGAGTAGAGATCAATGTGGGTCTTGTGTGTAAATTACCAGAGAGTCTTGAATTACAGATTTTCGCTTAAAACATTTGCCTTGACAAGTAAAAGTCTATGGGCTTGACAGCCCGCCTGTATTAATAGATTGTTGTAACGTTATAGGTTACATGATTAACTTTAATTGGTCCCAGAACGCCTTGCGGCAAGACGTCATAGAAGTTCACAGTTTAGATTGTTGTTTTTGAGAAATGCAAATTGTAACGTCCAGAATTAAAGTGAATATCCAGTGTAGGCCAACACATTTTTTAATATAAAGAAGCTTTCGCTTTATAACCCGACGTTCTAGCCATCATTTAGGAAGGTAGAAAATACTACAAGGATACGGCTTTTTGGTCGTATCCTTGTAGTAATTTCACATTAAGTAATTTCACATTCTCTTCCTTCCGTTTTTTATATTGTAGCCATGAGAAACAGGACGCTTCGGCAACCTGCTAGGCGGCTAGAGGAGGCTGCTAGGCTGAAGGAGGACAGACCTATTACTGTAAGTGTAACCATCACTATTAGCACACACGTCCCTGCAGTTATACCAGTGTTGTGTAACCATGTAGCCATGAATGATGCCACACCTCCTCTGTTCTGCTCCTGCAGGTCTGTTCGGGTGACGAGGCCTCTGAGGCCAATGCCCAGGAGGAGAAGCCTGACGAAGATGAGACCCCCAAAATGTCTCGTGTGGCCCGGATGTGTGTGCGTGTGCAGGCGGAGGAGGAGGAGAAGGGGAGGGCCCTGTTGGAGTACCAGGCCCTCCTGGAGACCGTCACTGCAGAGGACAAGAGTCTGCAGAGTGAGGCCCTGGAGGACAAGGAGGCAGCAGAGGAGGCTCTGGTTCTTTGCAGGGAGGAGGTGAAAGAAGGCAGAGTGAGAGAGAGCGACCTGCAGAGAGAGGCCCGGGAGGAAATGCTGGCGGCAGCTGAGAATGCTCTGCTGCTTATCAGGGAGGTGGAGGAAAGCAGACAGAGAGAGAGCGACCTCAAACAAAAACTCCACGTTATGGAGCAGGAGAAGAGGAGCCTCGTCTGTGACAACTCCGACCTGGAGAAGGAGAGCAGCCAGGCCCTCGCTGCCCAGCGAGAGACTGAGGGGAGCCTGGCCGGGGTCAAGGCGACCCTCCTGGAGACCGCCAACGCCACCAGGGAGGCAGAGGACCACATCAAGGCCCTGCAGAAAGAGGCCCTGGAGGACAAGCTGGCGGCAGCTGAGAAGGCTCAGGTGCTTGACAGGGAGCTGGAGGAAAGCAGACAGAGAGAGAGAGACCTCAAAAGAAAAGTCCATGTTATGGAGCAGGAGAAGAGGAGTCTTGTCTGTGACAACTCCGACCTGGAGAAGGAGAGGAGCCAGGCCCTCGCTGCCCAGCGAGAGACTGAGGGGAGCCTGGCCGGGGTCACGGCGACCCTCCTGGAGACCGCTAACACCACCAGGGAGGCAGAGGACCACATCAAGGCCCTGCAGAGAGAGGCCCTGGAGGACAAGGAGGCAGCGGAGGAGGCTCTGGTCCTTTGCAGGGAGGAGGTGAAAGAAGGCAGAGTGAGAGAGAGCGACCTGCAGAGAGAGGCCCGGGAGGAAATGCTGGCGGCAGCTGAGAATGCTCTGCTGCTTATCAGGGAGGTGGAGGAAAGCAGACAGAGAGAGAGCGACCTCAAACAAAAACTCCACGTTATGGAGCAGGAGAAGAGGAGCCTCGTCTGTGACAACTCCGACCTGGAGAAGGAGAGGAGCCAGGCCCTCGCTGCCCAGGATGCTAGTGGGAAGAAGAAGAAGAAAGGGAAATTCAGGAAATTCTGTTCAATGGTGAAGCGCAAGGTAAAAAAGAAATATACAGTGAATTTATAAGAGAGCCATATTCCACATAATTTCACATTAAGGAAATGTAATGTAAAGGTAAAAGTCTTACCAGTTTATCGTAAAACAACAGACAAGCTATGCATTGTTGTTGTAGGAATACTGGGGTTTTAAGAGATATGTTCTGTCATTGATTCTTCTTCTGTAACAACTGATATAGTGCAAGAGGACCAACCAGGCTGGTGTCCAGCCTCCAGCCCCAGGACAGGAGGACATCAAGGATGGTGTCCAGCCTCCAGCTCAAGGACAGGAGGATATGAAGATAAGTGTCCAGCCTCCAGCCCTAGGACAGGAGGGCATCGAGGTTGCCCACGACGATGGACACAGCAGAGGTAAGTCAACATGTAGAACACATAGACCAAGGACATACTAACCAAACTAATGAAGTATTCTATTCTGTAGCTAAGGCCTGGTGAAGCTCATATGAACTCTCTCTCCTCTCTCTAGCGGCCAGCCCAGTGACAGCTGAGATGACGCCTTGTGAGGAGAGCGGAGCTTCAAAGAAACAGAAGCGTTCCCACTTCCAGAGGATGCTCACATCTGTGAAGAGCCTTGGGCTGCTGAGCTGCTATTCAGGCAGACGGCCTCCGTCCCCCCAGTAACCGTCTTCACGACGATGGACACAGCAGAGGTAAGTCAACACATAGAACACATAGACCAAGGACATACTAACTAAACTAATAAAGTATTCTATTCTGTAGCTAAAGGCCTGGTGAAGCTCATATGAACTCTCTCTCCTGTCTCTAGTGCCCGACTCCTCCAGAGGACGCTCACAACTGCAAACAGCCTTGGCCGGAGCTGCTGTCCACCGTGAATAAAAATTATTTGGATGCCATTCCTTTTGCTTGTGCATTTTTCATATCTTATGAACTTGTTATGCTGAAGATTGTGTAACTAGATAAGTGATCTTAAATATCATAGCTAGAAGCAACTGCGATTACAGAAACAAATATAGTAGCTAAGCATGTTTACAGCTATGCCTGAGGCAATATCCCAATAGAAATGTAATCATAACAAGAATCATATACAAGAATCATATACAAGAATCATAACAAGAATCATGTACAAGACATATAATGAATCATTAGAAATATACATGAGCTAGAAATGGTAGGCCTACTGAAGAAAGATGGTCATCCATTCTCCCTCCCTCCCTCCCTCCCTGATACTAAACAACAAAGTAATTACTATTAAAGTGATTATTACTATACATTTATTAACTTTAACTTTATGAAGCAGTTTAATTGGAGTTGTGTTAGCCACATAAAGAAAATACATATCTAGAACTGAATTATGAAGGTTACTATGGGATTAGGTTAGAGAGAGAGAAGGAATGAGGATTGTGTTACAAGCAATATCCCCCTACCTGGTCGTACCCTTAAATGTCCACTAGATGGCAGGCATGTATCAGCATAAAGCAGGGGTCTACAACCTTTTTTCATCTGAGAGCTACTTTGAAAAAATGTAAGTGGCCGAGAGCTACTCATATCTTATTACTTACATTCATTCACATAACGAATTATTTTGTCTTTTTGTCTCTTTCAAAACATATTGTGCATGTGTGTAATAAGTGTGTTGACTCATTCCTACACTTAGTGAGATGACTGTCACTGCATGGAGTCTACTACAGTTGTGTATGCTGGAGTGTATCCACTTAGGTTCACTCTTATAGAGTCATTTAAATGGTCATCTGTCAGTCTTGTTCAGAATGTAGATTTCATTACATTCATATCAGAAAAAGCTGATTCGCAAAGGTATGTAGACAAATAAAGCAAATACTTTCAGGGCTGCTTGGTGAATATTCTTATAGTTGTCTGGGTCTACCAGGCTCCAGAAATGTTGTGAATGTTGTTGCGATTGTAGCTGGACATTATTCTGGAGATTTAACCTCCATCTCCAATTAATTTATCTCCATCTCTACAAGATTGACACTGACCAGTTCATCTATCTGCTCTCAGTGTTTCCCCTAGGTTTGCTGCCTTGGGGGGGTGGCATGGACTGTGGCATGGAACCCCCCCCCTCGGTGATGATAACTCAGCATTAAGGGTTGGTTGGGGGTAAGACCCTGCGACATACCAGCGTCATGTCCAGGGGGTGTACTTGTACATCAAGCCGCCTCACGCTACAGAAACAGGAGAATCCTGCCCTATGGGCCATTAGGCTCGAGAACCATTGGTTCACAAGGCTACTTTTGTGGTCTTGACTACCTGTCCACTTTCTCACCTGGTTCTTGCTCTCTCTCTCTCTGGTGTGCCGACACCATCCTGCTCTCTCTCCTTCTCTCCCTCTCTATCCTCCTCTCTCCCTCTTTTGCTGTCATTAGTAAATGATCATTTAAATCATTATAATCTACTCCATGAGTTTATTACACAATGTCAATAGTTCCACCTGTTGTGAAAGGGATTATGATGTCCCTCAACCAGTTTGACAGTGTCTGGGTGTCTTTTGATCATATCAACTTGAATTGATTTCAATTGACTTTACCTGAGTCCAATCAGAGCTGTAGGCACATTCTACAAATGGACAGTTATTTATTTTGAATAGCAGAAGTCTGAACAGTAACAGTCAGGTATTTGTGCAAAATGACTGTAGCCTAATATGTAGTCAGTATAAGCCTATGCTGAAGAGAGTTAGTCCCAGTGCCCACCTGTTCAGCATTCAATTGGCTACAATTGTCTCAAGACTCGTCCAATTCCAGTAGATTATAGCATTTTATTGAGTTAATCCTGGGACAGTCATCTAAAATAAAACAACATTGGCATTATCTGATGGGACTTGCAAGATATTTTAAGTGTGAGTGAGTGTGATGTGCTTTATTAGTTATAGCTCCCACTTTGTAAACATAAGTGGCATAAAGGGATCTCAGCCCGAATGGCTGCGGCTAAGTTGGTGAATTCACTGCAGAACAACGCCACCTTTTGTTACACAAGGGAAGGTCCTCGGGACTAAACTAAGCACTAACGTTCGTTAATGAGGGAGCAGAGACATGATATGAAAAGCCTCAAATTAAAGCTGAGAGTCTACACGTTAAGCCCACATTGATTATATATCTGTAACCTGAATATGTTTTGGTAAACAGCTAAAATAACAAAATACGTGTTGTTGGTTTTTTAAATATCTGTCCAAATATACAGTATGACCTAACTGAACATTACAAACAAACAACCTGTGTGTCCCAGGTTGCACCAGGAGCTTACCCCAGCATTTTATTTGAGGAAACATTTTAATGAGCAGCAGACACTTGTGATTGGATTTCTGAACCTGACTTAAGTGAACCCCCAAGTGGTTGGGGATGCAAACAGTGTGTGGAATCAACACTTGACCTTGTGTTTCTCTATCGCTCTCTTGATGCCCCCCACCATCCCTCTCTCTCTCCTATCAGTCATGCCGCGTCGTAGTGCCCGCCTGGCATTGCGTGGGTACTACCAGTCCGACAATGACTCCGACAGCAGCAGCAGCAGCGCAAGTGTTTCAGCTCCTGTCTCAGTCCTGACCCCAGCTTTGACCCAAGCTCTGGCCCAGCTCTGGCCCAGGCCCCCAGGCTGAGCCTGCTTCCTCCTGCCTTAAGCACCTCGGGCTACTCCTCTTCAGATGGAGCCAGTACCACGACAACAACCTTCACCAGTTATAGTAAGTACAGTGTGTATGTGTGTCTGTGTGTGTGCAGCACTGGACTGAACTGAAACGGCTAGGGAATCTGGCATGTCTCCCTGCTGCTGATCACTCGGTCTCTCACGCTGTCCTCTGTGCGGCCTCGTACCTATGACCGAATCACAGCCGTGCTGATATTCAGTATAACACACTCCCTCTCGTGTGATATTGCTTAAATAACACATTTTATGCTGATGAGAATTGTATTCCAACTTCATATCCCTTATGTTTCTAATGGACAATGTTCTACCCGTCCTGGGTACTAGACAGCAACTGTGGCGCAGTCAATTATTTAACCCAGGGTTGCCAGATGGGGCGTATTCCCGACGAATGGGTTACTTTTGATCACATTTTATTTTACAAATATCATTGGCAACAGACATACAGGCCTCCTACCCAATGGGCACCTACCCAATAGTAAATAGCGGTTTTCTGACAATCTAGGTTTTGGGCTGGGTTTTGGTGGATTTAGCTATTCTTAGACTGTAGTTAGGCTGGAATTGTTGATCCCATCTGGCAACCCTGTTGATTGAACTTGCAGGTGCGGCTCCTGTTTTACATACAGACCTTGGACGAACTATTCTTCTGTGTTCTGGAATAATACGGTATTTTGTATATATACTCACACACTACACACCTATACAAACTAAGGATATGTAAACAAACACCTTGAATTAGCTATTTGTTTGATCATAACTTCCTTTATTTTTCGAACAGTGCAATTAGCATACGAGCTGCTAGCTAGCTAGCTCAGCAGACACGTGAGCAGGTGGACACTGAGCTGTTGCTAGCGAACCATATCCCAAAGACCTAGGTTCTAGAACACAGCAAAGACCTAGATTCTAGAACACAGCAAAGACCTAGATTCTAGAACACAGCAAAGACCTAGGTTCTAGAACACAGCAAAGACCTAGGTTCTAGAACACAGCAAAGACATAGGTTCTAGAACACAGCAAAGACCTAGGTTCTAGAACACAGCAAAGACCTAGGTTCTAGGCCCTGGACAATCTAGACAAGTTGATGGCAGCGACTAGATTGTAATCAACTGCAATACTGAAACACAACTGTGAACATTTCAAACCTGCAAACTGCGACACTTTAAATGAATGTGCAATAACACTATGTGCAATATGACAACCCTCGGGTACATAAGGTTCAGAGATAGGAAATGTTAGAATAGGTATAGCAGATAGCATAGAGTACAGCACAGTGTTTTATTTGTATAGTATAGTATAGTGGATAGTGTACATAGCCTTTATTTATGTAAACCAGCTCTTTTCCCTTCTTGTTTTTAGTATTTTTTCCTCCCAAATGTCGTTGTATGTGGGATGTAGGTTAGTGTTAGACAGGTTAGGGTTAGACAGGTTAGGGTTAGACAGGTTAGTGTTAGACAGGTTAGTGTTAGACAGGTTAGGGTTAGACAGGTTAGGGTTAGACAGGTTAGTGTTAGATAGGTTAGGGTTAGACAGGTTAGTGTTAGACAGGTTAGGGTTAGACAGGTTAGGGTTAGACAGGTTAGTGTTAGATAGGTTAGGGTTAGACAGGTTAGTGTTAGACAGGTTAGGGTTAGACAGGTTAGTGTTAGACAGGTTAGTGTTAGACAGGTTAGGGTTAGACAGGTTATGGTTAGACAGGTTAGGGTTAGACAGGTTAGGGTTAGACAGGTTAGTGTTAGACAGGTTAGGGTTAGACAGGTTAGGGTTAGACAGGTTAGGGTTAGACAGGTTAGGGTTAGACAGGTTAGGGTTAGACAGGTTAGGGTTAGACAGGTTAGTGTTAGACAGGTTAGGGTTAGACAGGTTAGGGTTAGACAGGTTAGGGTTAGACAGGTTAGGGTTAGACAGGTTAGGGTAGGTCGCCATGCTTGTATGTAATGTTGATGTTCTCCACAACATCGTAAACAGCGCCTGTGTGGTTGACGGACTTGGTCAGATAGCTTCTAACCTAACTCTAACTAACCTAACCCTCCCGGATGTTATTGTTTTTAATATGATCATTACTTTGTTGTACTGGTGAGGAGCTGGCTTCATTCAACGGCTGTATTCAACCCTAACCCTGGGTAACCCTGCCTACTGGGAAGCTGCTGCGAGGAGAGGAGAGGAGAGGAGAGGAGAGGAGGGGAGAGGAGAGGAGAGGAGAGGAGAGGAGAGGAACGCGATGGAGGAGGAGGAGTTGCGCGCGCAGAGGGAGAAGATCCAATGTCAGATCTTGGAGCTGGACCGCAGCCTCGGGGCAGAGGGACACGCTCACCTGCTGTCTCCTCCAGGCAGCTCCTCAGGTGAGGGTGAGACAGGTTAGACAGGTGAGGGTGAGACAGGTCCTCTGGTGAGGGTGAGACAGCTCCTCAGGTGAGGGTGAGACAGCTCCTCTGGTGAGGGTGAGACAGCTCCTCAGGTGAGGGTGAGACAGGTCCTCTGGTGAGGGTGAGACAGGTCCTCTGGTGAGGGTGAGACAGCTCCTCTGGTGAGGGTGAGACAGGTCCTCTGGTGAGGGTGAGACAGGTCCTCTGGTGAGGGTGAGACAGCTCCTCAGGTGAGGGTGAGACAGGTCCTCTGGTGAGGGTGAGACAGGTCCTCTGGTGAGGGTGAGACAGGTCCTCTGGTGAGGGTGAGACAGCTCCTCAGGTGAGGGTGAGGGTGAGACAGGTCCTCAGGTGAGGGTGAGACAGGTCCTCAGGTGAGGGTGAGACAGGTCCTCAGGTGAGGGTGAGACAGGTCCTCTGGTGAGGGTGAGACAGGTCCTCTGGTGAGGGTGAGACAGGTTAGACAGGTGAGGGTGAGACAGCTCCTCTGGTGAGGGTGAGACAGCTCCTCTGGTGAGGGTGAGGGTTAGGGTTAGACAGGTGAGGGTGAGACAGGTGTCTCCTCTGCTTTAGTAACTCTGCGTTTCGTTTCTGTTGTCAGATGATGATGACGATGATGAAGATGATGATGACGACTCCGATGGGCCTGAAGAGGACTTGGTAAGAGCCCTGACCCCTGACCCTAGCCCTGACCTATTACAGAGTGACTGAGTTACCTGATGTAGTTAATGTGTGTTATCTTATATGACCCTGCAGGCGCCTGGTGACCCGGGGCTGGAGGCGGAGCGTCAGAGGCTCCAGCGGGAGATCGAGGAGCTGGAGCGAACGCTCGGCCCAGACGCCCTGTCAGGTACCTGACCCCTGACCCTAACCTAGCCCTGACCCTAACCTAGCCCTGACCCCTAACCCTAGCCCGGACCCTAACCTGACCCCTAACCCTAACCCTAGCCCTAACTTGACCCCCGACCCTAACCTGACCCCTGACCCCCGACCCTAACCTAGCCCTAACCCTAACCTAGCCCTGACCCTAACTTGACCCCCGACCCTAACCTGACCCCTAACCTAGCCCTAACCCTAACCTATCCCTGACCCTAACCTACCCCTGACCCTAACCTACCCCTGACCCTAACCTAACCTCAACCTTCCAGTTTAACTTCACCCTTTCATGTGTTACAGATGAGGATGGACCAGGAAGTGCATCAGAGACGGTGAGTATCACATGTTAGAGTTAAACTATCACATGTTAGAGTTAAACTACCACATGTTAGAGTTAAACTACCACATGTTAAACTACCACATGTTAAACTACCACATGTTAAACTATCACATGTTAGAGTTAAACTACCACATGTTAAACTATCACATGTTAAACTATCACATGTTAAACTACCACATGTTAGAGTTAAACTACCACATGTTAGAGTTAAACTACCACATGTTAAACTATCACATGTTAAACTACCACATGTTAAACTACCACATGTTAAACTACCACATGTTAGAGTTAAACTATCACATGTTAAACTACCACATGTTAAACTACCACATGTTAAACTACCACATGTTAAACTACCACATGTTAGAGTTAAACTACCACATGTTAAACTACCACATGTTAAACTACCACATGTTAAGCTATCACATGTTAAACTATCACATGTTAAACTATCACATGTTACCGTGTGTGTGTGTGTGTGTGTGTGTGTGTGTCTGTGTCTGTGTCTGTGTGTGTGTGTGCGTGTCTGTGTCTGTGTGTGCGTGTCTGTGTGCGTGCGTGTGTGCGTGTGCGTGTGTGTGTGTGCGTGTCTGTGTGCGTGTGCGTGTCTATGTGCGTGTGCGTGTGTGTCCAGAGTGAGGAGGACAGCGGGGCAGAGCTGGTCCTGCCCCAGACGGCTGAGGCGTGTCTGCTGGTGAACCTGGTCTACCAGGAGGTTCTGCAGGAGAAGCTGGACGAGCTGCTCAGACTCCTGGAGGAGAACCAGCAGCAGCAGGTCAGGACAGGTTAGCTTAGCTTAGCTAGCTCCCTCCCTCTCCCCCCAGGCTCAAGGTTAGCTTAGCTTAGCTAGCTCCCTCCCTCTCCCCCCAGGCTCAAGGTTAGCTTAGCTTAGCTAGCTCCCTCCCTCTCCCCCCAGGCTCAAGGTTAGCTTAGCTTAGCTAGCTCCCTCCCTCTCCCCCCAGGCTCAAGGTTAGCTTAGCTTAGCTAACTCCCTCCCTCTCCCCCCAGGCTCAAGGTTAGCTTAGCTTAGCTAGCTCCCTCCCTCTCCCCCCAGGCTCAAGGTTAGCTTAGCTTAGCTAGCTCCCTCCCTCTCCCCCCAGGCTGGACAGCAGGTAGTTAACCTCTCCTCCCCCCCTCCTCCTTCCCCCCAGACAGCAGCTAGTTAACCCCCCCTCCTCCTCCCCCCCAGACAGCAGCTAGTTAACCCCCCCCCTCCCCCCCTCCTCCTCCCCCCAGGAAGACAGCAGCTAGTTAACCCTCCCCCCTCCTCCTTCCCCCAGACAGACAGCAGCTAGTTAACCCTCCCCCCCCCCTCCTCCCCCCAGGCAGACAGCAGCTAGTTAACCCTCCCCCCTCCTCCTCCCCCCCAGGCAGACAGCAGCTAGTTAACCCTCCCCCCTCCTCCTTCCCCCAGACAGACAGCAGCTAGTTAACCCTCCCCCCCCCCTCCTCCCCCCCCTCCTCCTCCCCCCAGACAGACAGCAGCTAGTTAACCCCTCCTCCTCCCCCCAGACAGACAGCAGCTAGTTAACCCCCCCTCCTCCCCTCCCCCCCCTCCTCCTCCCCTCCCCCCCCCTCCTCCTCCCCCCAGACAGACAGCAGGTAGTTAACCCCCCCTCCTCCCCTCCCCCCCCCTCCTCCTCCCCCCCAGGCTGAGACTGAAGCCCAGTTGTCTGGAGGTTCTGGATCCTCCCAGGCGCTGCTGCCGGGCTACAACCCTCTGAGGCTTTTCCTGGGGAACTTCCTGAAGCCCTACTTCAAAGACAAGCTCACCGCGCTGGTAAGTAGAACCATCTAGAACCATCTAGAACCCAGTAGAACCACCTAGAACCCAGTAGGACCATCTAGAACCCAGTAGGACCATCTAGAACCATCTAGAACCCAGTAGGACTTTCTAGAACCATCTAGAACCCAGTAGGACCTTCTAGAACCATCTATAACCCTGTAGGACCATCTAGAACCCCGTAGGACCTTCTAGAACCACCTAGAACTAGGGTTGGGTACCGTTTGGGTTTTATCCGGTACCGGTACCTAACCGATACTTTAAAAACGGTACCGGTACCAAAACGGTACTTAATTCGGTACTTTTGATTTTTT
>NC_137682.1:24922925-25022925 GCF_963989245.1 Nansenia antarctica | reverse complement strand
CCGATGTAAAAGTTGGATGGGGGGCGCATTATAAATGAAATTAACATAACATAACATAACATATACAGGCATAGTATTACTTCCGCATTCCTGCCCGGGCAACACTAGTTACCTATACGCTTTTTATCACTCCAACTACGGTGGTTCACATAGCTCAAAAATAACACTTCAATACATAACATAACCCTTAACCCTAACCTGTCTGTCTATCTAATGCAGTGGTTCTCAACCCTCTCCTCAGGGACCCCCAGCCGCTCCACATGTTTGATCTGTTCCACCACCAACTCACCTGATTCAACTGATCAAGTACAAACCATAATTGCTTTATACTTGATCAGTTGAATCAGGTGAGTTGGTGGTGGAACAGATCAAATATGTGGAGCGGCTGGGGGTCCCCGAGGAGAGGGTTGAGAACCTCTGATCTAATGTATATGTAACCCTTAACCTCACCCTGTCTGTCTATCTAATGTATATGTAACCCTTAACCCTAACCTGTCTGTCTATCTAATGTATATGTAACCCTTAACCTCACCCTGTCTGTCTATCTAATGTATATGTAACCCTTAACCTCACCCTGTCTGTCTATCTAATGTATATGTAACCCTTAACCCTAACCTGTCTGTCTATCTAATGTATATGTAACCCTAACCTGTCTGTCTATCTAATGTATATGTAACCCTTAACCCTAACCTGTCTGTCTATCTAATGTATATGTAACCCTTAACCCTAACCTGTCTGTCTATCTAATGTATTGATTGATTGATTGAAAACTTTATTAGAAGATTTGCAGAAGTAGGTACATGAAAGTACATATTACATACAAGGTCAACTAACAGGATAAAAACCCAAGAAAGCCACTGGCTTATTTCAATTGGGGTCCTTGATTCTCAATTCATCGTTACATGTAAGACAGACAAAAAAAAACTAGTACTATCTACAAGATAATACAGACAAATAACTAGTACTATCTACAAGATAAATATACATCCATCATGGGAAGAACAATACAACAAAACATTAGGTATGTACAGCGGGTAGGACAGGTGGGGACATACACCACAGGTGGGGGCGGGGGACAAAACACAAAGTATGTACAGTGGGTAGTTCGGGTCTTTTAATCTGATTTTTGATTTAGAGGGTCCAGTTACGGATTGCAGCCTCCTGTAAATGTTTTTTGAGAGTGGTTTTGAAGGTGGGCAGTGTTTTGCACTCCTTTAAGATTATAGGAAGGGCGTTCCACATTTTTACTGCATAGTTTGCAAACGAGTTTAACCCCTTGTTTGTGGTGCAACGCGGTTGAACGTGGTTCGTGGAGCTTCCTCTGGTATTGTATGTGTGGACGTTGTTCACTTTTTGGAAGTATGTTGACAGGTACTTGGGTGTCTTTGTGGTGTAGCGTATCTTGAAGACCAGGCCCAGTGCAAGCTGCTGCACTCTGTCAACTACTCGTAGCCAATCAAGGCTCAAAAAATGAGCAGCGGTTAGATGTGTCCTAGGGTTGAGGCCTTATATGTAAGGTTACGTATATGTAACCCTTAACCCAAACCTGTCTGTTTATCTAATGTATATGTAACCCTAACCTGTCTGTCTATCTAATGTCATGTATATGTATTGTCCTCTATGACTACCATAGCGACGTGTAACTGATAGATACAGTAGGCCTACATACTCAGGGTGTAGTAGCTGTGTGTGTGTGTGTGTGTGTGTCAGGGTGTAGTACCTGTGTGTGTGTGTGTGTCAGGGTGTAGTAACTGTGTGTGTGTGTGTCAGGGTGTAGTAACTGTGTGTGTGTGTGTGTGTGTGTGTGTGTGTGTGTGTGTGTCAGGGTGTAGTAACTGTGTGTGTGTGTGTGTGTGTGTGTGTCAGGGTGTAGTAACTGTGTGTGTGTGTGTGTGTGTGTGTCAGGGTGTAGTAACTGTGTGTGTGTGTGTGTGTGTCAGGGTGTAGTAACTGTGTGTGTGTGTGTGTGTGTGCGTGTGTGTGTGTGTGTGTGTGTGTGTGTGCGTGTGTGTGTGTGTGTGTGTCAGGGTGTAGTAACTGTGTGTGTGTGTGTGTGTGTGTCAGGGTGGACTACCTGTCAGAGAAGATGACCAGGCTGGGTGAGGAGGAGAAGCAGCTGCTGAGAGTCCAGATCTGCCAGGTGGAGAAGCAGGTGGAGGACATCAGGTGACCCCTGACCCTGACCCTGTCCCTGACCCTGACCCTGACCCTGTCCCTGACCCTGTCCCTGTCCCTGACCCTGTCCCTGTCCCTCTCCCTGACCCTGTCCCTGACCCTGTCCCTGTCCCTGTCCCTGACCCTGACCCTGACCCTGTCCCTGACCCTGACCCTGTCCCTGACCCTGTCCCTGACCCTGACCCTGTCCCTGTCCCTGACCCTGACCCTGACCCTGTCCCTGTCCCTGACCCTGTCCCTGACCCTGTCCCTGTCCCTGTCCCTGACCCTGACCCTGTCCCTGACCCTGACCCTGTCTCTGTCCCTGTCCCTGTCCCTGTCCCTGACCCTGACCCTGTCTGGCTGTTTATCTGGCTGTCTGGCTGGCTGTTTCTGTCTGTCTGTCTGTCTGTCTGTTTTATCTGTCTGTCTGTCTGTTTGTATGTCTTTTAATCTGTCTGCCTGTTTATCTGTCTGTCTGTTTCTCTGTATGTCTGTTTATCTGTCTGTCTGTTTCTCTGTATGTCTGTTTATCTGTCTGTTTCTCTGTATGTCTGTTTATCTGTCTGTCTGTTTGTATGTCTTTTTATCTGTCTGCCTGTTTATCTGTCTGTCTGTTTCTCTGTATGTCTGTTTATCTGTCTGTCTGTTTCTCTGTATGTCTGTTTATCTGTCTGTCTGTTTCTCTGTATGTCTGTTTATCTGTCTGTCTGTTTCTCTGTATGTCTGTTTATCTGTCTGTTTCTCTGTATGTCTGTTTATCTGTCTGTCTGTCTGTTTCTCTGTATGTCTGTTTATCTGTCTGTCTGTCTGTCTGTTTATCTGTCTGTCTGTTTATCTGTCTGTCTGTCTGTTTATCTGTCTGTCTGTCTGTCTGTTTATCTGTCTGTCTGTTTATCTGTCTGTCTGTTTATCTGTCTGTCTGTTTATCTGTCTGTCTGTTTATCTGTCTGTCTGTCTGTTTATCTGTCTGTCTGTTTGTTTATCTGTCTGGCTGTTTATCTGTCTGTTTATCTGTTTGTTTATCTGTCTGTCTGTTTGTTTATCTGTCTGTCTGTTTCTGTGTTTCAGAGCGATGAAGGAGGAGGAGTTGATGGGCGGTCGCTATGACAACCATGACTGGCAGAAGATTGCCAATATTGATGTAGGTCAAAGGTCAGATGTCTGTCTAACCCTGACTCTAACCCTGACTCTAACCCTGACCTCTGACCCTGCTCCCCAGTTTGAGGGTCTGCGTGAGGCGGAGGACGTGCGGCGGTTCTGGGAGAACTTCCTCCACCCGAACATCAACAAGTCAGCCTGGGGGGCGGCGGAGCTGCAGGCGCTGAGGCAGCAGGTGGAGCAGCATGGAGGCCGGGGCTGGAACCACATCGCTGACGGGCTGCAGGTACGCTAGGCTAGGCTAGGCTAGGCTACCTAACCCTGCACCCAGGGCTGCAGGTACGCTAGGCTAGGCTAGGCTACCTAACCCTGCACACAGGGCTGGAGGTACGCTACGCTAGGCTAGGCTAGGCTACCTAACCCTGCAAACAGGGCTGGAGGTACGCTACGCTACGCTACGCTAGGCTAGGCTACCTAACCCTCCACACAAGGCTGGAGGTACGCTACGCTAGGCTAGGCTAGGCTACCTAACCCTGCAAACAGGGCTGGAGGTACGCTACGCTAGGCTAGGCTAGGCTACCTAACCCTGCACCCAGGATTGGCCTCTCCAGCCTCCTGAAGACCCACAAACCAGACGCACAACAGGAGGATAATCACACTCTACCCAGAGTGATGATGATGATGTGTGTGTGTGCACGTGTGCGTGTGCGTGTGTGTGTGTGGTCTCCAGACCAGCAGGACAGCGTTCATGTGCCTGCAGACGTACCAGCGGTCGGTGTGTCGGACCCACAGGAGGAGGAAGTGGAGCAGCCAGGAGGACCAGGAGCTCAGAGAGCTGGTGGAGAAGATGAGGATCGGCAACTACATCCCCTACACCCAGAGTACTGCTCCACCCTAATACACCTCCCTAATACACCACCCTAACACCCAGAGTACTGCTACACCCTAATACACCACCCTAATACACCACCCTACATCCCCTAAACCCAGAGTACTGCTACACCACCTCCTACACCTCTCTCCTACACCCTCCTACACCCTCCTACACCCTCCTACACCCTCCTATACCCTCCTACACCCTCCTACACCCTCCTACACCCTCCTACACCCTCCTATACCCTCCTATACCCTCCTACACCCATCCTACACCCTCCTACACCCTTAAACACAAACACTTCTATCAATGTCTTTTTTCCATTAACTATTGTCTTTTTAAATGTTTTATCTATTTACTTCTTATATTTGCTTTTATTCATTGTAATTTTTATTTTCTTATGCTCCTCTTGTGGAGGGATGGAGGGATATGGAGGGATATGGAGTGGTGTAGAGGGATGTAGAGGGATGTAGAGGGATGTAGAGGGATGTGGAGGGATGTAGAGGGATGTAGAGGGATGTGGAGGGATGTGGAGGGATGTAGAGGGATGTAGAGGGATGTAGAGGGATGTAGAGGGATGTGAAGGGATGTGGAGGGATGTAGAGGGATGTAGAGGGATGTAGAGGGATGTGGAGGGATGTAGAGGGATGTAGAGGATTGTAGAGGAATGTGGAGGGATGTAGAGGGGTGTAGAGGGATGTAGAGGGATGTAGAGGGATGTAGAGGAATGTGGAGGGATGTGGAGGGATGTAGAGGGATGTGGAGGGATGTGGAGGGATGTAGAGGGATGTAGAGGGTTGTAGAGGGATGTAGAGAGATGTAGAGGGTTGTAGAGGGATGTAGAGGGATGTAGAGGGATGTGGAGGGATGTAGAGGGATGTAGAGGGATGTAGAGGGATGTAGAGGGATGTAGAGGGATGTAGAAGGATGTGGAGGGATATGATTAAACACAAACACTTCTATCAATGTCTTTTTCCCATTAACTATTGTCTTTTTAAATGTTTTATCTATTTACTTCTTATATTTGCTTTTATTCATTGTAATTGTTATTTTCTTATGCTCCTCTTGCTGTATTTTTATATAATGCATGTAAAGCACTTTGAATTGCCCCTGTTGTATGAAATGTGCTATACAAATAAACTTGCCTTGCCTTGCCTTACACCCTCCTACACCCTCCTACACCCTCCTACACCCTCCTACACCCTCCTACACCCTCCTATACCCTCCTACACCCTCCTACCCCCTCCTACACCCTCCTACACCCTCCTACACCCTCCTACACCCTCCTACACCCTCCTACATCCTCCTACACCTCTCTACACCCCCCTACACCCTCCTATACCCTCCTACACCCTCCTACACCCCCCTACACCTCTCTACACCCTCCTACACCCTCCTATACCCTCCTACACCCTCCTACCCCCTCCTACCCCCTCCTACACCCTCCTATACTCTCCTACACCCTCATACACCCTCCTACTCCCTCCTATACCCTCCTATACCCTCCTACTCCCTCCTATACCCTCCTATACCCTCCTACACCCCCCTACACCTCTCTACTGTCTCCTACACCCTCCTATACCCTCCTACACCCCCCTACACCCTCCTACACCCTCATATACCCTCCTACACCCTCCTATACCCTCCTACACCCTCCTACACCCTCCTATACCCTCCTATACCCTCCTACACCCTCCTATACCCTCCTACACCCTCCTATACCCTCCTACACCCCCCTACACCCTCCTACACCCTCATATACCCTCCTACACCCCCCTACACCCTCCTATACCCTCCTACACCCTCCTACACCCTCCTATACCCTCCTATACCCTCCTACACCCTCCTATACCCTCCTATACCCTCCTACACCCTCCTATACCCTCCTACACCCCCCTACACCCCCCTACACCCTCCTACACCCTCCTATACCCTCCTACACCCTCCTACACCCTCCTATACCCTCCTACACCCTCCTATACCCTCCTACACCCCCCTACACCCCCCTACACCCTCCTACACCCTCCTATACCCTCCTACACCCTCCTACACCCTCCTATACCCTCCTATACCCTCCTACACCCTCCTATACCCTCCTACACCCCCCTACACCCCCCTACACCCTCCTACACCCTCCTACACCCTCCTACACCCTCCTATACCCTCCTATACCCTCCTACACCCTCCTATACCCTCCTACACCCCCCTACACCCTCCTACACCCTCCTATACCCTCCTACACCCCCCTACACCCCCCTACACCCTCCTACACCCTCCTATACCCTCCTACACCCTCCTACACGCTCCTATACCCTCCTACACCCTCCTACACTCTCCTACACCCTCCTACACCCTCCTATACCCTCCTACACCCTCTCCTACACCCTCCTATACCCTCCTACACCCTCCTACACCCCTCCTACACCCTCCTACACCCTCCTATACCCTCCTACACCCTCCTACATCCTCCTACATCCTCCTATACCCTCCTACACCCTCCTATACCCTCCTACACCCTCCTACACCCCCCTATACCCTCCTACACCCCTCCTACACCCTCCTATACCCTCCTATACCCTCCTACACCCTCTCCTACACCCTCCTATACCCTCCTACACCCTCCTATACCCTCCTACACCCTCCTACACCCTCCTATACCCTCCTATACCCTCCTACACCCTCCTATACCCTCCTATACCCCCCTATACCCTCCTACACCCTCCTATACCCTCCTATACCCTCCTACACCCTCCTATACCCTCCTATACCATCCTACACCCTCATATACCCTCCTACACCCTCCTACACCCTCCTATACCCTCCTATACCCTCCTACACTCTCCTACACCCTCCTACACCCTCCTACACCCTCCTATACCCTCCTATACCCTCCTACACCCTCCTATACCCTCCTACACCCCCTACACCCTCTCTATACCCTCCTACACCCTCCTATACCCTCCTATACCCTCCTTCACCCTCCTACACCCTCCTATACCCTCCTACACTCTCCTACACCCTCCTACACCCTCCTACACCTCTCTATACCCTCCTATACCCTCCTACACCCTCCTACACCCTCCTACACCCTCCTATACCCTCCTACACCCCCCTACACCTCTCTACACCCTCCTACACCCCCCTACACCCTCCTATACCCTCCTACACCCTCCTACACCCCCCTACACCTCTCTACACCCTCCTACACCCCCCTACACCCTCCTACACCCTCCTATACCCTCCTACACTCCTACACCCTCCTATACCCTCCTACACCCTCCTACACCCTCCTACACCCTCCTATACCCTCCTACACCCTCCTACACCCTCCTATACCCTCCTACACCCTCCTACACCCTCCTATACCCTCCTACACCCTCCTACCCCCTCCTACACCCTCCTACACCCTCCTACACCCTCCTATACCCTCCTACATCCTCCTACACCTCTCTACACCCTCCTACACCCTCCTATACCCTCCTACACCCTCCTACACCCCCCTACACCTCTCTACACCCTCCTATACCCTCCTACACCCTCCTACACCCTCCTACCCCCTCCTACACCCTCCTATACTCTCCTACACCCTCATACACCCTCCTACTCCCTCCTATACCCTCCTACACCCCCCTACACCCCCCTACACCCTCCTATACCCTCCTACACCCTCCTATACTCTCCTACACCCTCATACACCCTCCTACACCCTCCTATACCCTCCTACACCCTCCTATACCCTCCTACACCCCCCTACACCCTCCTACACCCTCCTATACCCTCCTACACCCTCCTACACCCTCCTATACCCTCCTATACCCTCCTACACCCTCCTATACCCTCCTATACCCTCCTACACCCTCCTATACCCTCCTACACCCCCCTACACCCCCCTACACCCTCCTACACCCTCCTACACCCTCCTACACCCTCCTATACCCTCCTACACCCTCCTATACCCTCCTACACCCCCCTACACCCTCCTACACCCTCCTATACCCTCCTACACCCCCCTACACCCTCCTACACCCTCCTACACCCTCCTACACCCTCCTACACCCTCCTACACGCTCCTATACCCTCCTACACCCTCCTACACTCTCCTACACCCTCCTACACCCTCCTATACCCTCCTACACCCTCTCCTACACCCTCCTATACCCTCCTACACCCTCCTACACCCTCCTACACCCTCCTATACCCTCCTATACCCTCCTACACCCTCCTACATCCTCCTACATCCTCCTACACCCTCCTATACCCTCCTACACCCTCCTACACCCCCCTATACCCTCCTACACCCCTCCTACACCCTCCTATACCCTCCTACACCCTCTCCTATACCCTCCTACACCCTCCTATACCCTCCTACACCCTCCTATACCCTCCTATACCCTCCTACACCCTCCTATACCCCCCTATACCCTCCTACACCCTCCTATACCCTCCTATACCCTCCTACACCCTCCTACACCCTCCTATACCCTCCTATACCCTCCTACATCCTCCTACACCCTCCTATACCCTCCTATACCCTCCTACACCCTCTCCTACACCCTCCTATACCCTCCTACACCCTCCTATACCCTCCTACACCCTCCTATACCCTCCTATACCCTCCTACACCCTCCTATACCCCCCTATACCCTCCTACACCCTCCTATACCCTCCTATACCCTCCTACACCCTCCTACACCCTCCTATACCCTCCTACATCCTCCTACACCCTCCTACACCCTCCTATACCCTCCTATACCCTCCTACACCCTCCTACACCCCTCCTACACCCTCCTATACCCTCCTATACCCTCCTACACCCTCCTACACCCCTCCTATACCCTCCTACACCCTCCTACACCCTCCTACACCCTTCTATACCCTCCTACACCCTCCTACACCCTCCTACACCCCCCTACACCTCCTACACCCTCCTATACCCTCCTACACCCTCCTATACCCTCCTACACCCTCCTACACCCTCCTATACCCTCCTACACCCTCCTATACCCTCCTACACCCTCCTATACCCTCCTACACCATCCTACACCCTCCTATACCCTCCTACACCCCCTACACCCTCCTATACCCTCCTATACCCTCCTATACCCTCCTACACCCTCCTACACCCCCCTACACCTCTCTACACCCTCCTATACCCCCCTACACCTCTCTACACCCTCCTACACCCTCCTACACCTCTCTACACCCCCCTACACCGTCCTAGGCCTGGGACTGCTGTATAACGAGGTGTATGACGTGGTGTATGACAGGTGTATGACGTTAGGGTTAGGGTTATGATGGTGTGTTGTGTTGCAGTCTCGTACTTCATGGAGGGGCGGGACCACAGCCAGCTGATGTACCGCTGGACGCATGTGCTGGACCCCACCCTGAGGAAGGGCCACTGGGCCGCCCACGAAGACCAGGTACTCCCCCTCTAACTCTGACCCTGTCTGTCTGTCTGACCCTAACCCCCCCCCTCTAACTCTGTCTAACCCTGACCCCCCCTGTCTGTCTGTCTGTCTAACCCTGACCCCCCCCCCGTCTGTCTGTCTGTCTATCTGTCTGGACCAAGTACCCCCACCCTGTCTGGTTGTAGATATTGCTGAGGTGTGTGTGTGTCTGTGTGTGTGTGTGTGTGCGTGTGTGTGCGTGTGTGTGTGTGTGTGTTTGTGTGTGTGTGTGTAGTTGTTGCTCAGGGCTGTGTCCAGGCTGGGCGTGTGATGCTGAGGTGTGTGTGTGTGTGTGTGTGTGTGTAGTTGTTACTCAGGGCCGTGTCCAGGTACGGTGTCGGCAGCTGGTGGAAGATCAGACTGGAGGTTCCGGGACGCAACGATGACCAGTGTAGAGACAGGTACACACACACACACACACACACACACACACACCTAACCCTAACCCTTCACTCACCTCTAGAGACAGGTACACACACACACACACACACACACACACCTGGTATAAACCAGTCATAACTGGGGTCGAAGAGCTCCCTGTGGCTTTGAATTAGTGTCATCATCTTGTCATCGTCCATGTTGGCTGTAAGTTGTATAACGTTACCGGTCAATTAACGTACAGTAGAGTAAATATACATTTTGGGTTGCCAGACGTCCGGTTTTCAGTGTACGGTCTCTATACAACGTGTGTACAATTTGGCTGGTCATTCAGTCGTGCTAGATTACAAATCTGGCAACCCCGTGCAGCCAAAAAAGGCTACCATAGATCTTTGAGTAAACTGAGGGTACATTACTTGCTCAAAGATTTACGATAGCCTTTTTGGCTGCACAATACAAAATACAAATACAGTGTTTCCTCCAGGAACTTTCACATTAGTGGCGGTGAGGCCAATCCTCGCGCGCGATAATTTCACCAAAAACTAGAGGGAGCATGGCAAAAAAACAAAACGGTTAAACCATTAAAGCCGAGCGGTGATGTTTTATATAGCAGGTGATCAAATACCAAGATATCCTGAAAATGGTCGGGGCCGACAATCGTAAATGTTGTATGTGTTCAATATTTACGACCAAAAATCCTTATGTGTGTGGGCAACTCCCGACAACTCCCGACTAGGGTTGCCAGATGGGCTCGGGTTTTTTTGGTGGAATTTTTTTAGACTGTGGTTAGGGTGGAAAATGTCCCATCTGGCAACCCTGTTCGCGAGTCCGATTGTGACGTGAATGGAATGTAGCCAATCAAGAAGCGAGCTGACTTCTTCTTTTCGGATGGGAATATCGGCGCACACCACACACAATACGATCAAGGCTGTTCAATCCAAGATTTTTTATCTTCATGTGTGGGGTCTGTCTCAGATAAAATCCTTAAAAAAATCCTAAGTCCTTATGTGTGTACCGGGCTTTAGTGGCGGAGAAAATTCATTTGTGGCGGCCCGCCACGGGACTCCTGTCTCTTGGCACTACAATACCCTCCTTAAAGCACATATGTTATACTCTCGCAATGTGGTTGGCACCTTGGTGACGACGGCTCCAATCTCTCCCAGATCCACGTCAAACTCCTGTCTGTTCACTCTGAAGTAAGTTGTCTGGAGCGGTCCTCCTGTACACTACAGCCTCAACTGTTGACCAAGTTGAACTCTCATTTCATTGTGAGACTGCAGAATCTCGTAGACCCACAACCAACCGCCTCCTTTTTACGTTATGGAAAATTAGTTGATGCTCAGCAAGCTAGCTGTCTATGACCGAAAGATGCGTGTAAAATATATGCTCCAGTCTCTCTCCCTGTTATGAGTGACTCAATTCATTTAGATGCACCACTTGAAGTTTCCCAATTTTCCCATTGTGACGCAATCCGTCGCACGCCAAAATTCGACAGTGCGGTGCGACTCGTCGCACGCCGTGTGCCTTGTCTCATTCAAAACAATGGAATCAAATAATTTTTTACGGTCGCACGACCAAAACAATTCCGTCGCACGACAAAATCGCACACCGTGTGCATTGGCCTTAACCCTTCACTCACCTCCTGGAGACAGGTACACACACACACACCTAACCCTTCACTCACCTCCTAGAGACAGGTACACACACACACACACCTAACCCTAACCCTTCACTCACCTCCTAGAGACAGGTACACACACACACACACACACACCTAACCCTTCCCCCCCCCATGGAGACTGTAGGTTAGGGTGTGATGGGTTAGGGTGTGATAGAGCCCTGCAGTGTTTCAGACGTCGTCTCTGTCGCTGTTTGGATTCATTTATCTGAAGCTCTGCTGGTGGACAGACAGACAGACAGGACTGTCTGTGACTGTGTGTGTGTGTGTGTGTAGGTACATGGACTGTCTGCGGGAGGACGTGAAGAGAGGCGCCTTCAGCCTGGAGGAGCAGCTGTTGCTACGGCAACTGGTGCAGAAACATGGAGAAGGTTGGAACTGATGAACGTGTTATAACCCTAACTAGTCTGGGTTAACTAGGCAGGTTAACTAGGCAGGTTAACTAGGCAGGGTTAACTAGGCAGGTTAACTAGTCTGGGTTAACTAGACAGGGTTAACTAGACAGGTTAACTAGACAGGTTAACTAGACAGGTTAACTAGGCAGGGTTAACTAGGCAGGTTAACTAGGCAGGTTAACTAGGCAGGATAACTAGACAGGGTTAACTAGACAGGTTAACTAGGCAGGTTAACTAGGCAGGTTAACTAGACAGGTTAACTAGGCAGGTTAACTAGACAGGGTTAACTAGGCAGGTTAACTAGACAGGTTAACTAGGCAGGATAACTAGACAGGGTTAACTAGACAGGTTAACTAGACAGGTTAACTAGACAGGTTAACTAGGCAGGTTAACTAGGCAGGTTAACTAGACAGGTTAACTAGACAGGTTAACTAGGCAGGATAACTAGACAGGGTTAACTAGTCTGGGTTAACTAGGCAGGTTAACTAGACAGGTTAACTAGACAGGTTAACTAGGCAGGTTAACTAGGCAGGTTAACTAGGCAGGATAACTAGACAGGGTTAACTAGACAGGTTAACTAGGCAGGTTAACTAGACAGGGTTAACTAGGCAGGTTAACTAGACAGGTTAACTAGGCAGGTTAACTAGACAGGGTTAACTAGGCAGGTTAACTAGACAGGTTAACTAGGCAGGGTTAACTAGGCAGGTTAACTAGGCAGGGTTAACTAGACAGGTTAACTAGACAGGTTAACTAGGCAGGTTAACTAGACAGGACAACTAGGCAGGTTAACTAGGCAGGTTAACTAGACAGGGTTAACTAGACAGGGTTAACTAGGCAGGGTTAACTAGGCAGGTTAACTAGGCAGGTTAACTAGGCAGGGTTAACTAGGCAGGTTAACTAGACAGGTTAACTAGGCAGGTTAACTAGGCAGGTTAACTAGACAGGGTTAACTAGACAGGGTTAACTAGGCAGGATAACTAGGCAGGTTAACTAGACAGGTTAACTAGGCAGGATAACTAGACAGGGTTAACTAGTCTGGGTTAACTAGACAGGTTAACTAGACAGGTTAACTAGACAGGTTAACTAGGCAGGTTAACTAGGCAGGTTAACTAGACAGGGTTAACTAGACAGGGTTAACTAGGCAGGTTAACTAGGCAGGTTAACTAGACAGGTTAACTAGGCAGGTTAACTAGACAGGTTAACTAGACAGGTTAACTAGACAGGATAACTAGACAGGTTAACTAGACAGGGTTAACTAGACAGGTTAACTAGACAGGTTAACTAGGCAGGATAACTAGACAGGTTAACTAGACAGGGTTAACTAGACAGGTTAACTAGACTGGGTTAACTAGGCAGGTTAACTAGACAGGTTAACTAGACAGGGTTAACTAGACAGGTTAACTAGACAGGTTAACTAGACAGGTTAACTAGACAGGTTAACTAGACAGGGTTAACTAGGCAGGACAACTAGACAGGGTTAACTAGGCAGGATAACTAGACAGGGTTAACTAGACAGGGTTAACTAGGCAGGATAACTAGACAGGTTAACTAGACGGGGTTAACTAGACAGGTTAACTAGACAGTGTTAACTAGGCAGGTTAACTAGACAGGTTAACTAGACAGGTTAACTAGACAGGTTAACTAGGCAGGACAACTAGACAGGGTTAACTAGGCAGGTTAACTAGACAGGTTAAGTAGACAGGGTTAACTAGACAGGTTAACTAGACAGGGTTAACTAGGCAGGTTAACTAGGCAGGTTAACTAGGCAGGTTAACTAGGCAGGATAACTAGACAGGTTAACTAGACAGGTTAACTAGGCAGGGTTAACTAGGCAGGGTTAACTAGGCAGGTTAACTAGGCAGGTTAACTAGGCAGGTTAACTAGGCAGGTTAACTAGGCAGGTTAACTAGACAGGGTTAACTAGGCAGGGTTAACTAGGCAGGTTAACTAGACAGGTTAACTAGACAGGTTAACTAGGCAGGTTAACTAGACAGGGTTAACTAGACAGGTTAACTAGGCAGGATAACTAGACAGGGTTAACTAGTCTGGGTTAACTAGACAGGGTTAACTAGGCAGGTTAACTAGACAGGTTAACTAGGCAGGGTTAACTAGGCAGGTTAACTAGGCAGGTTAACTAGACAGGGTTAACTAGACAGGGTTAACTAGGCAGGTTAACTAGGCAGGATAACTAGACAGGGTTAACTAGGCAGGACAACTAGACAGGGTTAACTAGGCAGGATAACTAGACAGGGTTAACTAGGCAGGTTAACTAGGCAGGATAACTAGACAGGTTAACTAGACGGGGTTAACTAGACAGGTTAACTAGACAGTGTTAACTAGGCAGGTTAACTAGACAGGTTAACTAGACAGGTTAACTAGACAGGTTAACTAGGCAGGACAACTAGACAGGGTTAACTAGGCAGGATAACTAGACAGGTTAACTAGACAGGGTTAACTAGACAGGTTAACTAGGCAGGGTTAACTAGACAGGTTAACTAGACAGGATAACTAGGCAGGTTAACTAGGCAGGTTAACTAGACAGGTTAACTAGGCAGGGTTAACTAGGCAGGTTAACTAGGCAGGTTAACTAGGCAGGGTTAACTAGGCAGGTTAACTAGACAGGTTAACTAGACAGGTTAACTAGACAGGGTTAACTAGACAGGTTAACTAGACAGGGTTAACTAGACAGGTTAACTAGGCAGGTTAACTAGACAGGGTTAACTAGGCAGGTTAACTAGACAGGGTTAACTAGGCAGGTTAACTAGGCAGGTTAACTAGACAGGGTTAACTAGGCAGGTTAACTAGTCTGGGTTAACTAGACAGGTTAACTAGACAGGGTTAACTAGACAGGTTAACTAGGCAGGGTTAACTAGGCAGGTTAACTAGACAGGTTAACTAGACAGGTTAACTAGACAGGTTAACTAGGCAGGTTAACTAGGCAGGGTTAACTAGGCAGGTTAACTAGACAGGGTTAACTAGTCTGGGTTAACTAGACAGGTTAACTAGACAGGGTTAACTAGACAGGTTAACTAGACAGGTTAACTAGACAGGTTAACTAGACAGGTTAACTAGACAGGTTAACTAGACAGGTTAACTAGGCAGGTTAACTAGGCAGGGTTAACTAGGCAGGTTAACTAGACAGGGTTAACTAGGCAGGTTAACTAGTCTGGGTTAACTAGACAGGTTAACTAGACAGGTTAACTAGACAGGTTAACTAGGCAGGTTAACTAGGCAGGGTTAACTAGGCAGGTTAACTAGGCAGGTTAACTTGGCAGGTTAACTAGACAGGGTAAACTAGGCAGGTTAACTAGGCAGGGTTAACTAGGCAGGTTAACTAGGCAGGATAACTAGACAGGGTTAACTAGACAGGTTAACTAGGCAGGTTAACTAGACAGGTTAACTAGACAGGGTTAACTAGACAGGTTAACTAGGCAGGTTAACTAGACAGGTTAACTAGGCAGGTTAACTAGGCAGGGTTAACTAGTCTGGGTTAACTAGACAGGGTTAACTAGGCAGGTTAACTAGACAGGTTAACTAGGCAGGTTAACTAGGCAGGATAACTAGACAGGGTTAACTAGACAGGTTAACTAGGCAGGATAACTAGACAGGGTTAACTAGACAGGTTAACTAGACAGGTTAACTAGACTGGGTTAACTAGGCAGGATAATTAGACAGGTTAACTAGACTGGGTTAACTAGGCAGGTTAACTAGGCAGGGTTAACTAGACAGGTTAACTAGGCAGGTTAACTAGACAGGGTAAACTAGGCAGGTTAACTAGGCAGGGTTAACTAGGCAGGTTAACTAGACAGGGTTAACTAGGCAGGTTAACTAGACTGGTTAACTAGACAGGTTAACTAGGCAGGTTAACTAGGCAGGGTTAACTAGACTGGGTTAACTAGGCAGGTTAACTAGGCAGGGTTAACTACGCAGGTTAACTAGGCATGTTAACTAGGCAGGGTTAACTAGGCAGGTTAACTAGGCAGGTTAACTAGGCAGGTTAACTAGGCAGGTTAACTAGGCAGGGTTAACTAGGCAGGGTTAACTAGGCAGGTTAACTAGGCAGGTTAACTAGTCTGGGTTAACTAGGCAGGTTAACTAGACAGGGTAAACTAGGCAGGTTAACTAGGCAGGATAACTAGTCTGGGTTAACTAGACAGGGTAAACTAGGCAGGTTAACTAGGCAGGATAACTAGACAGGGTTAACTAGGCAGGTTAACTAGGCAGGTTAACTAGACAGGGTTAACTAGGCAGGTTAACTAGACAGGTTAACTAGGCAGGTTAACTAGGCAGGGGATTAAGTGTTGGGTTAGGGTTTATACTGTGATGGTTAAGTGTTGGGTTAGGGTAGTGTTGGGTTAGGGTTAGGATAGTGTTGGGTTAGGGTTTATACTGTGATGGTTAAGTGTTGGGTTAGGGTAGTGTTGGGTAAGGGTTAGGGTAGTGTTGGGTTAGGGTTTATACTGTGATGGTTAAGTGTTGGGTTAGGGTAGTGTTGGGTTAGGGTAGTGTTGGGTTAGGGTTAGGGTAGTGTTGGGTTAGGGTTAGGGTAGTGTTGGGTTTGGGTTGTATATTCATTATTGACACAAGCGGATGAAACATTAATATGATATTTAGGTTTAGGGTTAGGTTATTTTGGTTTATTATCAATTGCAGGTAAAGTTAGTGTGTTCTCTCTCCTGATTGGTCAGCTAGTAGAGGGTTACGTGTGTTCTCTCCTGATTGGTCGGCAGGTAAATGGGCGAGGATGGCAGCTGAGATGCCTGGGCGTCTGGACTGTCAGGTGATGATGCAGTGGAGGAGGATGAACGGAATCAAGGTCAGGTGGTCTGTTACTCTGTTGTGATTGGTCAGCTGGTCTGTTACTCTGTTGTGATTGGTCCGCTGGTCTGTTACTCTGTTGTGATTGGTCAGCTGGTCTGTTACTCTGTTGTGATTGCTCAGCTGGTCTGTTACTCTGTTGTGATTGGTCTGCTGGTCTGTTTGTGTGAACAGCTCACGAGGCGGGCCCTTGACCAGAGGAATGAGAGGAGGAGGCAGAGGAAGATCCAACTACAGAAGCAGCTGCAGGGAGAGAGGGAGGAAGAGAGGGAGGTGGGAGCTGGGGAGGAGTCTGATGCAGCCAATGAGGAGCTGGGGGAGGAGTCTGATGCAGCCAATGATTAGCTGGGGGGGGAGTCTGATGCAGCCAATGAGGAGCTGGGGGAGGAGTCTGATGCAGCCAATGAGGAGCTGGGGGAGGAGTCTAGTGCTGCAGGAAGGACAAACACAACCTGGAGACCAGCAGAGCCTGGAGGTTAGACACACACACACACACTCTGTCCTCCTCCCACTCTCCTCTCCCCTCCTGCCCCTCTCCTCTCTCCTCCTCCCCCCTCCTCTCTCCTCCTCCCCCTCTCCTCTCTCCTCCTCTCCTCTCTCCTCCTCCCCCTCTCCTCTCTCCTCCTCCCCCTCCTCTCTCCTCCTCTCTCCTCCTCCCACTCTCCTCTCTCCTCCTCCCCCTCTCCTCTCTCCTCCTCCCCCTCTCCTCTCTCCTCCTCCTCTCCTCTCTCCTCCTCCCCCTCTCCTCTCTCCTCCTCTCCTCTCTCCTCCTCCCCCTCTCCTCTCTCCTCCTCCCCCTCCTTTCTCCTCCTCCCCCTCTCCTCTCTCCTCCTCTCCTCTCTCCTCCTCCCCCTCTCCTCTCTCCTCCTCCCACTCTCCTCTCCCCTCCTGACCCTCCTCTCTCCTCCTCCCCCTCCTCTATCCTCCTCCCTCTCTCCTCTCCACTCCTCAGTGACTCGTGTTGTTTTCCCAGCATCCTTTGCTCACAGGACAGGGAGCTCCAGCCGCCTCCTACTCCGGAATCACCACCCGCACCCGGAACTGCCTCAGCCAATCAGAGAAGAGCTGCCTCAGCCAGGAAGACTCACCAGAATTGGGTTAGAATGACAATGTTTAGTTAGTTAGTTAGTTGGGGTTAGTTAATTAGTTCTTAAGCTGTGTTGTATTATTATCTCTAAAATTCTGAATGTAATCTGTTAACTATCTTTTGTCTCATTGAATCATTCTTTCTTGTTCATATTGTACAAAGAGAAACTGTTAATAAAGCTTTCCACTTTGAAATGTCTGTGTTGATTATGAGATCAGCCAATCAGCGGAGATTCCTAGAACCATCTATGGAAACGCCCTCTGATTGGGCGATCTGTCTAGTTAACCATATCTGATTGGTTATTGTCGAATTGTCGAATACGATGGGAACCTTGCTTTCAAACTGCAAACATGAAGCTAAGAATCTAGGTGTGATTATAGATTCTGACTTAAGCTTTGAGCCTCACATCAAATCTATCACTAGAAATGCTTTTTATCATCTACGGAATATTGCAAAAGTTAGACATTTTCTCTGGCAAGCTGATGCAGAAGTGTTAATGCATGCTTTTGTTATTACACGTTTGGACTATTGTAACAGTCTCCTTTCTGGTCTTCTCTCAGAAAGCTGTTGGCCAGCTGCAATTAGTCCAAAATGCAGCAGTGAGAGTTTTAACCAAAACAAGCAGACGAGCTCATATAACTCCTATTTTTAGCTAGGAGGCTAGGTAGGAGGCTAGGTAGGGGAGGTGTCCCGTGATGACGTCCAGCCAGTGCGTGGGTGACCAGGGGGCCCAGGGGGAGCTGGGGGATGAGGAGTGCTGGCTGCAGCTAGAGGAGTACCGCCTGCTTCTGATCAAGGCCATCCAGCCAGGGCAGATCAGCCCGTACCTGAGGCAGTGCCGCGTGCTGAGCAGCGAGGACGAGGAGCAGATCCTCAACGACCCCAATCTGGTCACTCGCAGACGCAAAGTCGGTAAGAAACCCCACAGACCCCAACTACACACACTACTAAACCACACACACACACACACTACTAAACCACACACACACACACACACTACTAAACCACACACACACACACACACACACTACTAAACCACACACACACACACACACACACTACTAAACCACACACACACACACACACTACTAAACCACACACACACACAACTAAACCACACACACACACACACTACTAAACCACACACACACACACTACTACTGAACCACACACACACACACACACTACTAAACCACACACACACACACACACACTACTAAACCACACACACAGACACACACACACACACACTACTAAACCACACACACACACACACACACACACACACATAACTACTCAACCACACACACACACACACACACACACACACACACACTACTACTACTACTAAACCAGACACACACTACTAAACTACACACACTGCTGGACACTCTCCAGAGTCTAACCCCTGACCCCTGACCCTGACCCTGCCAGGCGCCCTGCTGGACACGCTCCAGAGGACGGGGGTGAAGGGCTACGTGGCGTTCCTGGAGAGCCTGGAGCTGGACTACCCTCAGCTGTACCGCAAGATCACCGGCAAGGAGCCCGCCCGGGTCTTCTCCATCCTGGTGGGTGAGTAGAACCCAGAACCCTAACCCTGACCTGGACCAGAACAGAACCCCTAACCCTAACCTGGACCCCAACCCTAACCCTAACCTGAACCTGAACCCTAACCCTAACATGTGGAATCAACCAAGTCATGTCACATTGTTTGGAGATTTTCTTTTTGCCATAATCTACTTCTATATTATAAATCTGATGACTCATGGGTTTTAAGAGGGAGCGAGATAGAGAAGGGGGAGGGAGACAGAAAGAGAGGGGGGAGGGAGAGGGGGGTGGAGCCTACCTTTCTACTGGAAGTTTCTGTCATGTGTTTCAGGGAGCAGGACAAGACTAGTGAAGCAGTCTGACTCCACTTCCCCCTGGTACACTTTCTCTACTATAAATAAATACATCAGAATAATAAAAGAGTCATTCTTCATTCAGATTCAGATCTGAATGGGGAAGCGTGTCCAAACCTGTGACTGGTACTGTATGTACCGTATTTTCCGCACTATAAGGCGCACTTAAAAGCCTTTAATTTTCAAAAAAAACGACAGTGCGCCTTATAACCCGGAGCCCCTTATATATGGATCAATTGGTTAATTTGTTGATCCATACTGGTTGTACACGGCGCTCAAGGCGCTCTGTCAAAATGTTTCAGTACGACTGGTAAACTACAAAGCCGCACCGCTTGCAGCATTACGGTAATCAGTAAACACCGGTATACTGTGCTTACTCACAGTCCCACACCACAAGACCCCAAGTAAAGAAGACTAAACAGAGTTTCCGAGGGAACAAAGTGAGATTCTTGGTGCTTTCAACTTGAAGTTTTAAAGTACCCACTCGATATAATAAACAACAGTTTAACGATCACTAAACACTTATCATTTGTGTATTGGATTCATTATTCTCGTTTGCCGGAGGCTACCGGTAAGGGAGGGTTGACTTGTAAACATAGTTTCGTTTTAGCGCGTGTTCAAAAGCAAGAACTGTGTGTTCATCTAGTTATGTGTAGTTATGTGTTTTTAGCATGTCGATGTTCTCCCAGTATGTTGTCATGTTATTAAAATACAGTTTAGACCTTCGTAGCGATGTGTTTTGTTAGCTGTTAGCCGCTAGCAGCGTTTGTTGTGGTTTGGTCAGAGTCACTTTTCTCCCATTGATAGGATGCATTTTATCATTGTGCTTAGGTAACCTTAATCATTAGTGATTATCAGCAAATTGTAACATCTGACTATTGAGAAATGAGCCAACCTCTCTTGCTGTATCAGCACGGGACTGCAAACTCTCTGTCTGTAACTGGACCTGAGCCAAATATAGAAGTGGGGACCAGTTGGGATCTAAGGACAGGGGAGCCTTGTGGTGGTCAGCCAGGTGGTAGACTTATATGGGTACTGGGGTCAATAGATCAGTATATTTGGGAACGAACGGTCAGCTGACTGAGAGTCAGGTAACTGGTGACCGGAACAAACAAACCGTTATGGTAGGGAAGCAGAGGCAAGCTAGCTTCTAACTTTAGTATGTAAACATGTATGACGGGTGACAGATGATTGGCAAGGGACAGCTGTTTCCGGTGTCAGCGGAAATCTAGCATATAAGGCCACTGCAAAATGTCATTCGGGACGAGTCTCTCACCGTTGCTTGCCGTGTATTGAGAGGCTGGTCCAGCGCTGTGTAATGGATTAAACTTTATCTTAATTGTCTATCTCGAGCATTAATTAATTATCATAAGGAAGCAACACCTCTCGGTCTCCGCATTCATCTGACATTCATCATCTTATCAAATTGGCGTTTAACGAACAGGATCCTAGATTCAGCGAGACAGGTAAGGCAGATAAACCAGTGTGGTTGTGTGCTTAACCTGAATTGTTGTTCTAGAGAAAAAAAAAACCTGTAATTTTTTTCCTTGAATGAAGAAAAGGGGATGAATTTGATGATGGGGGGGCCAATGACTAGATTTGACTAAATATTAAAGGTTGAGTGTTGATGTGTACATAAAGGTCATTAATCCACATATAGGATAATACGGTATAAAAAGGACAGAGCTGCTAGGTGTCACTCTGGAGGAGATTAATACTGACACTGGATATTGATTAATTCATAGAAGAATTGATTAAACGGAATTGGGCATTCCGGGGGTTTTTATTTATGGTTATCTGTAAGGTACAGACATATTGAGGTATTTGACAGGAAATAAGGTGAACTGCAGCACGCTTGAGTCAATTGAAACTATGAAGTAGAATGTTGATTAAAATGGTTAAATGAATAAGGTATTGACACGCAAGTGGTTATGGTATGTAAGTTGAAGTGTGATCTAAAGAAAGTGTTTTAAAGTGGTCTAGTAATGTGGTATTATGTAGAGAAACAGGATAATGAAAGATATAGGTCAGCGGTAATAAGACAGTTGTAGGACGATAAGAATTTGAAAAGATATGGTATTTGTGTTAATGGTACAGCGCAACAGATTTGAGTGACAAGATTGATTTATTGAGACAGGAGAGAACAGATGAGACGTGGATTTAAATGACCTTGATGAGACGCAATGCAACAGACTGAATTAAAGTATATGACACGAATGGTGTAACTATAAAGCTCTAACGAGACAATTTAGATAAAAGAATTCCTTTTTACTAACATTGTGTGCAGTGTAATTAATCAAACATGGGGAATCGAATGTCTAGGACAGCAAATTGTGAAAAACGGATTATTAAGTACAAGTCGGTTAGGGACTTGCCACGAGGGGAAAAGAAATCTATTAAGAAACTATTGGAAATTGATCCACACATAATTGATATTCCGATAAAATACACTGATACAGTGACACCAAAAGGATGGATTTTACTTAAATTAGGACCATTCTATGCAGAACCGTTTCTAACAAAGATTGCGGAATGGAGTGACGATAATTTCCCAAGTATCGGGAGTTTTGAAAAGAATAAACTAAAGATTATTGATGAATATTTGATATCAAACAAAAGCATTTGCGACCCATTATGGGATATTGATTACATGAAAGAAGTCTATCAAGCATGGGTAATAATGTCTAATCAATGGCCTGGTAATATTGTCAGAAAAAAGGAACACAATAGGTTTAACCCTATACCCAAGGTAAAGGAGATACAGAGCGTGTCTTCTCCTGTACAGCCGGAACAGGCGGAGCAGTCTGTGATACGCAGCGTGGTCCGGGTGCAGGCACCATTGTTAAATATAGAGGAGAAAGTACTGTATAAACCATTAACCCTGAATGACGTATCTGCAATCATAGTCGACGCACCCAGACCCTTGATTAACCCAAAAGGATTCATAAATTGGTATGAAACAATGTTGCTACATGGTAATTTGAATGGCACGGATTTAAGATACATTCTGATCACGTTAATGCCAGATGTTGAAATTGATACTTTGATAAATGCTTGTGAAACTTTGAATGAAGATAATGATGGGCCATGTAGAGGTAATACAATTAATGAACGATTCCCATGGTTTAATAAACAACACAAAGTGACTCACATTGAACAATTAACTAAATTTCTAAACGAACATGCTAGCCAAAACCGTGATATCTCACAGATTCTGAACTGTAAACGTAAGCCTAATGAAACAATGTCTGACTTTGTAATCAGATTCCAAAACACCTGGAGAGAGAAGGCGAATTTGGAATTAGATGACAAACCTAACGCATTCTTTACAAATATGATTCTAGATGGTATTGGAGACGATGCGAAAAACTTCAAATTATCGACACCAGACATTTTCTCAATGACACCAGCATTGATTGAAAAACGAATAAGGGAATTAGAAGCTTTGGGATTGTTTAATAAGCGATACCAACCACAAGTCTTGGAGCTGGCGCAATACGCGGACCTAGAGGGTTGGAATGAATACTAAGCATTATGGGTAATGAAGTCTTACGTGAAGCATGTCGAGTGATAGAGTTATAGGGAAATCATTGAATTAAGTAATAATAATCCTTGTATTGATTAACATATTGTAAACAAATGATAAAGAGTGAAATGAATAACTATTGTATTTTCAGGACAAGCTAAATAGCTTAGCACAAACAGCAAAAGGTGGTAAGAGACACGAGTGCACTTGTGCTCCACAACGCTGCACCAGGGACGACGCTCTGAAACAACACTATTAATAGAACTGCCCTTGCAAACAAGACGCAGCTCGGTGACACAGACACGCAGAGAACACATAGAAGTGTTAGACATGAAAATGTAGTTGTCTCTTATTGTAATTATCATACAATTCTGCATTGACTCAGTAAACGTAACATTTGAATTTACTTAGTAAACAGAGACATGCATTGATGACTGTTGATGTTCACACAAGCAAAGAGGAATATGTGACATTTTGATTGATGAATAATCCCGAACGGACAACACAACTCTTGCCAATTCTATCTCCTGACAGACCAAGAAAAAAAAAACTGAGCGACGGACTGAAAACGGGGGCGTTGCTGAGGGCCAATCTAACAGAAGTGGGGGCTGAAATGACAGTGAACGATTGACGGATGAGAGAAAGGGGAAACCAAATAATAATTCTCTGTGTAACTGTAAACGAAAATGTTGTTTTTCTGTTTGGAAGCGGAAACATGATAATGACATGACAGACTACAGACTTTGATAAAGCAATTACACATACGAATATGACAGTACTTCACAATCAACAGTGTTAATCGGCCAACAGCTGAATGCACGAGCATTACACATTGATGCAACATTTATGATAAAGAACCATTCACACTGACTCAAGAGTGTCTCTGATAAATCTACTAAAACCGACGGGTGATTGACTGAGAAATATTTGACTATAAGAGAGGGATAGAACATTTAAATGTTCACAGCAAATTTACACCTTAATGCAAAATAAGCTCATAGTGTACATAGACCAACGGGGAAGTATTCAAGCCATCAGTAACGATTGTGATCAGAATTTTTAACATACGGGTAGAATAGAACCTATCTACCTCATTAAAAGTATGCTTATGGGAATTGACTCAGATTGCACATTGACAGTAAATAAACTAAGTATTGAAGAACTGATTTGGATATTAAAGGGACGGTTCACGGTTTTTCACAACACACGTCCTAGTTTGAATACCCATGGCATGAACTTCAAATGACAAATCCTTTTGTTTCCTCTAGGAGCATTGATGAAGGACGAGTTAACCATTTTGAGAGAAACTAAATGTCTGTCTACCTGTACTTAACGATTGTGCAATCCCTGTATCTAAAAATGTCTCAGCAGGCAAGTGCATAACTCACTAGATGGGGGGGACCACAGGGGGCCCAACCCACTCTCAACTCTGACGATGAGAACCAAGCAAAGGGGAAAACACGTATTATGACAAACGATTACTGATGCCAGGACCATAATGATGATTATCTCTGCTATTAACAATTATTCTTGATGTTGTTGTGAATTAAGATTGAAACTAGGACAAGAGATACCGGACAGACGATGCGTGACGGGAGACACCATGTGATCCTGGCCTCATTGTGCATAAGATGGATGGCCACAATTCTATCGGTTCTGTATACGCTCTGGGTGTTAACTAACGAAACAGACTTTACTTTAACTGAAGACTCTGACACTAATCTTGTTCGCATGCGTCGTGACATCCAGGGAGTTAAACCAAATAGCGCACTAGACTCAGTTGCAGGAGTTTGCCAGTTTGTTGACAATTGTTGTACGTATTCACCACAACAGGAGTAAACCTTTAAGATCAGACAATGGGGACATAGAACAATAGGGGAGAGAAAAGTAGGGGGTAAGGATTTAGAGTTTCAATAACACTGTTAAAATATTTGAGCAAGCAGCATGAGGGTGAATGAAATAATTTCTACTGTGAGTCTCTCAATAACACAGCAACAAGACAAGAGGACACAAGGCGAAAGAAAACAATGGTCCACCAGCGTCTCAGATAGTGCCTCATTGCGACCGGAAAAGCATGATGGGCCCTCTGTTGAAGATCGACCTAGGATATCGAAGACACCTAAAGAAAAGGATTGACGATATCCCTATTTGTTAAAAATGTATAATTATGTAACAAACTATGGAAAAACATGTGATTTGAATTAATGATGGAAATGATACCTACTTCATTTGTAATGAGTAGTTAGACATAGCAATGAGAAACCTATTTGGATATTTTCTCCTTTAAACAACAAAGGTTTTTATCCAAAGAAGGTGATTATTCATCAGAGTAGTTTTAACCACAAAGTGACCTTTTACTCATGCCAAGTCAATTGTGGAGTGAGATGTTTGTTCACTTTGTCAGGCCACATGACTGGGAACTTGCATTTGTCCATGGGAAAAGTCATTTAAAGACAGTTCCGGGGGAGGAATGCAGGATCTCAACCATGGGGAAAGAAAGAGAAATAATTAAAGTTACTGTCCATTAGAGAAGACAAAAAAGAGTGGGCTGATAGGATGCATTTTATCATTGTGCTTAGGTAACCTTAATCATTAGTGATTATCAGCAAATTGTAACATCTGACTATTGAGAAATGAGCCAACCTCTCTTGCTGTATCAGCACGGGACTGCAAACTCTCTGTCTGTAACTGGACCTGAGCCAAATATAGAAGTGGGGACCAGTTGGGATCTAAGGACAGGGGAGCCTTGTGGTGGTCAGCCAGGTGGTAGACTTATATGGGTACTGGGGTCAATAGATCAGTATATTTGGGAACGAACGGTCAGCTGACTGAGAGTCAGGTAACTGGTGACCGGAACAAACAAACCGTTATGGTAGGGAAGCAGAGGCAAGCTAGCTTCTAACTTTAGTATGTAAACATGTATGACGGGTGACAGATGATTGGCAAGGGACAGCTGTTTCCGGTGTCAGCGGAAATCTAGCATATAAGGCCACTGCAAAATGTCATTCGGGACGAGTCTCTCACCGTTGCTTGCCGTGTATTGAGAGGCTGGTCCAGCGCTGTGTAATGGATTAAACTTTATCTTAATTGTCTATCTCGAGCATTAATTAATTATCATAAGGAAGCAACACCTCTCGGTCTCCGCATTCATCTGACATTCATCATCTTATCACCCATTCAGTGTTTGAGGTGAACCAACATTCAAATACGCCTGTCGTGTTCAATCTTTCTCTGATTTAAATGTATGACACATCATTTGAAAGCTTACAATCTGTAGTTTAAGCATGTGTAAAAACTGAAAAAGTACGTTGCACATTTCACCAGGAGCTGTCACATATTGGTTGTTGGTTATAATTGTATAGCCTATTGGTTGTTTTCTGGTGTTGTTTTGCTCTGTTTGTAGTCTACTTGATGTATTTTTATCAGCTGTTAAATCACCACAGCGGTTAATCCACTAATAGAGATAATAGCAGATTGAAAATGCTTGTAGCTAACTACTCTATATCTCGTGGTTGCAGCTATTGCGAATTGCTATTCACGCGAGTCAGCTGTGAATCACCGCAGGTCCTTGACGCTTGTTGCAAAAATGGATGACGAACGGCTGATACTTGAGGTGGAAAAATATATTTTTTTGACAGTGGAGCAGGTAGAACGTTGACGGTGACAACGCTCAGGTGGAGCTTGGACAACGGGAAGTTGACACAACACCGATGGAGAGGTGACGCAACGCAGTAGGTGGAGCTTGGGCGTAACGCAACCCCAGTCAAACGTTTGACTGCAGTATCTATTCTATGCGCCTTATAATCCGGTGCGCCTTATAATCCGGTGCGCCCTGTATATGAAAACAGTTCTAAAATAGGCCATTCATTGAAGGTGCGCCTTATAATCCGGTGCGCCTTATAGTGCGGAAAATACGGTAGTGTTGTGTACAGACCAGGGTGCGTGACCATGGTCCTAGCATAGATGACTGTTTCTTATGATGACGGGTGGATAGATGATTCCCTTACTTAAACAAATGTATTTCTTGTAAGTCGCTTTGGATAAAGGTGTCTGCTAAATGCCAAAAATGTAAATATAAACTAAGAATTTAGGCTGTTTTGAGAGCAAAGGGAGGCCAGTCTCAGTATAGTGTTGCTAATAAAGTTTTTGGAGTGTAAATGTAACAATCATTAATTGTAACTAAAAACAGCTTTACAAGTTACGGGTTTATGTAATTAGATGATTAGATGATTAGATTAGATGATTAGATTCGTTGCAGGGCCTCCTGGTCTGACACAGTGCAGTTGCCGTCCCACACTGTGATGCGGTTAGGGTTAGGGTTAGGGCAGGGTGGGCAAACCTTTTGGTTCAGGGGCCACAATGAGTTTTAACATTTGACAGAAGGGCCAGTAGCAGATGGATGGTTTGCAGTGTTTGTGTGAACTAATATAAGATATAAGTAAAGAAAACTTACCTTCAATTTCAGTGGGAACAGTGTCGTTGGTCACCCTTTTTTGTCAGTGCATCAAAGTTTGGTGTCAGTTTGGTTGTGGCAATTCTCAGGACAGATCTGAGGTGTTCATCTGTTAACTGGGATCTGTGGCGTGATTTGTTGATGTTCATCACGCTGAACGTCTGCTCACACACGTAGGTAGAGCCAAACAACACCAGCATTCTCTGTGCCATCTCCCTAATGTTTGGAAACTTGGCTTCGCTTAGTGAAGCATAAAACTCATTCAGTTTAAGGGAGTTGAACTTCTCCTTTAAGACAGAGTCACATTGAAGATCAATGCGGTGCTGTTTCATAGTCTTGTGACAGGGGACATGACAACAGCTGAAGTAACTTGTAAATGTTTTCTAAATCAGAGAACCGACAGCAGAATTCTCTGTGTCCAGTGATTTGCTGTATTTCTTCGAGGGGCCTCTTTCAGCGTCGCTAGTGTGGGGAAATGAGCTAATCCACAGCAAAGCAAAATCACAAAGCCAATCTGCGTCGCTCAGCTCAGGAAAATCGTCGGCTTTGCTGATTAACTAAAGAAATGAGCTAATCTCCCCTTTGAGCTCCCACACTCGTTGACATACTTTCCCCAAACGTAACCAGCGGACATGAGAGTGGTAAAGCAAGTCTGATGATCAGCATCAGTTCAACTTAATAAATTGACGATGCTGAAGACCCCTCGCTCGTATAAAGTTAACAACTTTTACGACTGGCTTCACTACATGATCAAGCTGCAATACAGACTTACACAGGGCTTCCTGATGGATTATGCAGTGTAGGAAAATTACATCCAGCTCAGGGTTTTCCTCTTTCACCTTATCCTGGATTCATTTCAGCATCCCGACTTTTTTTCCTGTTAAGTTTGGCGCTCCGTCTGTGGTGACATTGGCAAGTTTACACCACGGCAGCTTCAGTCTCTCTGTCATACAAGTCCTCTCCTCGTGTTGTCCCCTTTAGAGATTCCATGGTCAAACATTCCTGTTATCTCAACATTTTCATTAATCCCTCTGATCCCTGCTGAGCAGTGTCTTTTACGTCGTTACTTTCGTCCAGTGCTAACGAATATAACTTTCTACGTGATAAACACATTTTTTCTAATTTGTTTTTGCTCTCTGGACACAAGAGACCTGCTGTCTCTACCATGCATTCTTTCAAAAACTCCCCTTCGGATAAAGGCTTGCTGGATAACTATGGGCTGCCAACCTCTGAGCAGTAGCCGCCCGTTCTTGCGTTGACTGTTTGCTAGCGTAGTTAGCATACTTGGTGGAAAACAGTTTATTGGCAAATACGACATACAGCCTTTGATCGGACTTCGGTGAAAAAATATTTAGCTGTCCTCTCCTCATAAACACTTGGCACTCACTGTCAACTTTTCTTTTCTTTGGTCCACTCATTGTTACAGAAGGGCTCAATGCAGCAAACAGTAGCAAAGGTGAATTAGAGAGGACAGACCAGACTCAGTACAGGTGAGTTAGAGAGGACAGACCAGACTCCATTACAGGTGAGTTAGAGAGGACAGACCAGACTCAGTACAGGTGAGTCAGAGAGGACAGACCAGACTCCATTACAGGTGAGTTAGAGAGGACAGACCAGACTCCATTACAGGTGAGTTAGAGAGGACAGACCAGACTCAGTACAGGTGAGTTAGAGAGGATAGACCAGACTCAGTACAGGTGAATCAGAGAGGACAGACCAGACTCCAGTACAGGTGAGTTAGAGAGGACAGACCAGACTCAGTACAGGTGAGTTAGAGAGGACAGACCAGACTCCATTACAGGTGAGTTAGATAGATAGATAGATACATGGGCGTCACCACCATATATTTTGGGGGGGGCGTGTCCCCCCCACCTTTGAAACAAGGTCGTTTGGACCCCCCCACATTTTCCATCAAAAATATGTTGCATGACTGGTCAGCGTTATTTTCATTGCTTCACAATCAAATCCGTTCCACTTTATGAGTAGGGGATTGCCCATATCCAGAAGTCCACTCCGCGTTTTACTTCTGTTTTTAACACGGCAGCATCAGACACGCACGCAGATTCAAAACATTCAGACTCAGGCAAGACGATATTTAGATCATCCACCAAGATGGATATAAGGAAAAACATTTCTAAGAAGAGAAAAGTAAGTCAAAGTCATCCAAGTTTTCCCGTGAGTGGCCAAACAGCAACATTGCGTTCTCCCAAGGTCAAACACAGCCAGCTTTTCTGATAAGAATGTTAGCACCTTATGAGACATTCTCTGTATTAGCAATAGAATTAGCATAGCCTACTAGCAACCAAATACGAGCTAGATCAGCTATATGGCACTAGCAGTTTTGTTAGGCATTACTAGTGCGGTTAGACATGTTTAAATGCAGAACAGACACAGGCGAAATGTCATCAAAAGCACAGAATGGCGACAAACACCTCACAGTGCTTACCTGTCCTGTCATTATTGCATCTCCTGCCCGTGTTCATTGCCCTGAGCATTTGCACTATTTAATTTGGCCATTGCACCCACCCAAAGAATCAATTTTGCATCTGATTGCTTGAGCTAGGGTTAAAAAATAAGAAGAAAACACCTGTTCCATTTATTTTTCTATTTCTAAAATGCTTGTGATTGTATTTTTTGTATTGATGATTGTATTTCTATGTCAAATGTTCTATTAGAGAAAAACAATATGAACAAGTGCTCAATGCATCCCCATTTCTCCTGATATAGGTGGTTGAGAGTGAGAGTGAGTCAGAGGCAGGGGCAGCAGGCAGGGGCAGTGGAGACAGCTCTAATTCACTCTTTGATTTTTTTTGTTTTGTTATAGTTGTATGTTCTGCAATGCACTGAAGAGGGCTAAGTTTGATTGTAATAGGCTCTGAGTAGCCTAGGTACATATTTTATGTTTCCTCATAACTTTTTATTCAATTTGTTGACTCAAAGTTACCTCATTCTTTTCTTTGATTCTTTTTGAATCTTCATATTTAATAAAGTACCTAAAAAGTGCCACGTGTCAGTGTCAGGCCTCTGTGAGTTAAACCAAAACATAATAGTAGTCAGTAATTGCAGACCATGTCAGCTCCAAGGAAAAACAAAGAAAGAGGGAGATTATTTTGGGTGTAAAACGCACCAGAATGCAGGAAATTGAATCTACTATTTAAAAAAATTCGGGGGGGGGGACCCCCAGACCCCCCGAAAAATAAGTGTCCCCCCCACATTCAAAAAGCTGCTGACGCCCATGGATAGATAGATACTTTATTTATCCCCGTGGGGAAATTCATTTTGCCGCGCCACTCCACTAAAAACCACACATAACAACACAACACAACATAAAGGACAGACAACAACACTGGGCCAGCCATGTACAGTATATAAAAAACAGTGAGATCATGATATAAAAGTGGATTAAAAAGATGGCTATAGTTATTATATTAAAATACTAAAAAGTGATGATGATGATTAAAATAAATAATAAATACAAATACAGGAGCCTTGACCCCGACTGCTACTTTAGTTGCCATTGAACAGTCTTAGTGCAGCCGGGATAAATGATTTTTTATATCGCTCCGTCCGGGAGCGTATCGTAATAAACCGCCCTCTGCGGCGGCTGCTGGTTTGCCCAGCGAGGACATGATGGAGGGGGTGGTTGGGGTTGTCCCTGATGGAAAGCAGCTTACTCCTAGTCCTTCTCTCCACCACCGTCCCCAGAGAGTCCAGGCTCCTTCCCACCACTGAACCCGCCTTTTTTACGAGCTTGTCCAGCCGTCCGGTATCCCTCTTGGTGATGTTTCCCCCCAGCAGACTGCAGCGTAGAAGAGAATGCTGGCCATGACAGACTGGTAAAACATGGCCAGCATCTCTCCACACACTTCAAAAGACCTAAGTCTTCTTAGGAAGTACAGCCTGCTCTGGCCCTTCTTATAAAGTGCCTCTGTGTTGGTGGACCAGTCTAGTTTGTCGTCCAGATGCACCCCCAGGTACTTGTAGGTCTTCACCACCTCGATATCCTCGCCCCGGATGTTAATGGGCAACCGAGGTGGCTTAGACCTACGGAAGTCTATAACTAGCTCCTTGGTCTTGGTTTGATTGAGGAGCAGACCATTCCTCTCGCTCCAGACGCTGAAGGCTCCTATCAGATCCCTGTACTCCCCCTCCCGTCCATCCCTCACGCACGCCACTATGGCTGTATCGTCAGAGTACTTCTGTACGTGGCAGGACTCAGAGTTGTAGTTGAAGTCTGATGTGTACAGGGTGAACAGGAAGGGAGCCAGCACAGTTCCCTGCGGAGCCCCGGTGTTGCTCACTACTGTGTCCGAGACACAGTTCCCCAGCCTGACTGACTGTGGCCGTCCAGTGAGGTAGTCCATGATCCAGGATGTAGTGGAGGGATTAACCCCCATATCTGAAAGCTTCTCTCGGAGTAGAAGAGGCTGGATGGTGTTAAAGGCACTTGAGAAGTCAAAGAACATTATCCTCACCTGACTTCCCGGCTCATCCAGGTAGGAGTAAGCACGATGGAGGAGGATAGACCAGACTCAGTACAGGTGAGTTAGAGAGGACAGACCAGACTCCATTACAGGTGAGTTAGAGAGGACAGACCAGACTCAGTACAGGTGAGTTAGAGAGGACAGACCAGACTCAGTACAGGTGAATCAGAGAGGACAGACCAGACTCCAGTACAGGTGAATCAGAGAGGACAGACCAGACTCAGTACAGGTGAGTTAGAGAGGACAGACCAGACTCAGTACAGGTGAGTCAGAGAGGACAGACCAGACTCCAGTACAGGTGAATCAGAGAGGACAGACCAGACTCAGTACAGGTGAGTTAGAGAGGACAGACCAGACTCCAGTACAGGTGAATCAGAGAGGACAGACCAGACTCAGTACAGGTGAGTTAGAGAGGACAGACCAGACTCCAGTACAGGTGACTCAGAGAGGACAGACCAGACTCCAGTACAGGTCAGTTGTGTCTGGAGTGCGCCATCTAGTGGGTTCAGCTGAGACGCCAGGGTCTTTACTGTCATTTGGAAAATTTTGTACCAATATTCGACGAGCCGGATTAAAAAGCCCAACAGACCGCATATGGCCCGCGGCCCGTAGTTTGCCCATACCTGGGTTAGGGGGAGGAGCCATGCCTGGGTTAGGGGGAGGAGCCATGCCTGGGTTAGAGGGAGGAGCCATGCCTGGGTTAGGGGGAGGAGCCATGCCTGGGTTAGGAGCCATGCCTGGGTTAGGAGCCATGCCTGGGTTAGAGGGAGGAGCCATGCCTGGGTTAGAGGGAGGAGCCATGCCTGGGTTAGGGGGAGGAGCCATGCCTGGGTTAGGGGGAGGAGCCATGCCTGGGTTAGGGGGAGGAGCCATGCCTGGGTTAGAGGGAGGAGCCATGCCTGGGTTAGGGGGAGGAGCCATGCCTGGGTTAGAGGGAGGAGCCAGGCCTGGGTTAGGGGGAGGAGCCATGCCTGGGTTAGGGGGAGGAGCCATGCCTGGGTTAGGGGGAGGAGCCATGCCTGGTCAGCAGGATCGTTGTGATCTCCTGACACCATAAACATTTCTGGGCTTTTATCCTCCTCTCCCCCTAGTCTCCACCCTCCTCTCCATCCTCTCCCCCCTCTCCCCCCTCCTCTCCCTCCTCTTCCCTCCCCTCATCTCCTCCCCCCTCCTCTCCATCCTCTCCACCCTCTCTCCCCTCCTCTCCCTCCTCTTCCCTCCCCTCATCTCCTCCCCCCTCCTCTCCCTCCTCTTCCCTCCCCTCATCTCCTCCCCCCTCCTCTCCCTCCTCTTCCCTCCCTCCCCTCCCTCCCTCCCTCCCTCCCGTCCTCTCAGACACGGTGGGGGAGTCAGGGCTGACTAAGTTCCTGATGTCGGAGGTGTCGCAGCTGCAAAACGCCCTGAAGGAGGAGAGGAGGAGGAGACAGGAGAAGGAGGAGAGGAGGAGGGGGCAGGAGGAGGTCAGGGGTCAACAGCAGGCGCGCGTCCAGCGAATCAGGGTGAAGCGTGAGCGGCTGTGGGAGGAGCTTGGGCAGCTGAGGGAGGATAACTACGGGCTGATGCACGACGTGGCCAAGCTGAGTCAGGAGAAAAACAACGCCCTGATGACCTCCCGCGACCTCCAGATAGAGGTGACCTCTGACCCTGACCTGACCCTGACCTAGCCCTAACCCTGACCTGACCCTGACCTAACCCTGATGACCACCCGCGACCTCCAGATAGAGGTGACCTCTATATACCTGACCTAACCCTAACACTGACCCTAACACTGACCTAACCCTGACCCTGACCTGACCCTAACCCTGACCTAACCCTGACCTAGCCCTAACCCTGATGACCACCCGCGACCTCCAGATAGAGGTGACCTCTATATACCTGACCTAACCTAACACTGACCCTAACACTGACCTAACCCTGACCCTGACCTGACCCTGACCTGACCCTCCAGGTAGAGGTCTGTCTAACCCTGACCCTGACCTGACCCTCCAGGTAGAGGTCTGTCTAACCCTGACCCTGACCTGACCCTGACCTGACCCTCCAGGTAGAGGTCTGTCCAACCCTGACCCTGACCTGACCCTCCAGGTAGAAGACTGTCTAACCCTGACCCTGACCTGAAGCTGACCTGACCCTCCAGGTAGAGGTCTGTCTAACCCTGACCCTGACCTGACCCTCCAGGTAGAGGTCTGTCTAACCCTGACCCTGACCTGACCCTGACCTGACCCTGACCTGACCCTCCAGGTAGAGGTCTGTCTAACCCTGACCCTGACCTGACCCTCCAGGTAGAGGTCTGTCTAACGCTTCGTGCACACCAGGGACCGTGACCCACCGTTCTGGCGCAACCTGGTGGGATGGGCTTGACGTACGTCAACGTGCGATGCAGACGCAACAACACAGCGGGGGAAGTTTGAACAAAAAAAAAAGTTTGATACAGCAACATGCTGATACAGCTACATGTTGATACATATGTAAGGTGAATAGTGAGTTAACATGTTTATTAGTTGTATCCCTTCGTTGTTGTAAAACGTGTTGTTGTTCGCAATGCTATGCTATTGTTATGCTATGTTGTGCTATGAATGGTGTACTAGTTTTCACTGAATAAATCGCGATTTCTTTCAAAGAAGGTAGCAGGTGTGTTTATGTCCATGTCAAAGAGAAGGTACGACTTGTATGACAGTAGTGTGATTAGGACATAAGTTGAGGATATTAGTGTAGTTGTACTTTAGCCTGTGGAGACGCGATAGCATTAGCTCCACACGGATTTAACATTAACAGTAGTCATAGACACTTGTAGTAGTAGTAGTAGTTGTTGTATAAGGTGAATAGTGTGTTAACATGTTTATTAGTTGTATCCCTTCCTTGTTGTAAAACGTGTTGTTGTTGAACATGTCTGTGACTGAGATAGACTAGATACTACGGAGGCTGTTATCATAGTGTTTTTTGATGCTAACGGCGCCATCTTTGCTAGCCTGTGGAGACGCTATGGTAGCATTAGCTCCACACGGATTTAACATGAACAGTAGTACACTACAGTAGTAGTAGTAGTAGTAGTAGTAGTAGTAGTAGTAGTAGTAGTAGTAGTAGTAGTAGTAGTAGTAGTAGTAGTAGTAGTAGTAGTAGTAGTAGTAGTAGTAGTAGTAGTAGTAGTAGTAGTAGTAGTAGTAGTAGTAGTAGTAGTAGTAGTAGTAGTAGTAGTAGTAGTAGTAGTAGTAGTAGTAGTAGTAGTAGTAGTAGTAGTAGTAGTAGTAGTAGTAGTAGTAGTAGTAGTAGTAGTAGTAGTAGTAGTAGTAGTAGTAGTAGTAGTAGTAGTAGTAGTAGTAGTAGTAGTAGTAGTAGTAGTAGTAGTAGTAGTAGTAGTAGTAGTAGTAGTAGTAGTAGTAGTAGTAGTAGTAGTAGTAGTAGTAGTAGTAGTAGTAGTAGTAGTAGTAGTAGTAGTAGTAGTAGTAGTAGTAGTAGTAGTAGTAGTAGTAGTAGTAGTAGTAGTAGTAGTAGTAGTAGTAGTAGTAGTAGTAGTAGTAGTAGTAGTAGTAGTAGTAGTAGTAGTAGTAGTAGTAGTAGTAGTAGTAGTAGTAGTAGTAGTAGTAGTAGTAGTAGTAGTAGTAGTAGTAGTAGTAGTAGTAGTAGTAGTAGTAGTAGTAGTAGTAGTAGTAGTAGTAGTAGTAGTAGTAGTAGTAGTAGTAGTAGTAGTAGTAGTAGTAGTAGTATAAGGTGAATAGTGACTGGTTATTCAGTACCCAGTCTGGAGACGATAGAAAATGAGCTCCTACGTGGGTAACATCATCTCTTATAAGCCCAGGATACATGATAGCCTTTAGCATGTGATTGCAATTTGTTCCTGTTCGCGGATGACTCGGCTCTGCTCGTCTCTGACAGGGACATATTGCAGGTGGAAAAAGCGCTAAGCACTGAACTGAGTAGAATCTGCATCTGGCTAGCTGACAATAAACTATCAATACACCTAGGTAAAACTGAAACCATCCTATACGGATCCCCATCTAAACTCAGAAAGGCTGTAAATTACAAAATAAAAGTGGGTAACATTACTATCACAAGAAAAGAGGATATTACATACCTGGGCTCCATCTTAGAGGCAAATCTTTCCGGAGATAAAATGGCAGCAAAAGTAATCAAAAAAGTTAACCATAGAACTAGATTCTTGTACAGGATATCCTCACTTGTCAGTAAAAACACACTGAGGACCCTATCAGGAGCTCTCATTCAATGTCACTTCGACTATGCCGTAACATCATGGTACTATAGAACCACAAAGGCCCAAAAAACAAGACTCCAGACAGCCCAAAATAAACTGGTTAGGCTTCTGCTAGGCCTCAACCCTAGGACACATCTAACCGCTGCTCATTTTTTGAGCCTGGATTGGCTACGAGTAGTTGACAGAGTGCAGCAGCTTGCACTGGGCCTGGTCTTCAAGATACGCTACACCACAAAGACACCCAAGTACCTGTCAACATACTTCCAAAAAGTGAACAACGTCCACACATACAATACCAGAGGAAGCTCCACGAACCACGTTCAACCGCGTTGCACCACAAACAAGGGGTTAAACTCGTTTGCAAACTATGCAGTAAAAATGTGGAACGCCCTTCCTATAATCTTAAAGGAGTGCAAAACACTGCCAACCTTCAAAACCACTCTCAAAAAACATTTACAGGAGGCTGCAATCCGTAACTGGACCCTCTAAATCAAAAACTGTACATACTTGTTGTTTTGTCCCCCCGCCCGAACTACCCATTGTACATATTATATGTCTGTCCCCCTGCCTGAACTACCCACTGTACATACTTTGTGTTTTATCCCCCGCCCCCACCTGTGGTGTATGTCCCCACCTGTCCTACCCGCTGTACATACCTTATGTTTTGTTGTATTGTTCTTCCCATGTTGGATGTATGTTTATCTTGTAGATAGTACTAGTTATTTGTCTGTATTATCTTGTAGATAGTACTAGTTTTTTTGTCGGTCTTACATGTAACGATGAATTGAGAATCAAGGACCCCAATTGAAATAAGCCAGTGGCTTTCTTGGGTTTTTATCCTGTTAGTTGACCTTGTATGTAATATGTACTTTCATGTACCTACTTCTGCAAATCTTCTAATAAAGTTTTCAATCAATCAATCAAAGCTAGGCTAGCGAAGTTTCCCACAGAAGTGGGGGAAAAACTTCAGATTAGATATATAAACGGGTTATTTTGATAAACCGGATACATTTTGTGAATATATATGGTTACTTTCTCGCCTGAAAACATATAAAAACTTCATAAAATGACATATTAACACTTGTAGAGCCAAATTACAGCTTTTGGCTAATGGCGGCCAAAACGGAGGTTTTAAAATCTGAGGCGAGAGCTGAGGCAAGAAACTACTTCCGGTTTACTTCCGGTTGTTTTGACGGATCCAACGCAACGCAAAAGCTGACATTTTTTGACTGATTAGCGCACCCTGACGGTCAAGAAACGCAATGCAGAGCAACGCAACTGATCAACGCAACTGCCCCATTGAGATGAATGACTTCCGTGCAACGCAATGACCTGGTGTGCATGCAGCTTAACCCTGACCCTGACCTGACCCTGACCTGACCCTCCAGGTAGAGGTCTGTCCAACCCTGACCCTGACCTGACCCTCCAGGTAGAGGTCTGTCTAACCCTGACCCTGACCTGACCCTGACCTGACCCTCCAGGTAGAGGTCTGTCTAACCCTGACCCTGACCTGACCCTCCAGGTAGAGGTCTGTCCAACCCTGACCCTGACCTGACCCTCCAGGTAGAGGTCTGTCTAACCCTGACCCTGACCTGACCCTCCAGGTAGAAGACTGTCTAACCCTGACCCTGACCTGACCCTGACCTGACCCTCCAGGTAGAGGTCTGTCTAACCCTGACCCTGCCCTGCCCAGGTAGAGAAGCTGAAGCACAGCCTGCTGAGTGCTGAGAGTGACTCCAGGATCCACCGCCGGCGAACTTTGACCCTGCGGAACGCCATGGAGGCGCGGCCTAGCCCTGACGAGCTGCTGCAGCTGCAGCAACGCAACCACCTGCTGGTTACCATGGTTACCAAGCTGGAGACCACCCAGGTACACACCCTACCCCCCTAACCCCAACTAACTAGCTGTACGGATTGTGTGTGTGTGTGTGTGTGTGTGTGTGCGTGTGCGTGTGCGCGTGTGTGCGTGCGTGTGTGTGTGTAGCAGCAGGACAGCGTGGAGGAGGTGAAGCAGGTCAGCTTGTTCCAGCAGCAGATACACACCCTGCAGACGCACCTGGCCAAGGTACACACTCACACACACTCACACACACACACACACACTCACACACACACACACACACACACACACTCACACACACACACACACACACACAAACACACACACTCACACACACACACACACTCACACAAACACACACACACAAACACACACTCTCACACACACACACACTCACACACACACACACAAACACACACACTCACACACACACACTCCTCCTCCTCATCCCTCCTCCTCCTCTCACCTCCTCCTCCTCCTCCCCCTCCTCCTCCTCCTCCCCCTCCTCTCTCCTCCCTCCTCCTCCTCCTCCTCCCTCCTCCTCCTCCTCCTCTCCTCCCTCCTCCTCCTCCTCCTCCCTCCTCCTCCTCTCTCCTCCCTCCTCCTCCCTCCTTCCTCCTCCTCCTCCTCCCTACTCCTTCTCCTCCTCCTCCTCCTCCAACCTCCTCCTCCCTCCTCCTCCTCCTCCCTCCTCCTCCCTCCTCCTCCTCCTCCTCCTCCCCCCTCCTCCTCCTCCTCCTCCTTCCTCCTCCTCCTCCTCCCTCCTCCTCCCTCCTCCATCAGAGGGAGGAGCAGCGAGAGGAGCAGCAGCTGAGATGTTCCACTCTGAAGAAGAACGCTCAGATGTACCGGCAGCGCATGGATGACATCATCACCCAGATGGACGAGGTCATCAGAGAAAGAGACAAGGTACCTGTCTGTCATACCTGTCTGTCTGTCATACCTGTCTGTCTGTCTGTCATACCTGTCTGTCTGTCATACCTGTCTGTCTGTCTGTCATACATGTCTGTCTGTCATACCTGTCTCTCTGTCTGTCATACCTGTCTGTCTGTCTGTCATACCTGTCTGTCTCTCTGTCTGTCTGTCATACCTGTCTGTCTGTCTACCTGTATGTCTGTCATACCTGTCTTTCTCTCTGTCTGTCTGTCTGTCATATAGGGCTGCACGATTAATCGATTTTAAATCGAAATCGCGATTTGAGATGATGCGATTTGGGACACATTATACAGCGCGTCGGATTCAACGTCAATGAACGCACACACCCAAGAACAACAACACTGCACGTGAAACGCCCAGGTGTGAATCTATGAAGACGTTTTAGTAGCTAGCAACATTCATGGTGGATAAATGGCTTCAGCAGAGCCAGAAGCAACGATTTAGTCCCGAAGAAAAACAGCACTTCTGTTGTAAGTATTTCGGGTTTAGGACGACAGATGTGCAACAAAAGCAGGTGTTGCGCACGACCTGTCGTGGAACAATCGCTACATCCAGAGGCAACACCACAAACCTGTATCAGCACTTGAAAAAGTATCACAGGCAGCTCTATGATGAGTGTACGGTCAGAAACGGAGAGTTAAGTGAAAGTCCCGTAGCCCAGTCTAATGTTGGGGATGTTGTTCCAATTAATATCTTTTAAGTTCTCATCCTTGCATTAGAATTAGAGCAGTTAACAGGTTGATGGTATCATGTGGTAATGCTCTCTGAAATTAGCCCATGATAGAAGGTGATAGACAGATTCATCCAATCACCTGCCAAGTATTTTTGAAAGTACCTGCCCTTTTCCAAACAGCTTCCAATGAAGCTTTCCTAGATGGTTGTGTGAAACAAACCATCTGAGTCAGGTTAGTAATGCTCCATCACATGTTTTAATCTGAAGCTTGACTTTAAAGCAACCCAACTTTAAAGCAACCCAATGTAAGTTTAGTTATTTCACTCGTAGCTCGGGCTGTGGGGGTGCTAGAGGAGGGAGCCAATTCTCCTCAGTCCCCTGAAGACGTACAAACAAACTGCACGTTGATACGACCTTCCTAGCCGGAGATTGTAAGTCGCTTTGGAATAAGGCGTCTGCTAAATGCCAAAAATGTAAATGTAAAAAAATGAGATATGGCCACACTTTACAAAAACGTCTGTTGGGTCGCTTTAAAAAAAAAAAAACGCAAATTAAATCGCAATCGCAATATCTGTCCAAATAATCGCAATTAGACATGCAACAGTCAACCACACGTGACTGAGTCGTGACGTGACATCGCCTGTTAAATTTCATGTCAGACTTCTTCTAGTCTTCGGAGACTACTTCTCCGCTTGCTGAAGTACTAAAAGTCGGAACAGCGCCACAAAACGAACTAGTGGTCGAAGACATAAGAGTTTCAGAGTAACTCTTCCCGACTCCGGAGGTCCCTGGTTCATGTCTCATGTGCAGGTCATGCAATTAGTCAAGAGAGGTGTCGTATTTTGCCAGAGAAGGCAAATATGCTGATCTTTTTGCAAAAGAATTGCTGAGGTGGGAGTTTTATTTTTATTTATTTTTATTTGAGTGTATATTTAACTGTAATATTATATATATGTATATTGTGCCTCAGTCAGCAGGAGTTTTATTTTCATTTATTTTAATTTGAGTGTATATTTAACTAATATATATTGTGCCTCAGCAATAAAAAAGTGAAAAGCTGTTTAATGTTGTCGACCGTGTTATTATTATATATATATATATATATATGTCATTTTTAAAAATCAAAAGTATCGAATTAAGTACCGTTTCGGTACCGGTACCGTTTTTAAAGTATCGGTTAGGTACCGGTACCGGATAAAACCCAAACGATACCCAACCCTACTTACTAGGCAATAGGCGTCGTCCCTTTTCTCATCAGATCCTTAAAGCCAGAAAGAGGTTTGACTATCTTCTGCTGGGACTAAGGGGTAGTGTGGCCGAGCGGTCTAAGGCGCTGTATTAAGGCTCCAGTCTCTCCTGAGGCGTGGGTTCAAATCCCACCACTGCCATATTTTCAAAGATGAGAAGCTAGGATGGCTCCACAGCGAAAGAGGACAGAATACCATCTCATTCTGACCTTGTTCCAAATCTCCAAACTCCTTTCTCGACTCCATTAAAAAGGAGAGTGGCAAGCTCAGCTTTAAAAGGTGTACAGTCAGGTAGCGTGGCCGAGTGATCTAAGGCGCTGGATTTAGGCTCCAGTCTCTCTGGAGGCATGGGTTCAAATCCCACCGCTGCCATCTTTAGAGAAGCTGTCCCAATACAAGCTATGCATTATATAACTAATAGCGCTGTGATCTCCATCAATAGAATTTAGTATTCTTCTCCAGCTTAAAAACTCAGCTCCCTCGTCTTGCTAGGCTATTGGCCTCGTCCCTTTTCTCATCAGATCCTTAAAGCCAGAAAGAGGTTTGACTATCTTCTGCTGGGACTAAGGGGTAGTGTGGCCGAACGGTCTAAGGCGCTGGATTAAGGCTCCAGTCTCTCCGGTGGTGTGGGTTAAAATACCACCACTGCCATATTTTCTAAGATGAGAAGCTAGGATGGCTCCACAGCGAAAGAGGACAGAATACCATCTCATTCTGACCTTGTTCCAAATCTCCAAACACTTTTCTCGACTCCATTAAAGTCCATTAAAAGGGAGAGTGGCAGGCTCAGCTTTAAAAGGCGTACAGTCAGGTAGCGTGGCCGAGCGGTCTAAGGCGCTGGATTTAGGCTCCAGTCTCTCTGGAGGCGTTGTTCCAAATCCCACCCCTGCCATCTTTAGAGAAGCTGTCCAAATACAAGCTATGCATTATAACTAATAGCACTGTGATCTCCATCAATATAATTTAGTATTCGTCTCCATCTTAAAAACTCAGCTCCCTTGTCTTGCTAGGCTATTTGCCTAGTCCCTTTTCTCATCAGATCCTTAAAGCCAGAAAGAGGTTTGACTATCTTCTGCTGGGACTAAGGGGTAGTGTGGCCGAGCGGTCTAAGGCGCTGGATTAAGGCTCCAGTCTCTCCGGAGGCGTAGGTTCAAATCCCACCACTGCCATATTTTCAAAGATGAGAAGCTAGGATGGCTCCACAGCGAAAGAGGACAGAATACCATCTCATTCTGACCTTGTTCCAAATCTCCAAACACTTTTCTCGACTCCATTAAAGTCCATTAAAAGGGAGAGTGGCAGGCTCAGCTTTAAAAGGCGTACAGTCAGGTAGCGTGGCCAAGCGGTCTAAGGCTCTGGATTTAGGCTCCAGTCTCTCTGGAGGCGTTGTTCCAAATCCCACCGCTGCCATCTTTAGAGAAGCTGTCCAAATACAAGCTATGCATTATAACTAATAGCACTGTGATCTCCATCAATAGAATTTAGGATTCTTCTCCATCTTAAAAACTCAGCTCCCTCGTCTTGCTAGGCTATTTGCCTAGTCCCTTTTCTCATCAGATCCTTAAAGCCAGAAAGAGGTTTGACTATCTTCTGCTGGGACTAAGGGGTAGTGTGGCCGAGCGGTCTAAGGCGCTGGATTAAGTCTCCAGTCTCTCCGGAGGCGTGGGTTCAAATCCCACCACTGCCATATTTTCAAAGATGAGAAGCTAGGATGGCTCCACAGCGAAAGAGGACAGAATACCATCTCATTCTGACTTTGTTCCAAATCTTCAAACTCCTTTCTCCACTCCATTAAAGTCCATTAAAAAGGAAAGTGGCAGGCTCAGCTTTAAAAGGCGTACAGTCAGGTAGCGTGGCCGAGTGGTCTAAGGCGCTGGATTTAGGCTCCAGTCTCTCTGGAGGCGTGTGTTCAAATCCCACCGCTGCCATCTTTAGAGAAGCTGTCCCAATACAAGCTATGCATTATATAACTAATAGCGCTGTGATCTCCATCAATAGAATTTAGTATTCTTCTCCAGCTTAAAAACTCAGCTCCTTCGTCTTGCTAGGCTATTGGCCTCGTCCCTTTTCTCATCAGATCCTTAAAGCCAGAAAGAGGTTTGACTATCTTCTGCTGGGACTAAGGGGTAGTGTGGCAGAGCGGTCTAAGGCGCTGGATTAAGGCTCCAGTCTCTCCGGAGGCTTGGGTTCAAATCCCACCACTGCCATATTTTCAAAGATGAGAAGCTAGAATGGCTCCACAGCGAAAGAGGACAGAATACCATCTCATTCTGACCTTGTTCCAAATCTCCAAACACTTTTCTCGACTCCATTAAAGTCCATTAAAAGGGAGAGTGGCAGGCTCAGCTTTAAAAGGCCTTCAGTCAGGTAGCGTGGCCGAGCAGTCTAAGGCGCTGGATTTAGGCTCCAGTCTCTCTGGAGGCGTGGGTTCAAATCCCACCGCTGCCATCTTTAGAGAAGCTGTCCCAATACAAGCTATGCATTATAACTAATAGCGCTGTGATCTCCCTCAATAGAATTTAGTATTCTTCTCCAGCTTAAAAACTCAGCTCCCTTGTCTTGCTAGGCTATTGGCCTTGTCCCTTTTCTCATCAGATCCTTAAAGCCAGAAAGAGGTTTGACATTCTTCTGCTGGGACTATGGGGTAGTGTGGCCGAGCGGTCTAAGGTGCTGGATTCAATCAGTGTGAGTGGGAGCAGGTGTGATTGCCAGAGCTCAGAGGACTGCTGGTTGAGACTGAAAACTTTTTGCTTGTTTAAATCTTTATTTTCTGTTTATGCGTAGTAGTTTCTTTCAATTTAATTTCGGTTTCGTTTTGGAGTGCGTTCCCCCGACAGCTTAGTGCTGGTTGGGGGACGTAAATCGCCTCTTTCTGACTGATAATGGATAATGAACACGGAACGGATAAGACAACGACTGATGATGATGGCATAAACGGGAAAACAACAATGTACGGGAAAGAGCTGACGGTAGGAGTGGAGATTGTCGGGGAGGATAAAATAACAATGATGGAGTTATTGCGTGGGATAAAGGCAGTATGTGGGACTGTAATCGGCTGTCGATACAAGGCACCCGGCAAATATGAAGTGACAATGAGCCATTTGAAGGGAAAGGAGAAGTTGATAGATGGGTTCAAAATCAAAAATAGTAGAATACTGGCAAAAGACATGAACAAAAACGAACTAGTAGTGTCATTCATGAGCTTACCCGTTTATATAGAGGACAGTGACATTATAGAGAAATTACACCTATGGCGGGTAAACGCGGTTTCCCCAATTAAGAGGAGGAAGTGGCCGGGGACGGAGATATTGGACGGGACCAGATTCTGCAAGGTGGAGTTCACCGAGGAGGTCCGGTCCCTGCCATACACGACGAAATTTTCGACGCTGGAGGGCACGGAATATTTCCGTGTCATCCATGACAGGCAAAAGAGGGTATGTCGTTTGTGCATCAAGGAGGGGCATGTGATCCGCGAGTGCCCAGAATTCATATGCCACAATTGCTGCGAGCAGGGGCATTACAAACGGGAATGTCCCCTCACCATGTGCAAGGGCTGCTGGAGACAACCGAGGGACTGCAAATGCGGAGCGGAGGAGGAGGGCGAGCAGACCGGGCAGGAAAATGAACCAGCACCGGAGGCGGAGGAGGAGGAGGGCGATCAGACCGGGCAGGACAGTGAAGCAGCACCAGAGGCAGACGGAGAGGGGGACATACCAGACCTGGAGAGCAGTGATGCGGAGGAGGGCGGAGAGGGAACAGCGACCCGCACACCCGAGGAAGACCCAAGGATGACGGGAGCGGACCAGATGGGGGACACCTATGACGATGTTAGTGGAGTGGAGGACGGCCAGACGCAGGAGGATTCGCAGACGGGCGGAGTGGGGGTCGGCAAGGCGCCTACCCCGTCCCAGGGCGAAGACTCCGGTGGGTCGGGTGTGCGGGTCGCTGCCTCCGGAGGCCTGGTCTTTGGGACAGGTGGGACCCCAGTGGTGACAGGCGCGGCCCGAGTGACGCCGAGGGAGGATGCGGTGGAGATGGAGACAGGAGGAGCTGCTGGGAGACAACCTACCACCTCGTTGGGAAAGCGCCCCCTTGCAGAGGAGGGAGGAGGAGAAGGAGAGAAAGCCAGAAGGAAGAAGAAAGGTGAGCCAACAAAATGATGGGGTGCATTGCCTTTCTTCTCTATCTATTCATGCTGATAGCATCATTTAATGCAAATGGATTAAGAAAGGACTTAAAAATGCAGATGATGATGCTATCAGTAAAGGCGGACATATTATGTGTACAAGAGACACATTGGACGGTGGACAGCATGATACATGTGAAAAAGTACTGGTCGGAGAAGATTTTTGTGAATCATGGGACTGAGAGATCTTGTGGAGTGGCAATTCTGGCCAGGAATGTGACTAAAATGAAGAGTATTTATAATGACGGTGGTGGGAGACTCCTTGGGGTAGAGTTTGAGCATAATAATGAAACGTACCAACTATTTAATATATATGCACCAAATAATAAGAGGGAGAGGAAGGATTTTTTTGTTAAATTAAAACCATTATGTCAGGGGACATGTTTAGTTATTGGAGACTTTAATGTACACTGTACAAGGCTAGACACTTCATGTTTTAGGCAAGATATGTCTAGGAAAGTTTTGTTTGATTTAATAGAGGAAAATCTTTTGGTTGATTGTTGGAGGGCAGGGAATGCAAATGCACAACAGAGCTCTAGAAGACAGGTGGTGATGGGAGAAATGAAATGGAGTAGAATTGATTTGTGTTTAGTTAAGAATGATATTTTGGGGTGTATTAACAGGGTAGATTATAATTTTACTGGTCTGAGTGACCATGCAGTGCTTAAAGTGAATATGGGAGTGGGAAGGGAGGAAAGAGGGGGAGGGGTGTGGTGCTTAAATTCTATCATGCTAAGGGAGGAGTTGTTGCAGTGTAGGGTGGGGGGATGTATTGTGAGGGAATTGGAAGATCCATTGATGGAAACTGATATTTGTAAATGGTGGGAGAATGTGAAAAGAAAAATACGGACAGTGTGTGTGAGATATGCACGGCAAAGGAGTTTTTTGCAGAAACAAGAGGGGAGGGAATTACAAGAACGATTGGAAACAGAATTTAAATTATGCGAGCAAAACCCAAATCATGATGTAGCTGAATATTTGAAAATTGAGGGGGAATTGGGTCAGTGTGTTAAGAGGAAATGTGAGGGAGCCATGGTGAGGAGCAGAGCAAAGTATGCGCTGGAGGGAGAAAAGAGCACTTCCTTCTTTCTGGGGTTGGAGAAGAAGAGACAGGAAAGAAACTATATTAGGGAGTTAGAAAATGAGAAGGGGGAGAAGGTGGGAGATTATGTGGGTCTGTTAGGGGTGGTAGAGGATTATTATAAAAAACTTTTTCAAAAACAGGGCAGTGATCAGGAGAGAGTGAGGGAGGTGCTGGGGCATGTAGAGGCCAAGATAGCAGAGGAGGAAAAAAAGATGTGTGACAATGGGATTTTGTTGGAAGAGGTAGTAACAGCTATCAAACAATTGCAATCAAATAAAAGCCCGGGGATAGATGGTCTGACCAATGAATTTTACAAGACCTTTGTAGAGATATTGGCGCCGATATTGTTGAGGGTTTTTAATGGGATGGAAGAGGGGCAGGAGGTGCCGGATTCAATGGCTACTGGGATTTTAACCATTTTATATAAAGACAAGGGGGATAAAGTAAGTTTAGACAATTACAGGCCGATAACGTTGTTAACAAGCGACTATAAAATCCTAACCAAGGTACTTGCAAATAGGATGAAGAGGGTCATGGGGACAATAATATCACCAACACAAGCCTACAGCGTCCCGGGCAGGGATATAGTTGACACAATCTGCACAGTAAGGGATGTAGTGGATAGTATGGGGAATAGTGAGGAGGGGGGGATTATGCTTAGCTTAGATTTAAATAAGGCTTTTGATAGGGTGGAGCACGATTTTTTATTCTCAACAATGGAGAGCTTTAATTTTGGGCATAGGATGGTGAACTGGGTGAAGTTATTGTATAGTAAAGCGAAGAGTTGTGTCAAAGTCAATGGGAGCCTAACTGACTGCTTTCCGTTGGAGAGGTCAGTGAGGCAGGGCTGTCCTCTTTCAGCTCTGCTGTATGCCATCTCGGCAGAGCCGTTGGCATGCCTGGTGAAGGCAGATGTCAAATTAAAAGCAGTGGAAATACCATTCCAAGGGAAAAGCCTTATCCACCAATATGCAGATGACACCACCTTTACCGTTAGGGATACAGATAGCATAGGGAGGATTATGAAGCATGTACAAGTATATGGGGAAGCTTCGGGGGCGAAAGTGAATATGGGAAAGTCTGAGATAATGTACATTGGGGAGGTAAATAAAGGGAATTTTCCTTTTAAAATAGCAGAGCAGCATATCAGGGTTCTGGGGGTATTTGTAGGGTCAAATAGTAGTGTAGCGAGGGATATGACATGGACAGGGGTGTTAAATAAATTCAAAAAAACACTGAATTTTTGGAGATTTAGGGATTTAAAATTAAGAGGGAGGGTAATTGTGGTAAATGCCCTATTAATGTCAAAGCTAATATATGTCATGGGGGCGATTGATTTGCCAGAATGGGTGTTAAAGGAGGTGAAGAGTGCTGTGGGGAAGTTTTTGTGGAGGGGGAAAAGTGTGTTGATTGCACATAATACACTGATAGCGGGGTATGATGAGGGAGGGTTAAAATTGGTGGATTTAGAAAGTAAAAGAAAGGCTTTCCGAATAAAATTAGTGAAGAAATATTTATATGACAAGGTGGAATATGGGTGGAAATGTTTTTTTAAACATTTTATTTCCATTTGTGGGGGGTGTGGGGATAATGGGTTGTTGATGTGTGTGAAGAAGAGGATGTATTCTAGAATGCCAATGTTTTATCAAGAAGTGTTTGCAGCATGGACGGAGTTCGTTCCGTCTCTGGAATACAAATGTGACACGAGCAATCTGGTGTTAAACCAACCTCTGTTTTTAAATCCAAAAATAAGTAAAGGTAATAGGATGTTTTATAATGAAGTGTTTATGGGGGCTGGGGTAAGACAGGTGAAGGATATAGCGTATGAAGTTGTACCTGGGTTTATGCCAAACGAAGGGGTATATGAGTATGTGGCCGAATATGATGAGGATGTGAGAGGGGAGTTGGTGGATCATGTGTGTGAAAATGTAAAGACTAGCCTGCCCAGTAGCTGGGTAGGTATAATAGAGAAGGAAGCAGGGGGGGGAGGAGGATGTACTTTTCCAGAATTGTTTGTGGACTCTGTGGAGGAAAACAACCGTGTATCGGACCTGACAACTAAAAAGATTTATGAGAGGGTGATTAAAAACATCCTGAAAGTGCCGGCAGCGGAAGCGGTATGGGGCAAGGTTTTCAAAGATATCAAAGTGAGGAATTTGTGGCAAAATCTAAGAATAAAATACAACAGTATCGAGGGCGAACATTTTGATTTTCGATTAAGACATAATAGGATTTTTTCAAATGTGGTAATACATAAAATGAATGGGGACGTTAAAAGAGAGTGTGATGTATGCGATACTGAGGTGGAAACTGTAATGCATATGTTTTTGGAGTGTAGGGATTTGAGGCATTTTTTCGTTAGGTTAAAGGAATTGTTATGTAGTAACTGGGATAGAGGGTATATTGGAAAATTGGAGTGGAGAAAATTGTTTCTGTTTGGGGTATGTGGGAAAAGTTTGCAATGGAATGTGAATCTATTGAATTTTGTGTTGAGTCATGCTAGGCATGCAGTGTGGAGGCGGAGAAATATAGCTCACTTTGAGGAAAGAAAAGTAGATGCTTGGGGTTTATTTGAATCTGCAATGAGAAGAGATGTTTTTTTGATGTTTAAATATTTGAAGAAGGAGGTGTTTGAGAAGGATTTTGTCCGCGGGAGTGGTTTGATTTCTTTAAATAGGGGTGGGGAAATGGAAATGAAAATCTGAGGCCTGCCCTTTATGTATTATGTGATAATGTTTATGTTTTTCTAAATTGGAACCCAAGCCTGGTTGCTTTGACTTGAAGTGAGCATGACGGACTTTATGTATCCTTGTATGTATGTCTGTTTCATTATGATATGTAAATGAATATACTTTGATATTTTTATAATAAAAAGAGAAAAAAAAAAAAAAAGGCGCTGGATTAAGGCTCCAGTCTCTCCGGAGGCTTGGGTTCAAATCCCACCGCTGCCATATTTTCAAAGATGAGAAGCTAGGATGGCTCCACAGCGAAAGAGGACAGAATACCATCTCATTCTGACCTTTTTCCAAATCTCCAAACTCTTTTCTCAACTCCATTAAAGTCCATTAAAAAGGAGAGTGGCAGACTCAGCTTTAAAAGGCGTACAGTCAGGTAGCGTGGCCGAGCGGTCTAAGGCGCTGGATTTAGGCTCCAGTCTCTCTGGAGGCGTTGGTTCAAATCCCACCGCTGCCATCTTTAGAGAAGCTATCCCAATACAAGCTATGCATTATATAACTTATAGCACTGTGATCTCCATCAATAGAATTTACTATTCTTCTCCAGCTTAAAAACACAGCTCCCTCGTCTTACTAGTAGGGTTGGGTACCGAAAATCGATACCGGTACGTACCGGTTACTTTACATTCGGTATTTACCGTACCGAATTGCAAAGGAGATTTCGGTACCTCATTTCGGTACTTTTCTACTTTTTTCCCCCCTGGTGTCCGGTGTCATGCAACAGTCAACCACACGTGACTGAGTCGTGACGTGACATCGCCTGTTAAATTTCATGTCAGACTTCTTCTAGTCTTCGGAGACTACTTCTCCGCTTGCTGAAGTACTAAAAGTCGGAACAGCGCCACAAAACGAACTAGTGGTCGAAGACATAAGAGTTTCAGAGTAACTCTTCCCGACTCCGGAGGTCCCTGGTTCATGTCTCATGTGCAGGTCATGCAATTAGTCAAGAGAGGTGTCGTATTTTGCCAGAGAAGGCAAATATGCTGATCTTTTTGCAAAAGAATTGCTGAGGTGGGAGTTTTATTTTTATTTATTTTTATTTGAGTGTATATTTAACTGTAATATTATATATATGTATATTGTGCCTCAGTCAGCAGGAGTTTTATTTTCATTTATTTTAATTTGAGTGTATATTTAACTAATATATATTGTGCCTCAGCAATACAAAAGTGAAAAGCTGTTTAATGTTGTCGACCGTGTTATTATATATATATATATATATATATATATGTCATTTTTAAAAATCAAAAGTATCGAATTAAGTACCGTTTCGGTACCGGTACCGTTTTTAAAGTATCGGTTAGGTACCGGTACCGGATAAAACCCAAACGATACCCAACCCTACTGTCTACCTGTATGTATGTATGTATGTATGTATGTATGTCATACCTGTCTGTTTACCTGTCTGTCTGTCTGTCTTTCACACCTGTCTGTTAACCTGTCTGTCTCTCTTTCTGTCTACAATTCTGTCTGTCTGTATCATACCTGTCTGTTTGTCTGTCATACATGCCAGTGTTTTCCCTACCGCCCCCCCAACGGAACCCCCCGCCTCCCCAAGAAAGAGGAATTATTACGGACGTAGACCCCAAACAAGCAGGCTACAATATCAGAGTTTTTGAACGCACCCAACCTGTATCTGGCGAGCCCATGGTTGGTAATGTTGGTAACGTTAGTCCTCCGACGCGAGAGTTTTTGCAGGGTGAGATGTCTGCAGATGAAAGTAAGCAAGTTGAAACGTTAGCAAATATACTTGCTGAGTGTTCTGACAGAGCAGGTTGCTTCAAATTGGTCGTTAATTATCGTGACTAGAAAGTGTCTGATTAATAGTTCTGTAGTGTGAATAGTGTCAAAGAATTAGCACACTAGCTAGCTCAGAGGTGATGAGATATACAATCTTTCTTCTTCTGCTAGAATTGGGCTTTATTAAGGTAATACCATATTACATATTTACAGTACATGGCCAGTGGATTGAAGCATTGGAAATGTCTGTTTTTATAGATGGACATACGATTTTTTTAAGGTGAGAGGTGAGAGTCAAAATGACATGATCTGACTGCATTGCCCACAGCAATCCAATATTCAATTACGGTATAATTATGTTATGAATTGATATGGATCAATTTATACCTCTTATTAGATTATAAATACTCTGGTAGTTATGTTTGCCTTTTGGTTGACAGCAAAAGAGGGAGAGAGGAGGATAGAGAGGGAGAGAAGGAGAGAGAGCAGGATGGTGTCGGCACACCAGAGAGAGAGAGCAAGAACCAGGTGAGAAAGTGGACAGGTAGTCAAGACCACATAAGTAGCCTTGAGAACCGATGATTCTCCAGCCTAATGGCCCATAGGGCAGGAGCCTATCTCCTGTTTCTGTAGCGTGAGGCGGCTTGATGTACCGGTACAAGTACACCCCCTGGACATGACGCTGGTATGTAGCAGGCTCTTACTTCCTGGGGTGGGGGGCGGGGGTCCATGCCACCCCCCCCCCCCCAAGGCAGCAAACCTAGGGGAAACACTGCATGCCTATTCTTTTAATTTAAGCTCTCCAAATCCTCCCATGGTTTCTCCTGCTGACACTCACCTCTCTGAGAGCCTTTGTGTGTTCTGCCTACAGACAGAGTGCCCTAACCCTAACCCTCATACACAGACTCTCATACACAGACCCTCATACACAGACTCTCATACACAGACTCTCATACACAGACTCTCATACAGACCCTCATACACAGACTCTCATACACAGACTCTCATACACAGACTCTCATACACAGACTCTCATACACAGACTCTCATACACAGACTCTCATACACAGACCCTCATACACAGACTCTCATACACAGACTCTCATACACAGACTCTCATACACAGACTCTCATACACAGACTCTCATACACAGACTCTCATACACAGACTCTCATACACAGACTCTCATACAGACTCTCATACACAGACTCTCATACACAGACCCTCATACACAGACCCTCATACACAGACCCTCATACACAGACCCTCATACACAGACTCTCATACACAGACTCTCATACACAGACTCTCATACACAGACTCTCATACACAGACTCTCATACAGACTCTCATACACAGACTCTCATACACAGACTCTCATACACAGACTCTCATACACAGACTCTCATACAGACTCTTATACACAGACTCCAGGTCAACATCTCTCTCCAGTGTGACCTCCTCTCCTCCTTCCTCTCCTCCTTCCTCTCCTCCTTCCTCTCCTGCTTCCTCTCCTCTCCTCCTTCCTCTCCTCTCCTCCTTCCTCTCATACACAGACTCCAGGTCAACATCTGTCTCAGAAGGGAGCTCTTCCAAAGGCCCAACACCTCTACATGTAGGCCTACTAGAAGTTCCTCTTTGATTAAATGCACCCTCAATTGCAATAGCAATCTTAACAGTTTATAATAATACAACACCAAATATTATTAATGATTTCAATGAAATATGTTGTGCATATCAAATCAAATTAGCCTCCACGTTACATTTAACATATCACATAATCAGTCTTTCACCCAGTATATTCTTTACTGCTCATTACATGTACAGATGCCCTCTAGTGGCTGAATATAGAATAGCAGTTCAAATCGCGCTGGGGTTTAGAGAACTCCTTCGCGTTCGGAAATTACCTCTGAGAGCGCTGGAGCGTCCACGTGACTGCCTCTTGTCCAATCAATTTACTTGGTCCCTTTATCTAGACCAGAGGCAGTCACGTGGACGCTCCGGCGCTCTCAGAGCTCATTTACGAACGCGGCCTTTTGTTACCAGGCTTGTATTATATAATATATATTATATTCCTTAAGTAATTGAACAATAAGTAATTGATATAAGTAATTGATTCCATAAGTATTTGAATAATATCGATTCGGTGACAGTCCATCTATCCATCATCACCTATGCTACCTGTCGAGTCAGTTGGCTAGCTGAAGGTGCAGATATTCGCTACAATTGACACGTGTTTTACACTTGAGTGACATTCTTGGCATGGATTGTTTAATGTATCTAGCAAGCTACAGACTACAGGTATATAACAATATAATATAGAAGTTTGTCCCGTTTCCATGGGAATGTCTTCATCATATTTTCATACATTGTTGCTGGGTCATTCTGTCCTTATGCAGACTATGAGCTGAACATTGAATGTGTGAAGAGGTGGAGACACTTCTATTCACACCAAAGCGTTCCTGTCTTGCTGTCATAGCCAGCTCAACCACGTTGGCAGAATCACTTTAGTTTATTGTTGTGTGTGTGGTGGGGGCTGTAGGTGTGTGTGTTTGTGTGTTTTTTTTCCCCACAGGAAGTAGCCTAGTTCGTTTTCTTTGTAAATAGCCAGAAACTTTCTCTCCTTATAGGTTAACTGCCCAGGTGATATGAGGGTCCCGGACCTCTACTGTTGACATGTGAAAGGTAAGAATCCAAAGTGTGAGCCTACACAGTTAGGTAAGAAATAGGTTACCTTAATCTTAATCTGCATTAACATCTCATCAGCAGATGTTTTTGGCCAGTTGGCGTGATGGAGGCTCTTTGCTTTGCATGCTATACGGCTAGATACTATATTTTATTGGAAATTCAGAGTTGAGTGTATTAATATAGTATTATTATCATTGTGATGTTACCATATTTTAGGTATTATTAACTGTGTTTTGTGAGAGGAAAGTTTGAGAGCAAAAATATTATTGAACTGTCGTACACTCCTCTGTGTATCCCACTCAGTACATTACATGATGAGGGGAGGCTGGTGGAGGTAGAAATCGTCGGACGGGCTCATTGTAATGAATGGAATGAGGAGTGGTGTCAAACACACAGTACAGTACAGGGTTCGACGTTAAGGTTGTTTCAGACTTGACCTGCAGGTCAAGTACTTCTCAAATCTACTTGCCCCATCAACATTTTTACTTTCCCTGCACTATTTCCCTACAATATTTTGCCCCCAGATACCGATGGTATCACGATACAGGGAATCTGCGATATTCAATACATTGTAAGACAATTCATCAACGATACATCACAATATCTGTGTTAACTGAAGAAAAGATACCACTATAAAGGCAAAAAGCAGGAATTATTTTTTTTTAGCCTACACACTGACTGCAACTTGTCCACGTGTGCCTGCCATCATTCATACAAAATAAAGTGCCAAAAGGCCGAACTGCCCAGAAAGCAGGAGTTAAAATGTTTAAAGGACTATAGATGTCTATTGTATCTATGTGAAGACTGATGTCTGTCCTATTTAGAAAAGAGGCTACAGAGTAGCCAGCAGTATCATTATGCTATACATACTGATAATATTAAACTATGCATTTTACTTATTAAAATATATTTTCAGTTGTCTCATTAATTGGAAGAGTAGCTTCATAATTTAATTACCAGAGTACCATATAATAAACCAATGGAACATGTACATACAACTTCAAGTTTACATACAAACTTCAACTTCAAGATACTATAGAACTTACTGCAAGATATGAATAACGTATATGGGTCATTCTACAGAAACGGTGGCATTCCTGTCTCTCACCTTTGCAGCAATCAAAATACTTTAAATAAGCGTAATGATCACATGTAATATATGTTTTAGATAAATATACATTGTTCTTATCATAATAACATATATTTGAGTCATGTAATGAGCAATTCTTGTTTTTTATAATTTATATAAAATACCAAGTGCAAGCAATTTGCTTGTCACTCTGACCATGTATTGAAGTTTAGTACCATATTTTGAGTTACATTTTTTTTTATTTTTCTCCTACTTTAAATGTCATGAAGTAAACACAAATGTCACATTTATGGAATAGAAAACCTAAAAAGCTGAAACACCAACTAAATATTATAAATAATATAATGGTAAGAGTGGTCACGCCATTTCATGTCATTGGTGTTACTGCCTCACAAAACTTTTATTTTGAAAGAAATGAAATAACTTTTAGAAGTACTTTTTGGTTCAAGAGGTCATTGGAGGACATGTGATCAACATATGCACATGGTCAGTCTGCTGTCTCTCTTCATTTGTTATAGATTTGACGATGTATGTGTTAAATTCTACACAAGGCTTTTAAATATGTCACTGGTGTTACTCATTTCATACGAAGCGGAATAAAATAAAAAATAAAAAGATATTGATTAAATTTGATATTTGAATGATTTTGATATGATTGAAGACATGTGGCTTAAGGTACTGCAGCGGCCATTTAGTAAAAACCCATTTGTTCTGTAAATTGTCATTGCCGTTACTACTCCTCCTGGTTTGAGTGAATGTATAAAAAATATATATATATACATTAAGCTTTCATTTTTGGGGATTGTAAAAGGTAAGAGGTTAATTATTATTGTACACTAATTTTGGATTAAGTAAAAATATATTTGCAATTCCAAATGCCACCGTTTCTGTAGAATGACCTATATGCACAATTCCTTGACATCACTTGAGACAAAGAAACGTTAACACATTGTTTGCACTATCTGGCACGGAGCGCAAAGTATCAATGGGTGCATTAATATTCAGTAGCAGCAAGGTGCATTTAGAATCTATGACGTTGCATTTCGTTTGACATTGTTTGTCACATTTTAAATACATAACATGCTACTTTATCAGCTTTCTCAAACAAAGTTTACGAATGGATACCAGGCGTTGTGGCATTGCCTGAGCCAGGGTTTCCGTTAGAAAAATTTGCCGTCGGACATCGTGTCCGGGAAGAATTCGATTTACCGGACAAACGTGATATATTCCGGTCATCATATTAAAATATAATATTTTTTTTTTTTTCCAAAATCATATATTTTTTTCCTCCAAATCTAATGTTTGTCGCGGTGATTACTGTTGTGTAGCGGCCTATATATGCCATTTAATGTCTATTTCTCATCCGATACGATTAGAGGCGAGCTATATAATATATAATAATATAACATGATTTGACGCATGCGCGCTATGCCATGCGTCAAATCCAGCGCTGAACGGGTCCAGCGCTGAACGGGCGCCTCACTGGGAACTGAACAGACAGCATCGATCAATGAACGGACTCCACATTACGTTAACTGAAGTTTGTTAAATTGTTTGGGATTAATGTGAGTTTTCTATTTTCTCTTTACAGTTTTACCCTTTTTTTTTAAATCAATAAAACAACGTCATTTCTATAAGTCTCGCTGGTTGGGAAGGCATTTCGTTTAGCTCGGGAGTATGACAATGGGAAGAACATAACTGTTTATTGAGAAACAATTGATAGGCAGTCTGGGATACGTATATAAAGAAATACCACAATGTCTAGATGTATAACATTTTATTGAACAGTAACAGTGCAAGCATGTAGGCTACGGGGAACAGGGATTTTGGTCAGTAGGTCCTTTGTACAGAGGGCGTTTCTCTCCGACAACGCGTTCCCAGGTACCATGGAAGTCATAGGTAGTCCAGCACACTGACAGAGAGACAGACAGACAGACAGACAGACAGACAGACAGACAGGCAGACAGACAGATAGACAGACAGACAGACAGACAGACAGACAGACAGACAGACAGACAGACAGTCAGCTTACTTCTACCCTTTTGAGTGGAATTACTCCTTTAATTAGCTGTTAGCCATCTCAAAGCCCCCTGAGTTGCTCGTCAACACTGAGAATAGACCACATTATAGAAACCAAAACACCGTTTTTTTAAATCCACAGGGAATAACCGAGAGTGTAAGGAAAGGCACACCCAGCGCTGTCAGTGGTGGGGAGACTTGAAGTGGCTTTGCTTGATTTTCATCACAGATTCAAGGATTGAAACACTGATGAAAATAGGGAGTAATAGTGATGGGATTATTTTAGATTATTTTAGATTAGATTAGATTAGATTAGGTGAGATTCAACTTTATTGTCATTGCAGAGTACAAGTACCAGACAACAAAATGCAGTTTAGCATCTAACCAGAAGTGCAAATAGTGATATAAAAACAAACACTTAACTTTCGGGGAAACTGCTAAAATAAAATAAATTAAATAAATTAAAAAAGAAAGCGACTATTAGCACCGCCGAATGACAACAAACGTATGAGTAATGAGTAAAACAATGTCACTTTTATAGTATGTTGTTTAACTTGCCGTTCGGTCGCCATGGCTCTGGTGTGTGTAGCAGCTTCAGCTAGCTGGCTGGAAACTTCTAGGGGTGCGTTCGTAAACACGCTCTGAGAGCGCCGGAGCGCACGCTGGCTTCGATGTCACAGAGCGACCGAGTCGTTCGATTGGACGAGAGGCGTTCCGCGAGTGCTGATCGGATTTCCAGAGCGTGTTTACGAACGCACCCAGCCAGCTTTAGCGAATTGTATTCAAAGGGAATTATTTTCACCGGACAATATGTCCGACGACTTTTCAATTTGTCGGACTTCACCAAATTTTACCGGACAAAGACCGGCAATTGCCGGTTAACGGAAACCCAGGCCTGAGCGCTTGAATATTGTCCTTGTTGCGACTAAATTAACATGTTCATTAACATGTAATAAACCATTACCCCATGCCAGCAGATGTTACTAATATGAACTAACCCCAGGAGGACCAAGGAAGATCTGTGTCACTCTAGAACCCAAACCAGCCACTGCACTCCCATCAGCCAATGGCGTTGTTTGTCATAGAGCAGGGGTCTTCAACCTTTTTCAGCCCAAGGACCCCTTGGACGAGAGACAACCAGAACAGGGACCTCCACATGTAATAAACATTTTTAAATGTCACATTTTAAGGCCTATAATAACTTTTATATTTACTTTATTCACCTTATTAACCTATGTTGTCACGACCAGAGGTAGGACCCAAACGCAGACACAGGTGAACAGGTAAGAGTTAAATAATAAAGGTTTATTTCTAGTAAAAAGGCTGATGGGAATAGGCAGGTGGGTCGTCAGGCAGGCGGGAGGTCAGGCAGGAGGAAGGGTCCGCAGACAGGTGGGGAATCAAGCAGGAAGAATGGTCGGCAGGCAGGTGGAGTAGTCGGCAGACAGGCAGGGGGTCAGACAGGAGGAGTAGTCGGCAGACAGGCAGGGGGTCAGGCAGTCAGGCAGGTAGTCAGGCAGGCAGGAGGTCGGCACTCAGGGAATCCTTCAACAGGGACAGGGAGAACAGGATTAGGCAAGGGAAAATTAATAAGTAACAGGCTAATTACTGGGTTATTAACCTATATGTGTTTATGATTGATAAAACGTTCATGCATAATTATTATTGGTTATTATTATTATTATTGTTGATGAGGCTTATATTTTCTATTATTATTATTCAACAATTAAACATTTAGCTTCAGGAAGTCAGGTATGCTTACCTCAGTGAGATGACTGGCCCTGGTGGGTGGTACACAGCTTGTCTATTCTGGGGGAGATGGAGGTTGTCAGGCAGAGCATCATGTCATCCTCAGGCTGCAGTCTTGAACGGTATTTGCTCTTCAGGTAGGTGAGGGAGGAGAATCCACTTTCGCAAAGATATGTGGTTGCAAAAGGCAAGAGGCTCACCATGGCCTTTGCTGTCAGTTGTGGAAAGAATTTTTGGCAATGGATCCAGAACTGGATCAGTGGCTTTGACTCGTACACATGCTTGTGTGTACTATCTGTGGACAGGTCGATCAGCTGATCTTCCTCAGCGGCTGTCAGATTTGAGCCGTCGGGTGCATTCTCTTTGAAAGGAAACTGTATCCAGGTCTTGTCCTTTCTCCAGGACTCAGTCTCAGAAAAATATTTTTCGAATTGCCATTCAAGTGCCTCCAAGTGATTACCAATTGCGCGTTTCACGTCAGAGATCACCGCGGAATCCGCCAACTCCTCCACTGATGGAAACATGGAGATGTTATCTCCCCTGACGCGCTCTCTCCATCTTTTCGTTTTTTTCAGGAAGCCTTCCATCTTATCATACAGCTGAATGGCGTGTGTATTGCGGCCCTGCATAGAACTGTTCAGCCGGTTCAACTCTGCGAAAACGTCCGCCAGATATGCCAGTTTAAAGACCCAGGCATTGTCGATGAAATGCGCAGCCAGCTCCGCGCGGTTTTGGCCAATTAGAAATTTGTGGATAGCTGTGCGTAATTCAAATACTCGTGCCAATACGGATCCACGGGAAAGCCATCTGACTTCTGAATGGTAAAGAAAATGTGTGTTCCGATGGTAAAGAAAATGTGTGTTCCGCTCCTGTAGCGGCGCATAAAGAAGCGAAGAGGCGAGTTTGTAGGGCACTCTTCTTAATAAAATGTACAGCCTTTACAACAGTGTCCATAACATTGGCAAACTCAGCACTCATTTCTTTAGCGGCAAGGGATTCTCTGTGCAGCATGCAGTGAGTCCACATCACTTTGGGGGCGACTTTTCTGACAAGCGCCATCAGTCCACTCTTTTGCCCAGTCATAGCGCGCGCACCGTCGGTACACACCGCGCAAGTTATCAATCACTTTGAAAATTTCAGCACTTGTTGTGCGTTCAGGAAGCTTCTTACAAAACAAGAACTCTCCACACATTTCGTCTTGGTCAACAAAGCGCACAAATGCCAAGAGCTGTGCGTCTTTGGAGATGTCCACTGATTCATCCAATTGGAGTGCAAATGCCTCCGCCGTTTGTAATTTCTCAATTAACTGCACCCTCACATCCGATGCCATTTCACCAATTCGCCGAGCAATTGTTGTGCCTGACAACGGGATAGTCTTCAACTTTTCTGCATAACCATCATTCCCAAACATGGTCTTGCACATATCAGTGGCCGCAGGCAATATCAAATCTTCTGCAATTGTGTATGGTTTTTTACACTGGGCAATGCGAAGAGCAACTTGATATGATGAAAACCTTTATTGTCCCCAATGGGGAAATTTTGTTGTCAAACAGCTTAGTTAGGGCAGACAGAAAACATTCAATAAATAAATAGATAAAACAGTGCAGGCTCAATAAGTAAAAAGTTCCAAGTTCCAAAGTTCCAGCTCCAGGTCTCCCCCACCCTGCAGGGCCTGGTTGTAGAGTCGGAGTGCAGCTGGAACAAAGGACTGTCCAAATCTTTTTGTACTTTGACGGGGGAGAACAAATCTGTGGCTGAACTTGCTCCTCATCCCCACCAGCTCGCAGTACATCGGGTGGGAGGGATTGGCCAGCATGGCCGCCAGTTTTTTCCCCATCCTCTGTTCTGCCACCACCTCTAGGCTGTCCAGCCCGGTCCCCACCACAGAGCTGGCCTTCTTCACCAGTTTGTTTAGCTTCGCAGCATCCCTGGCACAGATGTTTCCACCCCAGCAGGCCACGGCGAAGAACAGAACGCTGGCAACCACCGACTGATAAAACATTCGCAGCAGCTTGTTGCAGACGCCGAAAGACCTCAGCCTTCTCAGGAAAAACAGTCTGCTCTGCCCTTTCCTGAGAAGAGCCTCGGTGTTGTCAGTCCAGTCCAGTTTGTTATTAATTTGTACTCCCAGGTACCTGTAGGAGTCCACCCTCTCGACTTCCACCCCCTTGATGGTGATGGGGGCTGGGGTCCTTCTCTTCCTCCTAAAATCCACCACCAACTCCTTTGTTTTGCTGGTGTTAAGCAAAAGGTAGTTGGTGTCGCACCACTGCACAAAGCTCTCCACCAGGGCCCTGTACTCCTCATCCCTGTCGTCTGTGATGTAACCGACGATAGAGGAGTCGTCAGAAAACTTCTGCAGGTGGCACTGGTCGGAGCTAAACTGGAAGTCGGAGGTATAGAGGGTGAAGAGAAAGGGTGACAGAACAGTTCCCTGGGGGGCACCGGTGTTGCACACCACCACCTCAGACTGACAGCCCTGCAGTCTCACATACTGACGTCTGTCTGTGAGGTAGTTGTGGATCCAAGCCGTCGGGGAGTCCTCCACACACATCACTGCTAGTTTGTCAGCCAGCAGTGATGGCTTGATGGTGTTAAATGCACTGGAGAAGTCGAAGAACATGGTCCTCACCATGCTCTGTGGCCTCTCCAGGTATGTGTAGGCCCTGTGCAGCATGTAAATGATGGCATCCTCCACCCCAATGCTCTCCTGGTATGCAAACTGCCGGGGGTCCAGGAAGTCCTTCACCTGGGGCTTAAGGTGTTGCAGCACTAGCCTCTCCAGGATCTTCATGACCTGTGGTGTCAGGGCGACAGGTCTGTAGTCGTTTGGGGTGCTGGGCCGTCCCTTCTTTGGCACTGGGACGATGCAAGAGGTCTTCCAGAGCTGTGGCACCCTCCTCAGTCTTAGAGATAGACTGAAGAGATGTTGGAATGTGTCCGCCAGCTCTCCAGCACACACCTTCAGAACCCTGGGGTTGATGTTGTCTGGACCTCTGGACTTGTTCACATTCACCCTGGAGAGCTGCCTTCTCACCTGCTCAGATGTTATAAAGCTGTGAGTACAGGTGTCTCCAGGTGTGAAGCATGCTCCCTGGCTCCTGGTGTTGGTAAGGGGAGGCAATTGCTGCTGGGGTGTGAGGGGGTCAGGGGGAGTGGGGGCTACTGTTGCCAGGGGTGCGGTACATTGGAGAGGGGAGGCTTTCAAAGCAAGCTCACCGACTTTCGCAGATTTTCTTATCATTGTCTGTTGGCCTTGGAGAGAGTGCAGACGAGCCTGAAAGTAGTCCAGTGCTTTATCTTGTAAGTGGCCATGATTCGTCTCCAAGTGTCGTTGCAGCTTTGATGGCTTCATGCTTTCGTTTGAGAGCGTCGCCGCACAAACAACACACACCGGCAATTCCACTCCTTCGGTTTCTTTGAAAGTAAATCCAAACTTTAGGTACACTTCTGAATATTTTCGGGACTTTTCTCTTTTGCGTGTATCTGCCCCTGGGGCAGGCGCTGCTGGGGCCGAGGTGGAAGGAGTAGGCCTAGCCGTTGGATCTCGAGCTCGAGGTCTCGTTACTGTTACAAATGTATCCATCCTGCTTCACTAATTAATAGTAGTAACTAATAATATCTTGTTTTTACTTTTAGTATTGTTACGCTAAATATTGATTGCTAACGATATGCTAATTATTGACTATTACTTCAATGTAGTTCTGTTGTTCTGTTCCGCTGTTCATGTTCTGTTGTTCGCAACACCTAGCTTGCTATAACGGCTAACGTTCGATTCTGCTCCATGGGAATAATTTATTTTGTAAATAGTTTTTTGTCAAAAGTAGCTTATTATTGCCTATTAATGCTTGTAGTTTACTCAATATAACTTTTGTTATATTTTTTAATTGTCACAAATTATTTTGGTGAAAATTGTTAATTATTCTGAAAAAAATTGGCGGACCCCCTGCAGTACCTCTGCGGACCCCCGGTTGAAGACCAATATCATAGAGTGTTACATAGGCGATTACATCATCAAGGACGCCTTCATAACTTCCCGACTCGACTACTGCAACAGCATTAGGGCTGGGACAACGCGTCGACGTAGTCGACTTACGTAATGTGCGTCGGTGCGTCGCAAATAAACAACATGGCTGCGACCAGTGGAAACATGGAGGAGGCTACTAGCTAATGTTACACAAGCAATGTAGCTCACCACAGTTTGTATGTCTTGTCTTCTGGTGTTAGTAACGTTAGCTATGTAGATGTAGACTTCTAAATGGCCAGGGTTTTTCCTGCATAGAGAATTATGAGGCGGCCGCCTCCAGCTCTCGACAAACTGACGGTCGTATTTTCTACAAGCTTTTCTGTCATTTCTAACTGCAATTGTGGCACTGCGCCAACGTGGTGGCGGGGGCGCTGTTTCGCAAATAAGTTAGCTTTCGTGTTTGCTAGTGAAATAGCTGATAGTATGTTGACTGCTCAAGGAGAATACATATTTGAAGGTACAGAATGCCTGAGAGCCTTATATTGCATTATATTACATTATATTTTGAATGGTCATCTGGTGCCTGAAGATTGTGTTTTCCTTTACATAAATAATGACATTTCCACCATAAATTGATGCAGAAAGGGCACAAATTGGTGCATATCAATTCACCAGAATGCAAGAAATTAAGTGTTTGATGTTTAAGGACCCCCAGACAGCCCTGCTTCATGGGTGCCCCCCGATGTCAAACACCACTGGTACCACCTCCGCCTCATTTTGAGCCAGGAAAAACCCTGATGGCCATGTTGGCATTCAAGTTGGCTAAACATAGCAGTGAGTCTGCCCTGTGTCTGGGGCTGTTTGACAGAGGCAGTTACAGTAGTAGTAGTAGTAGTAGTAGTAGTAGTAGTAGTAGTAGTAGTAGTAGTAGTAGTAGTAGTAGTAGTAGTAGTAGTAGTAGTAGTAGTAGTAGTAGTAGTAGTAGTAGTAGTAGTAGTAGTAGTAGTAGTAGTAGTAGTAGTAGTAGTAGTAGTAGTAGTAGTAGTAGTAGTAGTAGTAGTAGTAGTAGTAGTAGTAGTAGTAGTAGTAGTAGTAGTAGTAGTAGTAGTAGTAGTAGTAGTAGTAGTAGTAGTAGTAGTAGTAGTAGTAGTAGTAGTAGTAGTAGTAGTAGTAGTAGTAGTAGTAGTAGTAGTAGTAGTAGTAGTAGTAGTAGTAGTAGTAGTAGTAGTAGTAGTAGTAGTAGTAGTAGTAGTAGTAGTAGTAGTAGTAGTAGTAGTAGTAGTAGTAGTAGTAGTAGTAGTAGTAGTAGTAGTAGTAGTAGTAGTAGTAGTAGTAGTAGTAGTAGTAGTAGTAGTAGTAGTAGTAGTAGTAGTAGTAGTAGTAGTAGTAGTAGTAGTAGTAGTAGTAGTAGTAGTAGTAGTAGTAGTAGTAGTAGTAGTAGTAGTAGTAGTAGTAGTAGTAGTAGTAGTAGTAGTAGTAGTAGTAGTAGTAGTAGTAGTAGTAGTAGTAGTAGTAGTAGTAGTAGTAGTAGTAGTAGTAGTAGTAGTAGTAGTAGTAGTAGTAGTAGTAGTAATTGCGGGCCCACAGACAGCCCCCATACATCAGCTGATCATTTAAAGGGGCGGCCGTCTGAGTAATGTGCATGTCACACGCTGCTTTGTTTTATAAGAGCAGCAGCTATTACCCAGAGTGCTTTATAAAGACACTGTTAAACAGAGAGAGACAATACAGCCATTATTTTGGCGGAAATTAAGTGATACATTAATCGAACAGCAAAAATAATAATCGTTAGACTAATCGTTAAATTAGTCGTTAGACTAATCGACTAATTGAAAAAAGAATCGCTACATTAATCGTTAGAAAAATAGTCGTTTGGGACAGCCCTACTTGTTGCCCCTTTAACCTCCACCGCTGTTGACCTCCACCGCTTATAGACAGTCACACACACACCGGATGACAACATTACCTTCCACTTCTACAGGACAAGACTCCCACCTTTGCCCCCTGGCGGCAGAGGTACTCAACATTACATGTGCAATAACTATTAGCTCTGATCTTTTTGTTTCTTTCACAAATTAAGGATGTCTGCCTCAAAGGTGCTGAGAGTCAGCGTGAAGGACGATGACTGTAGAAGGGTGACATTTGCTGATGGTTTCTCTGGCACTCTTAAGGACGTTCTTCAAGAGGTGAAGAGACAGTGTGACATCAACTTTACCTTCCGACTTCAGTTCATGGATCCAGACTTCACAAATCAGTTCATGAACGTGACCTCAGTGGATGACCTTGTAGATAGAGGGACCGTTAAAGTAATCCAGATAGAGAGTTCACCTGAGGACTCTTTCAGTTCTTCCTCCTCCTTCGGTTCTTCAGTTCTCCCTCCAAGTTCACCTGGTAGTGCCTTGTCTTTTGACACAGATATTCTGTCATCTCCTGGGTCAAGCTCAAGATCAGGTAGTCACTCCTCATCCGGGTCAGAATCAAGCTCAAGATCACCTTGGCCCGACACTTTCAATGTACCCCAGTTCTCATATGATTCCGAGTTCAAACTTGAGAAGGGGAATGCTGCTTACAAACAAAATGGCACTTCGCTTATTCCAGATGGAGCCAACGGACCCCATGGGCATCCGAAGTGATATAAAGAGTTTATCTCGATCAATTCTCTTCATCGATAACACATTTTTTTCACAACTTTGCATGCTATACGATGCCACCCTTTTTTCCCCGAGACGGTAAACACGGCCTAAGTCACATCCAGTTTTCTCCAACTGGAGAATGTGTCATGTCCGGTTTCAACGCCGAATTTCCATACCATTGGTCGGCCAACCCAAAAAAATCCCCCCCCCCCAAAAAAAGAAAAAATAGAAATCTGATGCATGAGAAAGGTCAAAGGTGCCAAAATATCTCCAAATGGCCTAAACATAGGTGTCCGCCTAAACATACCTGTACTAAAACAGGTACAAAGTTGCATTTGCTCACATTACTAGCATCGACTTTGGCACAAGTACTAATAAGACCCTGGAGTACTGATTCCTAGATGATTTGGGCTTCGTTATCAGGTTTCCAAGGTGATATTCACTGTAAAAGCTGTTGTTTTTTTAGGCGGAGACTGAATTTGAGATGTTTTATAATGTTCTAGCTCTATTTGCTCTGACACAGTAACATAGATTTTGATTCTGACACTTCTACAGCCACCCCACAGGTGTGAGCTTTCATTTGATAACAATATCATTATGAAGGCCCTTGTGATTGTGGAGATATTCTATATTCACTGTGGGCATGTCATTTCGAGCAGAAAACCAGAAAAATTAGGTGGATAAGATCTGGTTAAACTAAAGACCAACATTCTTGATGGCTTAGTACAAGAAATTATAAAGTACAAAGTCTACTGCAAAGGCCAGGAATTCCACATGGTTGCGAACGCCCTCGTATCCAAACATCCTTGCCTGAAGGAGAAAGGTTCTCTTACTGGATGCTCCGGCTGGAAGTTACGTTTGGCAAATAAACTTGCTGGATACCGCACTCAGCTGAGAAAAATAGGATGCACTGAAGTGACTAAACTCTCTGAAGAACAAGCCACAAGGAAGGGCAACTCCTGCTGCGGCCATGAAGAAACCACGGAGGTCTGAAGTTAACTACTGCCCCCCATTTCCCATTGGAGAATCTGAAACCAGCCTAGAAAGGATCAGAGAAGAACTTCTCTCAGATGTCAAGATAAGGAACAACAGGGAGGTGATAAGGATGAAAATGGACAGGACATTTGCCTATAGAAGACTAGAAGTGATCTCCGAGACACCCATGGTAGAGACATTCATGGCAAGATGGCCAGCATTCTTCGACGTGAGTGAGGTATGAGAGTTTCCTTTTACACAGCTTGTTTCAGAAATTAAGTTTAAACATCCAACTGTACAGGAATCGTCTTAAAGGGATACTCAACTCTAGAACAACATTGGGCTCAAAAATGAACCCCACATAAAATAGAAAAGAATTCAGGGATGTGGTTTTCAGGATTTCCTGCTTTTCTGACCTGATTGGCTAGACTTCACTGCTGTTTTTATTCTTGTTATATAATTTAGGACTGTCTTAGGACAGCCCTGTTCTGCTCCACCTTCAATGAGGTATAGGCTACTGATTGGTTACTCTAAAGAGCTTAAGTGTTCCTTTGCATCGAGGGGAGAATCTGACTGAAGGCCTTCCATCTCTCCTGCACTCCATTCGAGTCCAGTCTGTGAAACGACACTTATGATACTCTGACGCCACAGATGTTTCAGCGATTCACCTGAGTTGACGTTGACATTTCCAGCCTGTTTCAATGATTCAGTGGTCTGACAAGTGGACATGTTCTCGTTCCAGCTGGGCTTTGGTAACCATCTACCCATAGAGGAATGAGGTTAAACCGTCTAGCCATAAAGGCAGAGGGAGGAGGGCTAGGGAGTTGCTTTGTCGTTCAGCCAGATTCTCCTATCGGCACAGGGACTCTGAAGCTTTTACAGTGACCATTAAGTAGCCTACCTCACTGATGGTGGAGTAGAAAGTGCTGTCCACCTGAAGTGGAGGGTTCTGTGTCATGTCCTTGCATGCTCTGCACTGTATATTTTCCTGCTTTTTGGTCCTTGGCCAATCACATGCCTGAGAATTGTGGTGGTTACCATGACTACTTTTTCCATTCAAAGAAAATAGATCCAACAGTCTGCAACACTGTTATTTTGAAAGACTCTCTTAACCAACATGCATTGCACCCATCCACAGCCCCTTATACTGTATCTTTTTTGGTATTGTAGTCTTTGTGATGGTGTCCTGGGAGATGCTGACACATTTGACAGGGTTCCTCCAGGAAGTTACAGATCGTTGGATCTATTTTTTTTAAATGGAAAAAGTAGTCATGGTAACCACAAAATATTTCTATTATGTGGGGTTCCTGTTTTTGAGCCCAATGTTGTTCTAGGGTTGAGTGTCCCTTGAAAGGGTGTAGCTCCAAACTGGCTTTGGAATCCTGGCCAGTGATTGGTACCTGAATTCCCGGGGCGACCAATCAGTTTAGCAATTATGTGCATTATTACCTGGTAACCGGCTAACAAGACTCAACCTTTATATTGGCTGCTGTAATAGTAACGTTACTACTGTAATACATACAACCGTACATTAGCATTGAAATGTTACACCAAGTGGAAGATGACTTTTCTAAAACCTGTCAATCATTTAATTTTTAATACTAGTCCTGCCTTCAAATTACTAGCTGGGGCTGCAAAGTGGCAATGTAATATGTGGAATGCAGTGATACAACGTAATATTGAATCTGTGTGTCTATCACTCTTAGGACCCGTGCCCTGTATGAAGTTGACATTTGGCGGGTGTGCTCTGTGTTTCAGATAAATGCTGAGTTTAGGCGCATCACTACAATGCCTCTCCAATCTAAGTTCCTGTCCGAGCTTGACCTACAGGCTTTTGCATCTCTTTAAAAAGAGAGGAGGTGTGATCGGCAAAAAAGTGATGGCAATCCAGGAAGCCATGGACAAAGTATGTACATTTATTCCAGAAAAATATTTGATAGAATAATGTACCCCAATTCTTTGTATTCTAATATGTGTTGCATGATGGTGATTAAAATCAAATGTAATGTGGTATATTGCCTGCAAATTATGTACAGTTCTTGTACAACAGTGATGTTGGTGTACAATTATGCAGTAACCACAGGGCACAGAGGACTTTTGTCATACTCTCCACCCCTGCCTCTAGACTAAGATGACAATCTGCCCTGCCTGGACCCCCCTCTTGACATAATTTCAGTCCTTCTGTTTAGGTGGCCTGGGATGGTGGCTTTCTGAGACAATTTTTTAGCTGCACTAAAGGGGCACGTCCCCCATTAGCAATCAGCTTTCTGTCCTTCCCTAAGTGTCAGTACATTACAATGAAGGTGGGTTTTCTGCCCTCAATCTTCCCTGGGCTTCCAAAAAAGTTAATTAAAAGTAAAATTTAAAATCTGGACAAATGATGTCATATGACGATTTTGACATCTTTATGACATAATTTGTGTAGTTTAAAAAAACAACATATTATTTTTTGGGGAAGCCCAGGGAAGATTGAGGTCAGGAAAACCACCTTCATTGTAATGTACTGACACTTATGGAAGAACAGAAAGCTGATTGCTAATGGGGGAAGTGCACCTTTAAAGGAAAAACACCTTTTTCAGTCTAGCCTATTTGCCACCTTCCCCACCTTCCCCATTGTGCGACAAGAACATATACAATTTTCTTCTGTGCATTCTGTATGAACATTTTGGAAATCCAAAGAATTACCCAAGTTTAGCTGTAAGAACTAAATTGAATGGGCTCCACTAGCAATGCTGCAACAATGCTAGCGGGGCCCATTCAGTTTAGTTCTTGCAGCTAAGCTAGGGTAATTCTTTGGATTTCCAAAATGTTCATACAGAATGCACAGAGAAGAAAATGCCACATGTTCTATATCGTGGAGCTCCGCCCCATAGGGGAGCTCTGCTCCTATTGGTTTACCCGCTACCTAAAGTAGCCAATGACTGAATTTTTCAATGCCTGCGCCCGCCTGGGGTGCTATATAAAGGGGCGTACTTCGCTCCCTCATTCTCCCAAAAAGTTCAGCACGGGTTTATATCTGAAGACTGAGAAGGACGACTACTAAGACTGGAGGACCCGCCAGACTTTTCCCTTCAGCGATGGATCGTCCGCCGCCGACCACGAAGAAGTTCCTCCGGGACACCTGCCGCTGCGATTTTCTAGCAGCGGAGGACAAGCAAGAACGGCGTTCTGGGCAGGCACCTCCCCAAGTAGGGATGGTCCCGCCCGCTCAGCCGGCCCTGACATCACGCCGCCCTCACCCAGCTGAGTGGTCGGTGCCGGTGTCAGAATCAGAAAGCTCTGATGAGAGCGAGCGGCAGATAGAGCACGTGCTCGCCGCCCCATCTCGGTGCGCAGGCGGCGGCAGCGGCGAATAACATCGCCGTGTTAACGCCGCCATTGCGAAAATCATCCACCGTGGTGACGAATAGACCGTCAACGACTGCGAAACGGAGTTTTCGGCGTGATGCGGCACTGGCTCTACCTCTAAACGACGGAGCCATGCCCCACTCGGCATCCCCAGCCCCCACCGCTGACCACTGGGAGGGCCCGCTACGGCCCCCCACGGTAGTGTGGCCCGGTTTCACTGGCGGAGGGGTCGGTAATGACCCCACCACCGGTTTCCTCTTCATGACTGCTACCTCATAAAGAGGCAAAAGAAGGAAAATCCCCACCTTACTTTTTCAGTAAAGGAGATTTTTCCCATACGGCGTTCTGGGCAGGCACATCCCCAAGTAGGGATGGTCCCACCCGCTCAGCCGGCCCTGACTTCACGCCGCCCTCACCCAGCTGAGTGGTCGGTGCCGGTGTCAGAATCAGAAAGCTCTGATGAGAGCGAGCGGCAGGTAGAGCACGTGCTCCCCGCCCTCGCCGCCCCATCTCGGTGCGCAGGCGGCGGCAGCGACGAATAACATCGCCGTGTTTAACGCCGCCATTGCGAAAATCATCCGCCGTGGTGACGAATAGACTGTCAACGACTGCGAAACGGAGTTTTCGGCGTGATGCGGCACTGGCTCTACCTCTAAACGACGGAGCCATGCCCCACTCTGCATCCCCAGCCCCCGCCGCTGACCACTGGGAGGGCCCGCTACGGCCCCCCACGGCAGCGTGGCCCGGTTTTCACTGGCGGAGGGGTCGGTAATGACCCCACCACCGGTTTCCTCTTCATGGCTGCTACCTCATAAAGAGGCAAAAGAAGGAAAATCCCCACCTTACTTTTTCAGTAAAGGAGATTTTTCCCATGTTATCTACCGGAGCGGAGACCCACCTGCCTTGTCGGAGCGTGGTCCAATCACTACCGGTTAGAAACAAGGCGGAGACTGGCCCAGCTTACCAGCGTGTGGCCAGCTCTCTGCCTAGCGGACTAACCCCTATCACGACACAAAGGGGGTTAAACACCCCTGTCTGTAGCCGTATGGAGGGACCGTTATTACATCAAAAACTCCTCCATGTCTATCAAGACCTGGCCCAGCTCATGAGCGTGCGGCCGGTTTTTTGGTTATCAGGCATAATAAACCTACGTCGATAAAGGGCATTGTTACTCAAAACAAGCACTCTTTACAGACGGCAAACCATCCCTAAGGAGGATTTTCCATGGTATCTACCAGAGCGGAGACCCACCTGCCTTGTCAGAGTGTGGTCGAATTGCTACCGGTTAGAAACAAGGCGGAGACTGGCCCAGCTTACCGGCGTGTGGCCAGCTCTCTGCCTAGTGGACTTACCCCTATCACGACACGAGGCGGGTTAAACACCCCTGTCTGTAGCCGTATAGAGGGACCGTTATCTACCAGAGCGGAGATCGACCTGCCTTGTCAGAGTGTGGTCGACTCGCTACCGGTTAGAAACAAACCGGAGACTGGCCCAGCTTACCGGTGTGTGGCCAGCTCTCTGCCTAACGGACTTACCCCTATCACGACACGTAGCGGGTTAAACACCCCTGTATGTAGCCGTATAGAGGGGTCGTTATGTACATCAAAAGCCCCTCCATGTCTATCAAGACCTGGCCCAGCTCATGAGCGTGCGGCCGGTTCTTTGATTATCAGGCATAATAAACCTGCGTCAATAAAGAGCATTGTTACACATAACAAACACTCTTTACAGACGGCAGCCCATCCCTTTCGAAATGACCCCACCTTGGGCTGTGCCACCTCCTCGGTGTGCAGCGGCGGCTGGGATCATACAGAAATTCAATTTTTTTCTGTCGACTGCACCACAACAGACGGTCCAGCCGCTGTCGTTGCGTTATGCAGAATGACTAGAAGGGACAGGTATTCTGTCGGGTTGGCTAGACAGGACATTGAGGAGGGGATATGCACTACAGTTCATTCAGCCTCCTCCGCCCTTCAGGGGCGTGAGAGAGACTGTTTTTTGTCCTGCCCGATAAAGACACGTGCGCTCCAGGAGGAGATTACGAATCTCCTAACAAAGGGCGCAGTGACATTGGTTCCGAGGGACCAGTGGGACATGAGATGGTACTCCCCGTATTTCCTTGTCCCAAAGAATTCGGGAAACATGAGACCCATACTAGATTTCAGGGTCCTCAACGAGAGAGTGGCGAAACGCCCCTTTCGTAGATACCTGAGGGTCGCGTATTTCGTGTGCCAATCACAGAGTGGCACAGGAAATTCCTAAGTTTTGCTTTCCAAGGGAAGGTTTACGAGTACACGCGCCTGCCCTTCGGGTGCACGCTTGCTCCTCGTTTTTTTCTCCAAATGCGTGCAGACAGCACTCGAACCACTGAGGCGAAACGAGATACGCATATTAGCATATCTCGACGACCTACTGGTCTTGGCCCAATGCCCAAATCGAGCCATTCGGGACGCAACCTCACTGGTGCAGCACCTCACTCAGCTGGGGTTAGCTGTAAACTGGACAGAGAGTGCTCCGTGGCCGGCTCAACAGTTTTCCTATCTAGGCATTCAGTTGGATACTGCCGAGATGAGGGCCAGTTTATCGGCACCACGGAGAGCGACACTGACGTCAGCTCTCCGGGTGTGTCGAGTGACAAATACAATCACCGCTCTGTCAAGGATGTCCTTACTAGGACTGATGTCTGCAGCCCATGTAGTGGTCCCCTTAGGCCTGTTACACATGCGCAGACTGCAGAGGCGGTTCGCACGACTGCGACGGGTTCCAGTGAGACGCCGTCGCAAGTTGATTGTAATACAGAGATCGGTCAAAACCGACCTGAGCTACTGGAGAGGCCCGCACGTCATCGCGCGCGGAGTCGCCTGAGTTCGCTGAAAGCTCTCCACATTCCAGGTCTGCTCAAGGAAGGAGCAGATCTGTTATCACGGGGAGGCCCGAGGGACGACGACTGGAGGTTAGCACCCTCCATTGTGTCGCTGATTTGGGCACGGTTCGGGCAAGCAGAAGTGGTTCTGTTTGCGTCACGGACGAATGCGCAGTGTCGCCTTTGGTTCTCCCTGCGCGAACAGGACAACCCGCCATTGGGAGTCGATACATTCGCACACCACCCATGGCCGAGGGTCCTGTTATACGCGTTCCCACCCCTGACATCTATCCTCCCACTGTTGGCACGAGTGAGGTCAGAGAGGCTAGAGTTAATTCTTGTAGCCCCGGACCGTCCCGGAGCCCCGTGGTTTCCGGAACTGATGGAGATGTTGGTAGAGGGCCCATGGCCCATACCTCATCGACAAGATGCACTCTCTCAAGCCGGAGGCTTGGTGAAGGGGCCGCCTATGAGGGGGGGCCCCTCATGGCCTGGTTACTGAGAGGGATTGTTAGAACGCAGGGGTCTGACAGACGCGGTCATTCAGACCATTCAGAGTGCGCGCGCGCAATCCACTGCAAAGGGATATGCGGCGCGCTGGCGAGTTTTACACAGTGGTGTGAGGGACAGGACGTTGACCCTGTCTGTTGTCGGGTCGAAACGTTCTTGTGCTTCTTACAGTCGCTGTTGACAAGGGATTGGCGGCGGGAACTATTAAAGTTTACGCGGCTGCCATCTCAGCTTGTCATGAGGGTTTTGCGACAACGACACTGGTTTTTCAGTCATTCGCTGGTTAAGCGTTTTTTGACTGGAGTGTGTAGGCTTAGACGCCCTCATAGGACTCTAATGCCAAAATGGGACCTGTCGATTGTGCTAGAGGCGCTGTGCGTGCCCCCATTCGAACCCATTATCACTGTGTCGTTGCGTTTTATTGTCTCTCAAGACGAGTCTACTCCTCGCCTTGACTACGGCTGAGCGAGTGAGTGATTTGTGCGCTCTCTCGTCACGGGCAGATTGTTTGATCATATCTGATGACGAAACAAAAGCTGTATTACGCCCTAACCCGGCTTTTATCCCTACGGTTAATCGTGGGTTTAGGGTTCAGAGCTGTGCTCTGAGCGCCTCGTTTTCCTCCTCCTCACGATGGAGAGAGGGAGAGGCGTTTTACATTGTATTGTCCGGTGCGCGCGTTGGCACAATATGTGAAGCGCGAGGCTGGACTGAGATCTTCTCCCCGGCTTCTGATCTGCTATGGCGGACAGAAAGCCGGGACACCACTCTCGAAGCAGAGGCTGTCCCTTTGGATTTGCGAGGCTATTAGCATACGAATCGAAGGGGCAGCCCGTGCCGACTGGCATTCGGGCTCATTCCACCAGGGGCATGGCCGCATCAGTGGCCATTCTCAGGGGAGTGGGAGTGGAGGAGATATGTGTGGCGGCGTCTTGGTCGTCGCCATCACTTTTTATACGGTGTTACTTGAAGATATTTCTTCCTCATCCTTTTCTCATTCTGTCCTCAGTTTTGCTGATGACTGATGTAGTGGGGAAGGCACTTGGATTACCCTGGTCATGGGATTCTATTCAAGTGCTGTCAGGATGAATACGGATGTGCCTGGGAAGGGACCCTCCTCCAGGACATGTTCCGTTAGATCAACAACCCTACGTGCTCACGTAAGGGTTAGGTCAGTGATATTCTTCCTCAATCCTTTCTCATTCTGTCCTCAGTTTGCTGATGACTGATGTTGTGGGAAGGGCACTTGGATTACCCTGGTCATGGGGATTCTATTCAAGTGCTGTCAGGATGAATACGGATGTGCCTGGGGAGGGGACCCTCCTCCAGGACATGTCTGTTAGATCAACAACCCAACGTAAGGGTTGGGTAAGTGATATTTCTTCCTCATCCTTTTCTCATTCTGTCCTCAGTTTGCTGAGGACTGATGTAGTGGGGATGGCACTTGGATTACCCTGGTTGGGGATGCTATTCAAGTGCTGTCAGGATGATTACGGATGTGCCTCGGGAGGGGACCCTCCTCCAGGACATGTTCCGTTAGATCTACAACCCTGCGTGCTCACGTAAGGGCTAGATCAGTGGAGCAGACTCGGTGTGGGTTGGGCCAACTTTTTAAGGTTGTCTTGAACCAACATCAGTGGTCAGCTCCGGGTGCCGCTGAGATTGTTTTCGGATTAATAGTCTCAGTGGGGGTACATTTGGCCTCGCTCGCTCCGCCTAAACCAATAGGAGCAGAGCTCCTCTATGGGGCGGAGCTCCACGATATAGAACGATAGTTATGGAGATAGACTCCAGTTCTATGAGTGGAGCGGAGCCCCATAGGGCTGCTGGCCCACTTCGACTCGTTCAAACCCGGCTGTTTTGTATGTTTGGGAGAATGAGGGAGCGAAGTACGCCCCTTTATATAGCACCCCAGGCGGGCGCAGGCATTGAAAAATTCAGTCATTGGCTACTTTAGGTAGCGGGTAAACCAATAGAGCTCCCCTATGGGGCTCCGCTCCACTCATAGAACTGGAGTCTATCTCCATAACTATCGTTCTTGTCTCACAATGGGGAAGGTGGTAAATAGGCTAAACTCCCCAAAAGGTGTAATTTTCCTTTGAGCATTGCAGTGATCTAACACCCCTTGTCGGTTGTTATGACAAATGAAATACCGGTAACTCTCTTTCCAGAATGATGACAATGACTTTGGAAGGGAGTCCATCCTCAAGGGTCTCTGTGTGTACCTCAACGAGAAGCCAGATTGTCTGGTGAGGGAGTATGATGTAAGTCCAACTAAAGTGTTCAAGTTCATAATTCACTATTTTGAACTAAGTTCAGTCCCAAAAAGTCCCTTTTTATACGTGTACCGCAAGCTATTGCTACAGTCTATTATAGAATCATAGACAGTGATTTAAAAAGTTTTGTTTTACCACTAAACCAATGTCAATAATTTCCTTTTATGCATAAGATGCAGTAATGCAGTGTCATTTATAGCAACACAATGGGTAGAGGCTAGTTCCCATCGATGCAGAGCCTGTTAACCCCACATGATTACCAGCCCTAAGCCTAAACATAATCCAAACATTACTTGACACTTCTCTCACTTGCTCCTGATGCTCGCGCGACAGCCTTAATCGTGTGAAACACTGATAGTAGCCTATAACGAGCCTCAAGGCGAAGAATCTGAATCTAGCATTGTTTTGTAGTCGAGTTAGGCTGGCCTACTTTTAATTCTCATTGATTTATCTTCCTAAATATGAACTACAGGTTCACAGCCCCCCAAAATGAACTAGTTCACGTTCACCAGATTCAAATGGCTGTGTTCAGTTCAACATTCTTGGAAGAAAAAAAATCTCTTTTGAACGCATTCATGCACAACGTTTTTCCAAACCAACGTTCATATTCCAAGTAATGTAACTTGACAATCTTTTTCTCCAGACTGCAGACGAAGCCACCATCCAGGATGGGATCGAGGCGACCACAGTGGGGATCTTCAATATAAAGAGCGACGACCCAAGTGAAGGGGACATCGGGATCGTCCTCGAAGGGCAGGCTGTACTGCGAGACCTCCCAAGCGTGCCCTTCGCAACAGCCATGCTGTTTGGTCTAATCTATAATTTAAATCTGGGCTACCCTGCAGAACTGAGGTACACTTTTGAAGTTGTACAGAAAATCCTAATGCAGCTGGATGGCAGTACACTGTCAAAGAAGGCACAAGCCTTGAAACTCAAACTTTTTGAGTGAGATGTGAGGTCAGTAACCTCTATATTAGTATTATTATTTAATTGTTTTTTTCAATGGTTATGTACTCCTCCCTGAACGTTCAGACACGAAGGTGTCTGCCAGCAGCTCCAACCTAACCAGTTAATTGTCGATCGAAGTTTTTAAGCCGTCCCAATGCACAGACAATGTTCATGTCAGTTCTACTGGTGTTACGGGGATCGAGATTTTGTTTATTTAGTGAACCATTCAGTAAACGTAACTGTTTCCAGTTTTAGTGTGTACATTGTTTTGCCACACTGTGCCAGCAGCTCCAACCTAACCAGTTCATTGTTGATTTTTTTTTCTCACAAATAACATTTTTGTAATTGTACTACTGTACTATGTAAAGTTTTAAACCATTCAGTAAACTTAACTGTTTCCAGTTGCCCATTACATGTGTTTGAGTCAAGTGCACTTATGCATGACAAATAAAGATTTTTTCTTAAAAATAAGTGATGTTGTACTGTAATATCAGTTTTAATGTCTCTTTTCCAATTAGAACTAACAGAACAGAACTACCTGTAATGTACTATATTGACCATGTCAAGGCATGTTCGGTTACTTACTAGGCAATACCATGCTGGATCCAGACGAACTTCCTGTTAGCTAACAAAGTACTAACCCAGTATCAGCTGACTCACAGGAAGTTCAGTAGCAGCCAGGTGTTGCCCAGTAACCAAACATTCCTTGAAATGGTCAATTCATTCAGAATTTGGCAAAATGTGAATTTAGTAGTATGGGTACTGTTGTATAATATTGTGCATACTAACTGATCCAATATTGATCAAAGATCAGATCAATATTGGATCAGTTATATGTACAATATTATACCACTGAAAAAGGTGTTGCATCTACCTCAATGAATCATGGACATCGGTTGCATGAAATAAAATCATGTTTTGCTATCATTAATCTTTCATAAGAATATAGTAAGACAATTTTATTTTATCGATTTTATTTCATGCAACCGATGTCCATGATTCATTTAGGTAGATTCGACATACTTTTTTTTTCAGTGAAAGAGAGAGTGCTTTTGGCATCAGAAGGTTTTTGTAGGTAGCCTACTTCTCTAAAGAGCATTATTACTGTAACTTAGTTGGCACTGTATCTCGGATGTGATGCTGCTGTTGCTGCAGTGTGAACTATTGATGGGTATAGGCCCTAGACCTAATGGATTTACAGTTTTTTACGATTGCTAACTCACCATGTTCAATACTGAAACCACAGTTTCACAACTCTTCATACAGTCAGCAGAGCAGAAACCCATGTGAACAAAACTGTGACTCTTTCTCTGTGATTTGTGCATTGCTTTCATACAGAATGCATTCAATGACTACGTTCTCCAAATGCCATAACACTTCTCTCATTCAAACTCCCCCACTTGCAAAATACTATGTATTTGCAACACATTTTTTCATTGCTAACATACTGTGTTCAAAACTCTGAAGAACACGTTCAAAACTGAATTATTTGGTGCAATTTTGCAGTAATCATATTCCTATCATATATGACAGAAAGCTCGCAATAAACTGTTTTTTTGCACAGTGTTTGAGTGTGCAGATGCTGTTATTTTGCACTCTATTGATACTCTTCAGTTCCAGCACCTCAGCAAAGTCTCATAAGGGATGAGCGGTGGTATTTTCACCATTTGCAGTAATCATATTGAAATGTCTAGAAAATATTACAGTAGCAGAATATATACAATGAAATGAAATAGACTAGATGCATTGCCAGGGAAGACATTAGATGTGACCAGATGCAGACCAGAGGGTGGACCAAAACCCTCAGGAGTGAGACATGTTTGGTGTGATTGCTATTGTATTGTAGCCTTGGAATTTCAGTTTTTCTTTTTTGTTTGAACTTTGCATCTTCCACTTTATTTTTCACTTTTCATTTTACACAAGTAAATGTAGTGTACTTTGAAGTAAATGTACCGTAACTTACTTTCTGCAAAGATACTGAAAAAAAAGGATAAACGATAGAATACAGTCAAAGGATAGAAGCAAAAGATAGAATAAAGGATAGAAGCAAATTGTGGCATTTCTGATTCATTCTTGTTGCCTAATACTTTACAGTTTTACAGTCAACTATTCTGTCTATGATTACAATAAATCAAACCATTTTTATAATGAAATATTCATTCTTGTGAAAATCATTCAAACTATGTAATGCTCCCTGTTAGTGTTTTGTAAGTCAGAATGTTATGAATGACAGTGTATGCTTCTGAGTGAACATTGTTGACAGTGTGTGGTTGAACGAGCTTCTTTTGAGACATGAATGAAGTCATTGGCCAACATGAGTGTTACGAATGCAGACTGTATGAAGAGCAATAATCACAACAGTCGAGATTACATAATGACGTCACAATCACATGTGGGTTTATAAAAGACGATCGAGTCAGTTTGGTGTCATTCACAAGGATCAACACGCTATTGTAGTCTCTTTTCTCTGTTTGGTGATCAAAAATGAGGTAAAAACTCCTGGCCAAAGTTAAGAGTATTTATTCAAAAAAGACAAGATCGGGTCCTCAGATTACAGGATCAGGTTTACACACAAACAGTCACAACGTGGTTAGAGGAAGACAGAAGCAGACAGAGATCTCTGTGTTCCTGGTTTTATAGCGGTCTCTCAGCCAATCACATCACAGTATGTTCTTGGCCAATCGTGATCCTTCCTTCTAGGCCTCTGATTGGCCTATACCCTTGGGGGCGTGCATGTTCGTGTGTGTGTGTCTGCGCATGTGCGACAATTGCTTCTCAAATCTCCCCGCGATCATCTGTAATAATATGTATGTATATATATATATATATATATATACATGTAATATGTGTAAAAATATACGTTAATATATGTGTAAGATATACGTTATATAAGAAGGCTATTAATATGTGTAAAAATATACGACACATCCCCCCTCGGACCACCCAGAGGGTGTTCCGAAACTAAATGATCACATAAACCAAAACAAAAACACAAACCTCACATATCACAGCTAAGAAAATATAAAAAAAAAAAAATAAAAAAAATAAAATAAATAACTATTAAGAACCCAAAGACATCATGCAAAAAATAGAAACCAACCAATAATAAAAAGAATCTTGAAAATAACAATCACAATTAAACTAAACACAGTCCATCATGCACAAATTAATATAGAAACTTCCAACGACCGATGTTTTCTTTGTCCTTGAAGCGCCAGGGACAGAGGTTACTAGCACATGAACCCAGTTGGAGAACAGCCTTTACCGCTGTCTCAGATTGATATCCTTTCCCAGTCAAGAGCGTTTTCTTCGTTGTGCTAGGAACAGAACCGCTTTCCTATCTTTGCATAACCACCACACCACTTCTCAACTGACATCAATCACATGATATAGAAAGAAACAAACAGTAATCGAAGCAAATAATCATAAAACATCACTTAATAAACAAATCATCAAAGGAGGAAACAAAATCAGAAAGCAAAACAGAATCCAGCTTTTGCTCATCAGCTATGTTGGTCAACATTAAAGCATTAATAGGAACATCAGAAATACACTTTCCACAACATTTGATTAAAATACCAAGTAACATAATACAGATGATAATGACAACAAAAATAATAGCGACGGACCTGATCATATTACCAATACCTGAAAAAGCAGAATCAAAGAAATCTAACATATTCCAACCGTGTTCTTTATGTAAATCCTCTACACCCTTCTTGTTAGATTCATGAAAATCATACAAAGCGTTATCAGAATCCGAAATATAACTGCAGCATTCACCGCCTATCAAAGCACAAGTACCACCCTGACTGGCCAAAATAATGTCCAAAGCCATACGATATAGAAATAAACAAACAATACACAAATAATGACATTCAGTTATCATAACACATAATTCCCCAACAGTAAGCACAGGACAAAGGGAATGCATTAATGCATAGATCTTCACCTCAGGTGAGGACTAGTCTTCTGAAAAGTTCATTAACGTGGACTGAGTGACTGATTTTCCAAAAACAGTCAATGAGGCCCTGTCTCCTAAGAAAGTCAAAAATCATGTCTGCTATAATAGGTGCTCCTATCTTAGCAAAATAAGTTTCCCATGCCCCTAAGACCGTTTCCAGCCATGCTATCATCTGCTGTCCATTCCCGTCGTTCCCTTTGATCTGCTGCTTCACTACCCTATTCATAGTCTTTAATCTTTTCCTAACTGGTCGTCGTCCGTCAGTGTCATTGAGGTTCAGGCAGCCGCCTGGTCCCCTCCCACGCTGATCAAGGTCTGGGGAGTTGCCCTCAGCATCATCTGAAGCATGATGCAGGTACTCGCCCGCATCCCCAGTAGCACAGGTGTCCAGGCTTTGGACACTCCCGGGCTGGACCTCCAGACTGTCAACACTCTCTGCTTCGTTGGTTTCTGGTTCATTGGCATCTGGACAGCTTTCCACTGTCCCACTGGCTCTGGCAACACCACAGCATCTCCTCGTAGCTCCTCCTTCTCAGGTTCTCTGGGGACCTCGGCACCTGTTGGCACAACATCCTGCCTACTCTGTACATCCACCCCCCTGTCCACCACCCGTGGCCCTATTGGGGTAGGGATATGCCCAGACACCACTGGTGTACCCACTCTGATGTTGTTTCTCCAACAGACCCCACATTGACCTAAAGCATGGTCAATCTGTTCCATCAAATATGGACTCCAAAACCCATATTCCTTGGTGATCTTGCGTCTTACCTCCCCCCTAGCCACATGTGCTAATCCATGAGCTTCCCGTATTAACATGCCTAATAAATCTGAGGGTGCTACAACCAACCCCTCATGATTCCTCCATAGACCCGTGTCATCCTGACTTGCCCCCCTTGCTAGCCAAACGTTCTTGTCTAACGTAGTTACTCTACTCTGTAACATCAATAAATCCTCAAGTGTGACCATGCCCTGTAATTGCTTTTCATGTGTGACCAGAAGACCTTTACCTGCCTTGTCTGCTCCTGTAATGGCTTTGGCTGCATCCTCTGCAGCCCTGTTACCTTGTGTGACATGTGATGAGTCAGACCTGTGTGTGGCACACTTCACTATGGCTAATTCCTTTGGCTTCATCATGGCCTGTAACAGCTTCATGATCTGTGCGTGGTGCTGTATAGGCGTACCATCAGTTCTCTTAAAACCCCGCCCCCTCCATACAGCTCCATTAAAATGACAAACATTATGTGCATAGGCAGAGTCGGTGTACACTGTCACTCTCCGTCCGGTTCCCAAGTTGCATGCTTCCGTGAGGGCAATCAATTCAGCCAACTGAGCTGAGCAAGGCTGAGGAACTGCCTCAGCCTGTTCTACAATAAACTCTGAATTCTGTGCTTTAACTAAGGAATACCCAGCGCACAAAGTTTCTCCTACCCCGTAACAAGACCCATCAACCCAATATTCTATATCAGCTCCCTTTAAAGGCAAAGCTTGTAGGTCTGTTCTATGCTTAATCACTCTGGCCGTCGATGGAATCTGAACACCGGATGGCACCGTCACCTGACAGCCGTCAGGTGTGCATTTTACTGTACAGTTCAATTGGCATAGAGCATCTTTCCCTAGCAGCCCTGTTGGCGTGTGTTCTGACACAAATGTTGACAGAGTTGCTCTCTGTCCCTTGTACTCTAAGTCTACAAGCTCAGTTGTAGGAATCAGCTGTTTAATTCCCTCAAATCCGATTGTCTTCACATATTCTCTAGACATAGGGAGGTGCGTGGCGCCTTCAGGCTTCTTTGTCACCACCAGCTGGCACCTCCCACTCGGATCTTCCGGGCACCCCTGTAGGCCAGCTGCTGGGCCTCCGTAAGGGTTCATCACTCCTGGAGCAGGTGTAGCAGGAGGCCAATATCCTCCTCCTTGGCTCCCCCCTGCGCCCCCCTGGGGCCTGTTGTAGCAGGTACAGGCTAGATGTCCATTCTGGTCACATTGGTAACACGGTTCTAGCATCTTCTTCCCTGCTGCTGTCCATCCCCCTGGTGGTGGTCCTTGGCCAGGCTGGTTGTACATCTGGTATGGAACCGCTTGCACCCCTGGTGGCCCTTGTGGGTATGGATACCCCCCTTGTGGCCCCTGTGGGTAGGACTGGTAAGTAGCAGGATACCCCCCTTGTGGCCCCTGTGAGTAGGACTGGTAAGTAGCAGTCTGCACTCCAGGTGGCTGTTGCTGTGGGGCTAAAGCCTGCACTCTGTATGCTGCGAAGAGCTCTGGATCATAAACTGATGTATTGATATATCTATGAAGTCCTGCCTCCAATCCTGCAATAAAGGCTAAGAGTCTTTTCAGGTCTCCCATCGCGGCCTGCGTTCCTGTCAGTCTCACGTCGACCTCAGTAGTCCACGAATGTCCTCCCTCCTCCAGAACTGGGAGTTTCTCCATCACTTCAGACAGATCTGCATGATGCCACGGATGATATTCCATCTTGTTACCCCGAATCAGCACTGGACAGTTCTTTAATGTATTTGATGACCTTCGATGACAATCTTCCTCTTCCTCCCTTTCTCGTTGCTCCTTCAGCCATCTGTGGTGTCTTTTTGCTGTGGCTATCATCTTCCTGACTAGAGCGTGGTAGCCTTCGTCTGCACTGTCGTCATCTCTTGAGTCTTCACGGCCATCTTTGCTGTCATCTTCCTCGTCACTCCTGTCGTCCCCTTTTCCCCTTGGCTCCTTCTTGGCCTTCTTCTTCTGGGAATGGTCCTCCAGTGCCTTAGCATATGGAGGGGGACTGGAGACAGGACACATGTCTATGGATGGAATGTTCAATTTCTGTTCCAGTGTTCTGGCCAATTCTTTTTTCTTTTCCGGTTCCATCTGAGCTATTTTCTGTCCCTCTACCTTAAATAGATCTAAAATAGCTAACTCTAACTTGCGTTTCTCTGATCTAATCTTTCCTCTTTGATGTGCTTTGTGCCCATTGATAAGTATTTCCAATGTTGCAATTATTTGTAAATTAAGGCTGCCCTCTTTCGGCCACGGCTGTTCAATGTATGCCCAACGGCTATTCCATTTCGTAGACATTTTGCTAATTTCCCTAACAAGAGGATTCATTTTTTCCACTACAGCCATAGGGGATAACGTAGCCAACATTCCACTAGGTTCACTAATATCTTTTAACACCTTCGTTGAATTTGACCCCATTCTACTTGCTCAATATGCTGACAATATTCTATATTAGATAAGGTGTACGCTTCTTACAACCCACCTTCCTATTGTCTTGTTTGCTAAACAAATGCTAGTCCAATATAACTGTATTAACCATCCCCACAAAACCCTGCAACTCAGAATAACAGATTTGCCTCTTGTGTATGTCAGTGCAGTATTAACTTAAATCTAATCACTGTGTAAGTACTTTATACTTAAATGTGTTTCCTAATTGTTTATGAATATGTGTCACTTAATTACTCATTCAATACTAATTACAGTTCTGGTCAACACAGTTATTAAATCACAAAGGCTGGTCAACACCTAAGTATTCACTGATTTACAAAAACCCTTTTACTGCTTAATTATCAATACAAACTATTCTGCTATTCTTAATCAAAAACTGTGAAAAAAGAACTTAACTTGAAATAAAAAATGTAAATTACAAATATTAATTATAACCTGTAAAGAAATCGACTTGTTATTTGGAAAAGAATGAATGATTAATTATTAATTACAATCTGTAAAGAAATCGACTTGTTATTTGAAAGGAATGCATAATTAATTAGACTTAGTCATTGACACTTCATTGATGTATACCTGTGAAAGAAAACGTTATCCTTAGACTATTATAAACCAATTGATCAAAGTTTTGTGAAAACTGAAAATGAAATGATCTGAATAATTAATTCAATCAATTTGTAATTAATTAAATTAATTGAAGTAACCATCCATTTATTATTGTAAAGGACTATTTCATCGACCTCAGATGGATGCACTGATGGAGAACCAGTGTTCCAAAATGTCTTATCGTGTTCCGTCCACTAGATGGCAGCACACAACTAAAAAATGTCTTATCGTGTTTCGTCCACTAGATGGCAGTAAATAATTAAAAAATGTCTTATCGTGTTCTGGCCAGTAGAGGGCGCCACACTGAAAATGTCTTTATCGTGTTCTGACCAGTAGAGGGCGCCACACTGAAAATGTCTTTATCGTGTTCTGACCAGTAGAGGGCAGCACACTGAAAATGTCTTACAGAATGACTATCTTACCTAAAACTCACAATCTATCTTTTACTTTTACAATCTATACATAAATCAATTGTTAAGTGAAAGGAATGAATGATTAGTTAGAATTTATTCACTATATCATCATATACATTGATTTAAAACTTATGGAATCAATCAATTGTTTTGGGAAACAGAAAATGAATGATCTGAATAATTAATTCAACTGATAAGTAATTAATTAAATCAATGTAATACTGAACAGTCATTCACAACATCAATCTATGCATTAACCTTTTAGATTCTTTCACCAATATTCTGTAAGCAGGCCTATTCGCTTCGCGTGCTTTCTCTGTGTGTGAAATGTGGCTGCGCTGGCCCCGTGTAAACTCCTTTTTTCCGAGTAACCGTACCTTTAAACTTATTTGAAATACCCCGAGATCAATTCACTATATCTCTATCTTTATCAATACTAGTCTATGTGTATGGTTTTATCGTTATCTTTAAGAGATGAGTACTGAAATCTATCAAACCCGCGCGTGTGTATTTGAAAAAATGGAGGTCAAGGGGGGGGAAGAGGCCACCCAACACTCCTTTGTTCTACTTACCAAACCGCTGTGGATTCTTAGATTAATCTTCACAACACAACATTGCTTTTCCACAATAATTATTATTTTCCACGACACAGCAATTTCAAGAATATCTTTCAATGCAGTTAAACGTATTATTTGCCAAGATAATCTTATTCAAATACTCCTAAAATGGCGTATGCTTTCTAGTAGAGGCTCTGTGTGTCCACGCGTCTACATGCATTCACACAAAGGAAAAGATGGCGTCCTTTCAACTAGAGGCCTGTGTCCACGTGTCTGACATGCATTCAGACAAAGGAAAAAATGGCGTCCTTCCAACTAGAGGCCTGTGTCCACGTGTCTGACATGCATTCAGACAAAGGAAAAAATGGCGTCCTTCCAACTAGAGACACGTTTTTTCTCCGTGTTCTCAAGTAAATTAACAATGTATATCTTTAAAATAGCGCTATTTTCTGCTCACAAACACGGACTATGCTCTTTCAAACTAGGAATTCAGATTCCATACCATCGAATAGAGCTATCTCCTGACAAACACGGACTAAGCTCTTACTTACAAAACACATCAACCAAGAATTCTCATTCTTTTACACTCCATCAGACTATTTTCTGATACAAAACACATTTATTAGCCCGCTGGGAAAACGTCTTTCCCTCAGCTTTTATGCTAATACCTTGTTCCCAAAACAAGCCTACAAGCAGCTCATTCTCTGCTGTACTACAATTATACCACACACACGATAAAATATCGTACAATTAAACGTTTTTACCAATACAGGTTTTACAACCCGGCTCTCTGTCTAACCTCTACCCAGTTATATACTTCAAGATTCTTTTTAAATATAGCCCATCTGATTTACAGTCAATTTTGCCAACAAAGGAAGGTTATTCAGCAGAAAACTCACCTTTGTTGAAGAGCTGCAAACCAGCTGGCTATTTTTTGTTCTCCTGGCTGGCTCGCCACTTTGTAGTCTCTTTTCTCTGTTTGGTGATCAAAAATGAGGTAAAAACTCCTGGCCAAAGTTAAGAGTATTTATTCAAAAAAGACAAGATCGGGTCCTCAGATTACAGGATCAGGTTTACACACAAACAGTCACAACGTGGTTAGAGGAAGACAGAAGCAGACAGAGATCTCTGTGTTCCTGGTTTTATAGCGGTCTCTCAGCCAATCACATCACAGTATGTTCTTGGCCAATCGTGATCCTTCCTTCTAGGCCTCTGATTGGCCTATACCCTTGGGGGCGTGCATGTTCGTGTGTGTGTGTCTGCGCATGTGCGACAATTGCTTCTCAAATCTCCCCGCGATCATCTGTAATAATATGTATGTATATATATATATATATACATGTAATATGTGTAAAAATATACGTTAATATATGTGTAAGATATACGTTATATAAGAAGGCTATTAATATGTGTAAAAATATACGACACTATCACAAGGTAAGCGCCTGTGGACGTTAGCGTACTTGTGTGTGTGACTGGGTGTGACTGGGTGTGTGTGTGTGTGTGTGTGTGTGTGTGTGTGTGTGTGTGTGTGTGTGTGTGTGTGTGTGTGACTGGCGTAGGGTGACCAGATGTCCCGCTTTGCGCGGGACTGCACAGCATTTTCACGACTTTTGGTGCGTCCCGCACAAAGCGCAGCGATTTGACATGTTCAGTAGCAGCAGAACGTCCAGATTCTATGGAACGTCTTCAGCCTATCAGGAAACAGCATTAATGTTCCCATGGCAACGGTCATTGCCCCACGTGGACATAGGGAGCTGGCTGAATGTGTGAACCAGCCGCTGACTCAAAGGTCGTAAAGTGAAACTTATTGTGTCAACAATATCTAGTTTTCGTTTTTTTTTTCACAACACCAACTTGAAGTTTTAAAGTACCCACTCGATATAATAAACAATAGTTTAACGATCACTAAAAACGTATAATGTCTGGATTGGATTCACTGTTCTCGTTTGCCGTAGGCTACTGATAAGTGACCACTTTCGTTTTAGGACGAAAAGTGTTCAAAAGCAAGGACTACAATGTATGACACATCATTTGAAAGCTTACAATCTGTAGTGTCAGGCTATCTAAAAACTGAAAAATGACAATTTGGCAATTGGTTTATCCTTTGACTAGCTGTTATCACTGTCATTGTGTGTTGTTTTCGTTGTTGTTTTCGTCTAGTGTGTGTGCGCGTTAGCCAGCCTTGACAGCTATGTCAATGCATTTTGTGTTGCAAATGGGAGGCAAGTTAGCTAGCTAGATAGCCTACATACTCAATCATCTACAGGCCTAACACTGTCAGGCTACTTTTCTTTATTAATATACTAAATTGATACTGCACTTTGACCTCACTTTCTGCTCCATACAGATACTTTATTGTGAGGTTCACATTCAAATAAGATATATTTGTTTTTATCTGCAAAGTCTATTGGATGCTACTGAATAAACCAAACACAATAGGAAACAGAATGGAAATGCACATATATTTTTTAAAATTGGATAGACATAGCTCTCTCGGCCGGGGGGCGGGGGGATGCTACCAGGGGCACCTAAAGTTCGATCCAGGCCTGTTGAGAGGGTGTCCCACATTGTCCCACATTTGGTTTGTTGGGACCTGGTCACCCTAGTGGGGGGGGGGTCTGGGTGTGGCTGCGGGGGTGTGTGTGTGTGTGTGTGTGCGTGCGTGCGTGCGTGTGTGTGTGTGTGTGTGTGTGTGTGGGGCGGGGGTCTGGATGTGGCTGCGCGGGTGTGTGTGTGTGTGTGTGTGTGTGTGTGTGTGTGTGTGTGTGTGTGGGGCGGGGGTCTGGATGTGGCTGCGCGGGTGTGTGTGCGCGCGAGCGCTGACTCCGCTGAGTGTCAAAGTCTAGCTCGTTTATTGTTTGAAAGTGATCCAAAGTGTCAATGCCAACAGAGATTCTTATATAAAGAAGCTTTTGCTTTACAACCCGACGTCCTAGACATATTTTTTGAAGGTAGAAATACGAAAAGGAGAATGGCTTTTTGGCACGTTGCACCTGCAACTGATGCTTCAATCACAATATCAACGTCAGTCACTTTGGAAGTTCAAACAGCCTCACAGTCATCCATGAACTCATAGGGGACAAGTCATTCTATAATAATAATAATATATAAATATAAAATACGTCATTTCACATTCTCTTCCTTGATCAGTTGTTTGTAGAAAGTTGCAGAAATGCCAAAAAACAAGAAGGAGAGCCAGGGAGATAACTTCAATGTCCAGTCTGCTTGGCAGCTTGAAAAGGAGATTCACGATGACGACATCACCTTAACCGAATCTCTGGCCCACAGAGCAGCCAGCCCGGAGGACCAACTCAGAGGTGTGTGTGTGTGTGTGTGTGTGTGTGTGTGTGTGTGTGTGTGTGTGTGTGTGTGTGTGTGTGTGTGTGCGCGCACTGAGTAGAGATCAACGTGGGTCTTGTGTGTAAATTACCGGAGAGTCTTGAATTACAGATTTGCGCTTTAAAAATGTGCCTTGACAAGTAAAAGTCTATGGGCTTGACGGCCCGCCTGTATTCTGTAAATTTCTTTTATTTATCTTTATCTTAACTTTATCGGTTACATGATTAACTTTATCGGTTACATGATTAACTTTATCGGTTAAATGATTAACTTTGTAGGTTAAATGATTAACTTTATCGGTTACATGATTAACTTTGTAGGTTACATGATTAACTTTATAGGTTACATTATTGATTAATGTGTTACATGATTGAAAATGAAAAGAGATTGATTAATATGTTACATAACTTAAAGAAGTACATTTCTGTTGTATTGACTAAGAATAGGTAGAACTGCAGGTCCCAGAAGGCCTTGCGGCAAGACGTCATAGAAGTTGACAGTTTAGTTTGTTGGTTTTGAGAAATGACTAGGGGACAAGTAATTATATAATAATAATATATAAATCTAAAATACGTAATTTCACATTCTCTTCCTTGTTTTTCATATTGTAGCCATGTATAACGATAGCTCAAGAACGACAAGAAGGAAGCATGAGCAGAAGGCACGCCTTCAGCAGGCTACAAGGCGGAGGGAGGAGGCTGCTAAGCTGAAGGTGGACAGAACTAGAGGTGTGTTGTGTGTGTGTGTGTGTGTGTGTGTGTGTGTGTGTGTGTGTGTGTGTGCGCTGAGTAGAGATCAATGTGGGTCTTGTGTGTAAATTACCAGAGAGTCTTGAATTACAGATTTTCGCTTAAAACATTTGCCTTGACAAGTAAAAGTCTATGGGCTTGACAGCCCGCCTGTATTAATAGATTGTTGTAACGTTATAGGTTACATGATTAACTTTAATTGGTCCCAGAAGGCCTTGCGGCAAGACGTCATAGAAGTTCACAGTTTAGATTGTTGTTTTTGAGAAATGCAAATTGTAACGTCCAGAATTAAAGTGAATATCCAGTGTAGGCCAACACATTTTTTAATATAAAGAAGCTTTCGCTTTATAACCCGACGTTCTAGCCATCATTTAGGAAGGTAGAAAATACTACAAGGATACGGCTTTTTGGCCGTATCCTTGTAGTAATTTCACATTAAGTAATTTCACATTCTCTTCCTTCCGTTTTTTATATTGTAGCCATGAGAAACAGGACGCTTCGGCAACCTGCTAGGCGGCTAGAGGAGGCTGCTAGGCTGAAGGAGGACAGACCTATTACTGTAAGTGTAACCATCACTATTAGCACACACGTCCCTGCAGTTATACCAGTGTTGTGTAACCATGTAGCCATGAATGATGCCACACCTCCTCTGTTCTGCTCCTGCAGGTCTGTTCGGGTGACGAGGCCTCTGAGGCCAATGCCCAGGAGGAGAAGCCTGACGAAGATGAGACCCCCAAAATGTCTCGTGTGGCCCGGATGTGTGTGCGTGTGCAGGCGGAGGAGGAGGAGAAGGGGAGGGCCCTGTTGGAGTACCAGGCCCTCCTGGAGACCGTCACTGCAGAGGACAAGAGTCTGCAGAGTGAGGCCCTGGAGGACAAGGAGGCAGCAGAGGAGGCTCTGGTTCTTTGCAGGGAGGAGGTGAAAGAAGGCAGAGTGAGAGAGAGCGACCTGCAGAGAGAGGCCCGGGAGGAAATGCTGGCGGCAGCTGAGAATGCTCTGCTGCTTATCAGGGAGGTGGAGGAAAGCAGACAGAGAGAGAGCGACCTCAAACAAAAACTCCACGTTATGGAGCAGGAGAAGAGGAGCCTCGTCTGTGACAACTCCGACCTGGAGAAGGAGAGCAGCCAGGCCCTCGCTGCCCAGCGAGAGACTGAGGGGAGCCTGGCCGGGGTCAAGGCGACCCTCCTGGAGACCGCCAACGCCACCAGGGAGGCAGAGGACCACATCAAGGCCCTGCAGAAAGAGGCCCTGGAGGACAAGCTGGCGGCAGCTGAGAAGGCTCAGGTGCTTGACAGGGAGCTGGAGGAAAGCAGACAGAGAGAGAGAGACCTCAAAAGAAAAGTCCATGTTATGGAGCAGGAGAAGAGGAGTCTTGTCTGTGACAACTCCGACCTGGAGAAGGAGAGGAGCCAGGCCCTCGCTGCCCAGCGAGAGACTGAGGGGAGCCTGGCCGGGGTCAAGGCGACCCTCCTGGAGACCGCCAACGCCACCAGGGAGGCAGAGGACCACATCAAGGCCCTGCAGAGAGAGGCCCTGGAGGACAAGGAGGCAGCGGAGGAGGCTCTGGTCCTTTGCAGGGAGGAGGTGAAAGAAGGCAGAGTGAGAGAGAGCGACCTGCAGAGAGAGGCCCGGGAGGAAATGCTGGCGGCAGCTGAGAATGCTCTGCTGCTTATCAGGGAGGTGGAGGAAAGCAGACAGAGAGAGAGCGACCTCAAACAAAAACTCCACGTTATGGAGCAGGAGAAGAGGAGCCTCGTCTGTGACAACTCCGACCTGGAGAAGGAGAGGAGCCAGGCCCTCGCTGCCCAGGATGCTAGTGGGAAGAAGAAGAAGAAAGGGAAATTCAGGAAATTCTGTTCAATGGTGAAGCGCAAGGTAAAAAAGAAATATACAGTGAATTTATAAGAGAGCCATATTCCACATAATTTCACATTAAGGAAATGTAATGTAAAGGTAAAAGTCTTACCAGTTTATCGTAAAACAACAGACAAGCTATGCATTGTTGTTGTAGGAATACTGGGGTTTTAAGAGATATGTTCTGTCATTGATTCTTCTTCTGTAACAACTGATATAGTGCAAGAGGACCAACCAGGCTGGTGTCCAGCCTCCAGCCCCAGGACAGGAGGACATCAAGGATGGTGTCCAGCCTCCAGCTCAAGGACAGGAGGATATGAAGATAAGTGTCCAGCCTCCAGCCCTAGGACAGGAGGGCATCGAGGTTGCCCACGATGATGGACACAGCAGAGGTAAGTCAACATGTAGAACACATAGACCAAGGACATACTAACCAAACTAATGAAGTATTCTATTCTGTAGCTAAGGCCTGGTGAAGCTCATATGAACTCTCTCTCCTCTCTCTAGCGGCCAGCCCAGTGACAGCTGAGATGACGCCTTGTGAGGAGAGCGGAGCTTCAAAGAAACAGAAGCGTTCCCGCCTCCAGAGGATGCTCACATCTGTGAAGAGCCTTGGGCTGCTGAGCTGCTATTCAGGCAGACGGCCTCCGTCCCCCCAGTAACCGCCTTCACGACGATGGACACAGCAGAGGTAAGTCAACACATAGAACACATAGACCAAGGACATACTAACTAAACTAATAAAGTATTCTATTCTGTAGCTAAAGGCCTGGTGAAGCTCATATGAACTCTCTCTCCTGTCTCTAGCGCCCGACTCCTCCAGAGGACGCTCACAACTGCAAACAGCCTTGGCCGGAGCTGCTGTCCACCGTGAATAAAAATTATTTGGATGCCATTCCTTTTGCTTGTGCATTTTTCATATCTTATGAACTTGTTATGCTGAAGATTGTGTAACTAGATAAGTGATCTTAAATATCATAGCTAGAAGCAACTGCGATTACAGAAACAAATATAGTAGCTAAGCATGTTTACAGCTATGCCTGAGGCAATATCCCAATAGAAATGTAATCATAACAAGAATCATATACAAGAATCATATACAAGAATCATAACAAGAATCATGTACAAGACATATAATGAATCATTAGAAATATACATGAGCTAGAAATGGTAGGCCTACTGAAGAAAGATGGTCATCCATTCTCCCTCCCTCCCTCCCTCCCTGATACTAAACAACAAAGTAATTACTATTAAAGTGATTATTACTATACATTTATTAACTTTAACTTTATGAAGCAGTTTAATTGGAGTTGTGTTAGCCACATAAAGAAAATACATATCTAGAACTGAATTATGAAGGTTACTATGGGATTAGGTTAGAGAGAGAGAAGGAATGAGGATTGTGTTACAAGCAATATCCCCCTACCTGGTCGTACCCTTAAATGTCCACTAGATGGCAGGCATGTATCAGCATAAAGCAGGGGTCTACAACCTTTTTTCATCTGAGAGCTACTTTGAAAAAATGTAAGTGGCCGAGAGCTACTCATATCTTATTACTTACATTCATTCACATAACGAATTATTTTGTCTTTTTGTCTCTTTCAAAACATATTGTGCATGTGTGTAATAAGTGTGTTGACTCATTCCTACACTTAGTGAGATGACTGTCACTGCATGGAGTCTACTACAGTTGTGTATGCTGGAGTGTATCCACTTAGGTTCACTCTTATAGAGTCATTTAAATGGTCATCTGTCAGTCTTGTTCAGAATGTAGATTTCATTACATTCATATCAGAAAAAGCTGATTCGCAAAGGTATGTAGACAAATAAAGCGAATACTTTCAGGGCTGCTTGGTGAATATTCTTATAGTTGTCTGGGTCTACCAGGCTCCAGAAATGTTGTGAATGTTGTTACGATTGTAGCTGGACATTATTCTGGAGATTTAACCTCCATCTCCAATTAATTTGTCTCCATCTCTACAAGATTGACACTGACCAGTTCATCTATCTGCTCTCAGTGTTTCCCCTAGGTTTGCTGCCTTGGGGGGGTGGCATGGACTGTGGCATGGAACCCCCCCCCTCGGTGATGATAACTCAGCATTAAGGGTTGGTTGGGGGTAAGACCCTGCGACATACCAGCGTCATGTCCAGGGGGTGTACTTGTACATCAAGCCGCCTCACGCTACAGAAACAGGAGAATCCTGCCCTATGGGCCATTAGGCTCGAGAACCATTGGTTCACAAGGCTACTTTTGTGGTCTTGACTACCTGTCCACTTTCTCACCTGGTTCTTGCTCTCTCTCTCTGGTGTGCCGACACCATCCTGCTCTCTCTCCTTCTCTCCCTCTCTATCCTCCTCTCTCCCTCTTTTGCTGTCATTAGTAAATGATCATTTAAATCATTATAATCTACTCTATGAGTTTATTACACAATGTCAATAGTTCCACCTGTTGTGAAAGGGATTATGATGTCCCTCAACCAGTTTGACAGTGTCTGGGTGTCTTTTGATCATATCAACTTGAATTGATTTCAATTGACTTTACCTGAGTCCAATCAGAGCTGTAGGCACATTCTACAAATGGACAGTTATTTATTTTGAATAGCAGAAGTCTGAACAGTAACAGTCAGGTATTTGTGCAAAATGACTGTAGCCTAATATGTAGTCAGTATAAGCCTATGCTGAAGAGAGTTAGTCCCAGTGCCCACCTGTTCAGCATTCAATTGGCTACAATTGTCTCAAGACTCGTCCAATTCCAGTAGATTATAGCATTTTATTGAGTTAATCCTGGGACAGTCATCTAAAATAAAACAACATTGGCATTATCTGATGGGACTTGCAAGATATTTTAAGTGTGAGTGAGTGTGATGTGCTTTATTAGTTATAGCTCCCACTTTGTAAACATAAGTGGCATAAAGGGATCTCAGCCCGAATGGCTGCGGCTAAGTTGGTGAATTCACTGCAGAACAACGCCACCTTTTGTTACACAAGGGAAGGTCCTCGGGACTAAACTAAGCACTAACGTTCGTTAATGAGGGAGCAGAGACATGATATGAAAAGCCTCAAATTAAAGCTGAGAGTCTACACGTTAAGCCCATATTGATTATATAGCTGTAACCTGAATATGTTTTGGTAAACAGCTAAAATAACAAAATATGTGTTGTTGGTTTTTTAAATATCTGTCCAAATATACAGTATGACCTAACTGAACATTACAAACAAACAACCTGTGTGTCCCAGGTTGCACCAGGAGCTTACCCCAGCATTTTATTTGAGGAAACATTTTAATGAGCAGCAGACACTTGTGATTGGATTTCTGAACCTGACTTAAGTGAACCCCCAAGTGGTTGGGGATGCAAACAGTGTGTGGAATCAACACTTGACCTTGTGTTTCTCTATCGCTCTCTTGATGCCCCCCACCATCCCTCTCTCTCTCCTATCAGTCATGCCGCGTCGTAGTGCCCGCCTGGCATTGCGTGGGTACTACCAGTCCGACAATGACTCCGACAGCAGCAGCAGCAGCGCAAGTGTTTCAGCTCCTGTCTCAGTCCTGACCCCAGCTTTGACCCAAGCTCTGGCCCAGCTCTGGCCCAGGCCCCCAGGCTGAGCCTGCTTCCTCCTGCCTTAAGCACCTCGGGCTACTCCTCTTCAGATGGAGCCAGTACCACGACAACAACCTTCACCAGTTATAGTAAGTACAGTGTGTATGTGTGTCTGTGTGTGTGCAGCACTGGACTGAACTGAAACGGCTAGGGAATCTGGCATGTCTCCCTGCTGCTGATCACTCGGTCTCTCACGCTGTCCTCTGTGCGGCCTCGTACCTATGACCGAATCACAGCCGTGCTGATATTCAGTATAACACACTCCCTCTCGTGTGATATTGCTTAAATAACACATTTTATGCTGATGAGAATTGTATTCCAACTTCATATCCCTTATGTTTCTAATGGACAATGTTCTACCCGTCCTGGGTACTAGACAGCAACTGTGGCGCAGTCAATTATTTAACCCAGGGTTGCCAGATGGGGCGTATTCCCGACGAATGGGTTACTTTTGATCACATTTTATTTTACAAATATCATTGGCAACAGACATACAGGCCTCCTACCCAATGGGCACCTACCCAATAGTAAATAGCGGTTTTCTGACAATCTAGGTTTTGGGCTGGTTTTTGGTGGATTTAGCTATTCTTAGACTGTAGTTAGGCTGGAATTGTTGATCCCATCTGGCAACCCTGTTGATTGAACTTGCAGGTGCGGCTCCTGTTTTACATACAGACCTTGGACGAACTATTCTTCTGTGTTCTGGAATAATACGGTATTTTGTATATATACTCACACACTACACACCTATACAAACTAAGGATATGTAAACAAACACCTTGAATTAGCTATTTGTTTGATCATAACTTCCTTTATTTTTCGAACAGTGCAATTAGCATACGAGCTGCTAGCTAGCTAGCTCAGCAGACACGTGAGCAGGTGGACACTGAGCTGTTGCTAGCGAACCATATCCCAAAGACCTAGGTTCTAGAACACAGCAAAGACCTAGGTTCTAGAACACAGCAAAGACCTAGATTCTAGAACACAGCAAAGACCTAGATTCTAGAACACAGCAAAGACCTAGATTCTAGAACACAGCAAAGACCTAGGTTCTAGAACACAGCAAAGACCTAGGTTCTAGAACACAGCAAAGACCTAGGTTCTAGAACACAGCAAAGACCTAGGTTCTAGAACACAGCAAAGACCTAGGTTCTAGAACACAGCAAAGACCTAGGTTCTAGGCCCTGGACAATCTAGACAAGTTGATGGCAGCGACTAGATTGTAATCAACTGCAATACTGAAACACAACTGTGAACATTTCAAACCTGCAAACTGCGACACTTTAAATGAATGTGCAATAACACTATGTGCAATATGACAACCCTCGGGTACATAAGGTTCAGAGATAGGAAATGTTAGAATAGGTATAGCAGATAGCATAGAGTACAGCACAGTGTTTTATTTGTATAGTATAGTATAGTGGATAGTGTACATAGCCTTTATTTATGTAAACCAGCTCTTTTCCCTTCTTGTTTTTAGTATTTTTTCCTAGCACCAGGGGAGCCCCCCCTCCCAAATGTCGTTGTATGTGGGATGTAGGTTAGTGTTAGACAGGTTAGGGTTAGACAGGTTAGTGTTAGACAGGTTAGGGTTAGACAGGTTAGTGTTAGACAGGTTAATGTTAGACAGGTTAGTGTTAGACAGGTTAGGGTTAGACAGGTTAGGGTTAGACAGGTTAGGGTTAGACAGGTTAGGGTTAGACAGGTTAGTGTTAGACAGGTTAGGGTTAGACAGGTTAGGGTTAGACAGGTTAATGTTAGACAGGTTAGGGTTAGACAGGTTAGTGTTAGACAGGTTAGTGTTAGACAGGTTAGGGTTAGACAGGTTAGTGTTAGACAGGTTATGGTTAGACAGGTTAGGGTTAGACAGGTTAGTGTTAGACAGGTTAGGGTTAGACAGGTTAGGGTTAGACAGGTTAGTGTTAGACAGGTTAGGGTTAGACAGGTTAGGGTTAGACAGGTTAGTGTTAGACAGGTTAGGGTTAGACAGGTTAGGGTTAGACAGGTTAGTGTTAGATAGGTTAGGGTTAGACAGGTTAGTGTTAGACAGGTTAGGGTTAGACAGGTTAGTGTTAGACAGGTTAGTGTTAGACAGGTTAGGGTTAGACAGGTTATGGTTAGACAGGTTAGGGTTAGACAGGTTAGTGTTAGACAGGTTAGTGTTAGACAGGTTAGGGGTAGACAGGTTAGGGTTAGGCAGGTTAGGGTTAGACAGGTTAGGGTTAGACAGGTTAGGGTTAGACAGGTTAGTGTTAGACAGGTTAGGGTTAGACAGGTTAGTGTTAGACAGGTTAGGGTTAGACAGGTTAGGGTTAGACAGGTTAGTGTTAGACAGGTTAGGGTTAGACAGGTTAGGGTTAGACAGGTTAGTGTTAGACAGGTTAGGGTTAGACAGGTTAGGGTTAGACAGGTTAGGGTTAGACAGGTTAGGGTTAGACAGGTTAGGGTTAGACAGGTTAGGGTTAGACAGGTTAGGGTTAGACAGGTTAGGGTAGGTCGCCATGCTTGTATGTAATGTTGATGTTCTCCACAACATCGTAAACAGCGCCTGTGTGGTTGACGGACTTGGTCAGATAGCTTCTAACCTAACTCTAACTAACCTAACCCTCCCGGATGTTATTGTTTTTAATATGATCATTACTTTGTTGTACTGGTGAGGAGCTGGCTTCATTCAACGGCTGTATTCAACCCTAACCCTGGGTAACCCTGCCTACTGGGAAGCTGCTGCGAGGAGAGGAGAGGAGAGGAGAGGAGAGGAGAGGAGGGGAGAGGAGAGGAGAGGAGAGGAGAGGAGAGGAACGCGATGGAGGAGGAGGAGTTGCGCGCGCAGAGGGAGAAGATCCAATGTCAGATCTTGGAGCTGGACCGCAGCCTCGGGGCAGAGGGACACGCTCACCTGCTGTCTCCTCCAGGCAGCTCCTCAGGTGAGGGTGAGAGGTTAGACAGGTGAGGGTGAGACAGGTCCTCTGGTGAGGGTGAGACAGCTCCTCAGGTGAGGGTGAGACAGCTCCTCTGGTGAGGGTGAGACAGCTCCTCAGGTGAGGGTGAGACAGGTCCTCTGGTGAGGGTGAGACAGGTCCTCTGGTGAGGGTGAGACAGCTCCTCTGGTGAGGGTGAGACAGGTCCTCTGGTGAGGGTGAGACAGGTCCTCTGGTGAGGGTGAGACAGCTCCTCAGGTGAGGGTGAGACAGGTCCTCTGGTGAGGGTGAGACAGGTCCTCTGGTGAGGGTGAGACAGGTCCTCTGGTGAGGGTGAGACAGCTCCTCAGGTGAGGGTGAGACAGGTCCTCAGGTGAGGGTGAGACAGGTCCTCAGGTGAGGGTGAGACAGGTCCTCAGGTGAGGGTGAGACAGGTCCTCAGGTGAGGGTGAGACAGGTCCTCAGGTGAGGGTGAGACAGGTCCTCTGGTGAGGGTGAGACAGGTCCTCTGGTGAGGGTGAGACAGGTTAGACAGGTGAGGGTGAGACAGCTCCTCTGGTGAGGGTGAGACAGCTCCTCTGGTGAGGGTGAGGGTTAGGGTTAGACAGGTGAGGGTGAGACAGGTGTCTCCTCTGCTTTAGTAACTCTGCGTTTCGTTTCTGTTGTCAGATGATGATGACGATGATGAAGATGATGATGACGACTCCGATGGGCCTGAAGAGGACTTGGTAAGAGCCCTGACCCCTGACCCTAGCCCTGACCTATTACAGAGTGACTGAGTTACCTGATGTAGTTAATGTGTGTTATCTTATATGACCCTGCAGGCGCCTGGTGACCCGGGGCTGGAGGCGGAGCGTCAGAGGCTCCAGCGGGAGATCGAGGAGCTGGAGCGAACGCTCGGCCCAGACGCCCTGTCAGGTACCTGACCCCTGACCCTAACCTAGCCCTGACCCTAACCTAGCCCTGACCCCTAACCCTAGCCTAGCCCGGACCCTAACCTGACCCCTAACCCTAACCCTAGCCCTAACTTGACCCCCGACCCTAACCTGACCCCCGACCCTAACCTAGCCCTAACCCTAACCTAGCCCTGACCCTAACTTGACCCCCGACCCTAACCTGACCCCTAACCTAGCCCTAACCCTAACCTATCCCTGACCCTAACCTACCCCTGACCCTAACCTACCCCTGACCCTAACCTAACCTCAACCTTCCAGTTTAACTTCACCCTTTCATGTGTTACAGATGAGGATGGACCAGGAAGTGCATCAGAGACGGTGAGTATCACATGTTAGAGTTAAACTATCACATGTTAGAGTTAAACTACCACATGTTAGAGTTAAACTATCACATGTTAGAGTTAAACTATCACATGTTAGACTATCACATGTTAAACTATCACATGTTAGAGTTAAACAACAACATGTTAAACTACCACATGTTAGAGTTAAACTACCACATGTTAAACTACCACATGTTAAACTATCACATGTTAGAGTTAAACTACCACATGTTAAACTATCACATGTTAGAGTTAAACTACCACATGTTAAACTACCACATGTTAAACTACCACATGTTAAACTATCACATGTTAAACTACCACATGTTAAACTATCACATGTTAGAGTTAAACTACCACATGTTAAACTATCACATGTTAAACTACCACATGTTAGAGTTAAACTATCACATGTTAAACTATCACATGTTAAACTACCACATGTTAGACTATCACATGTTAAACTACCACATGTTAGACTATCACATGTTAAACTATCACATGTTAGACATGTTAGAGTTAAACTACCACATGTTAAACTACCACATGTTAGAGTTAAACTACCACATGTTAAACTACCACATGTTAAACTACCACATGTTAGAGTTAAACTACCACATGTTAAACTATCACATGTTAGACTATCACATGTTAAACTATCACATGTTAAACTACCACATGTTAAACTACCACATGTTAAACTATCACATGTTAAACTATCACATGTTAGAGTTAAACTACCACATGTTAAACTATCACATGTTAAACTATCACATGTTAGAGTTAAACTACCACATGTTAAACTACCACATGTTAAACTATCACATGTTAAACTACCACATGTTAAACTACCACATGTTAGAGTTAAACTACCACATGTTAAACTATCACATGTTAAACTATCACATGTTAAACTACCACATGTTAAACTACCACATGTTAGAGTTAAACTATCACATGTTAAACTATCACATGTTAAACTACCACATGTTAGAGTTAAACTATCACATGTTAAACTACCACATGTTAAACTACCACATGTTAGAGTTAAACTATCACATGTTAAACTACCACATGTTAAACTACCACATGTTAGAGTTAAACTACCACATGTTAAACTACCACATGTTAAGCTATCACATGTTAAACTATCACATGTTAAACTATCACATGTTAAACTATCACATGTTAGACTATCACATGTTAAACTATCACATGTTAAACTACCACATGTTAGAGTTAAACTATCACATGTTAAACTATCACATGTTAAACTACCACATGTTAGAGTTAAACTATCACATGTTAAACTACCACATGTTAAACTATCACATGTTAAACTATCACATGTTAAACTACCACATGTTAAACTACCACATGTTAAACTATCACATGTTAAACTACCACATGTTAGAGTTAAACTATCACATGTTAAACTATCACAAGTTAAACTACCACATGTTAGAGTTAAACTACCACATGTTAAACTACC
>NC_137682.1:24885425-24912925 GCF_963989245.1 Nansenia antarctica | reverse complement strand
TACGCTACGCTACGCTACGCTAGGCTAGGCTAGGCTACCTAACCCTCCACACAAGGCTGGAGGTACGCTACGCTAGGCTAGGCTAGGCTACCTAACCCTGCAAACAGGGCTGGAGGTACGCTACGCTAGGCTAGGCTAGGCTACCTAACCCTGCACCCAGGATTGGCCTCTCCAGCCTCCTGAAGACCCACAAACCAGACGCACAACAGGAGGATAATCACACTCTACCCAGAGTGATGATGATGATGTGTGTGTGTGTGCACGTGTGCGTGTGCGTGTGTGTGTGGTCTCCAGACCAGCAGGACAGCGTTCATGTGCCTGCAGACGTACCAGCGGTCGGTGTGTCGGACCCACAGGAGGAGGAAGTGGAGCAGCCAGGAGGACCAGGAGCTCAGAGAGCTGGTGGAGAAGATGAGGATCGGCAACTACATCCCCTACACCCAGAGTACTGCTCCACCCTAATACACCACCCTAATACACCACCCTAACACCCAGAGTACTGCTACACCCTAATACACCACCCTAATACACCACCCTACATCCCCTAAACCCAGAGTACTGCTACACCACCTCCTACACCTCTCTACACCACCCTACACCCTCCTACACCCCCCTACACCCTCCTATACCCTCCTACACCCTCCTACACCCCCCTACACCCTCCTACACCCTCCTATACCCTCCTACACCCTCCTATACCCTCCTACACCCTCCTACACCTCTCTACACCCTCCTACACCCTCCTACACCCTCCTATACCCTCCTACACCCTCCTACTCCCCGCTATACCCTCCTACACCTCTCTACACCCTCCTACACCCTCCTACACCCTCCTACACCCCCCCTACACCCTCATACACCCTCCTACACTCTCCTATACCCTCCTACACCCTCCTATACCCTCCTACACCCTCCTACACCCTCCTACACCCTCCTACACCTCTCTACACCCTCCTACACCCTCCTACACCCTCCTATACCCTCCTACACCCTCCTACACCCTCCTACTCCCCGCTATACCCTCCTACACCTCTCTACACCCTCCTACACCCTCCTACACCCCCCCTACACCCTCCTACACCCTCATACACCCTCCTACACTCTCCTATACCCTCCTACACCCTCCTATACCCTCCTACACCCTCATACACCCTCCTACACTCTCCTATACCCTCCTACACCCTCCTATACCCTCCTACACCCTCCTACACCCTCCTACACCCTCCTATACCCTCCTACACCCCCCTACACCTCCTACACCCTCCTACACCCTCCTATACCCTCCTATACCCTCCTACACCCTCCTACACCCTCCTACACCCTCCTATACCCTCCTACACCCTCCTACACCCTCCTATACCCTCCTACACCCTCCTATACCCTCCTACACCCTCCTATACCCTCCTATACCCTCCTATACCCTCCTATACCATCCTACACCCTCCTACACCCTCCTATACCCTCCTATACCCTCCTACACCCTCCTATACCCTCCTATACCCTCCTATACCCTCCTACACCCATCCTACACCCTCCTACACCCTCCTATACCCTCCTACACCCTCCTATACCCTCCTACACCCATCCTACACCCTCCTATACCCTCCTACACCCTCCTACACCCTCCTATACCCTCCTACACCCTCCTATACCCTCCTATACCCTCCTATACCCTCCTACACCCATCCTACACCCTCCTACACCCTCCTATACCCTCCTATACCCTCCTATACCCTCCTACACCCATCCTACACCCTCCTACACCCTCCTATACCCTCCTATACCCTCCTATACCCTCCTACACCCTCCTATACCCTCCTACACCCTCCTACACCCTCCTATACCCTCCTATACCCTCCTATACCCTCCTACACCCTCCTACAACCTCCTACACCCTCCTACACCCTCCTACACCCTCCTATACCCTCCTACACTCTCCTACACCCTCCTACACCCCCCTACACCTCTCTACACCCTCCTACACCCTCCTATACCCTCCTACACCCTCCTATACTCTCCTACACCCTCCTACACCCTCCTACACCCCCCTACACCTCTCTACACCCTCCTACACCCTCCTATACCCTCCTATACCCTCCTACACCCTCCTACACCCCCCTACAACCTCCTACACCCTCCTACACCCCCCTACACCCTCCTATACACTCCTACACCCTCCTACACCCTCCTACACCCTCCTACACCCCCCTACACCCTCCTACACCATCCTACACCCCCCTACACCCTCCTATACACTCCTACACCCTCCTACACCCTCCTACACCCCCCTACACCCTCCTACACCATCCTACACCCCCCTACACCCTCCTATACACTCCTACACCCCCCTACACCCTCCTATACACTCCTACACCCTCCTACACCCTCCTACACCCTCCTACACCCCCCTACACCCTCCTATACACTCCTACACCCTCCTACACCCTCCTACACCCCCCTACACCCCCCTACACCCTCCTATACCCTCCTACACCCTCCTATACCCTCCTACACCCCCCTACACCTCTCTACACCCTCCTACACCCTCCTATACCCTCCTATACCCTCCTACACCCTCCTATACCCTCCTACACCCCCCTACACCCTCTTAAACCCACCTACACCCTCCTACACCCTCCTACACCCCCCTACACCCTCCTACACCCTCCTACACCCTCCTACACCCCCCTACACCCTCCTATACCCTCCTACACCCTCCTACACCCTCCTCCACCCTCCTATACCCTCCTACACCCTCCTACACCCTCCTATACCCTCCTACACCCTCCTACACCCTCCTACACCCTCCTATACCCTCCTACACCCTCCTATACCCTCCTATACCCTCCTACACCCCCCTACACCCTCCTAAACCCTCCTATACCCTCCTATACCCTCCTATACCCTCCTACACCCTCCTACACCCTCCTACACCCTCCTACACCCTCCTATACCCTCCTACACCCTCCTACACCCTCCTATACCCTCCTATACCCTCCTATACCCTCCTACACCCTCCTACACCCTCCTATACCCTCCTACACCCTCCTATACCCTCCTACACCCTCCTACACCCTCCTATACCCTCCTACACCCTCCTATACCCTCCTACACCCTCCTACACCCTCCTATACCCTCCTACACCCTCCTACACCCTCCTACACCCTCCTACATCCTCCTACACCCTCCTATACCCTCCTATACCCTCCTACACCCTCCTACATCCTCCTACACCCTCCTACACCCTCCTACATCCTCCTACACCCTCCTACACCCTCCTACACCCTCCTATACCCTCCTACACCCTCCTACACCCTCCTACACCCTCCTACACCCTCCTACACTCTCCTACACCCTCCTACACCCCCCTACACCTCCTACACCCTCCTACACCCTCCTATACCCTCCTACACCCTCCTATACCCTCCTACACCCTCCTACACCCTCCTACACCTCTCTACACCCTCCTATACCCTCCTACACCCCCTACACCCTCCTATACCCTCCTATACCCTCCTATACCCTCCTACACCCTCCTACACTCTCCTATACCCTCTCTACACCCTCCTACACCCTCCTACACCCCCCTACACCTCTCTACACCCTCCTATACCCTCCTACACCTCTCTACACCCTCCTATACCCCCCTACACCTCTCTACACCCTCCTACACCCTCCTACACCTCTCTACACCCACCTACACCGTCCTAGGCCTGGGACTGCTGTATAACGAGGTGTATGACGTGGTGTATGACAGGTGTATGACGTTAGGGTTAGGGTTATGATGGTGTGTTGTGTTGCAGTCTCGTACTTCATGGAGGGGCGGGACCACAGCCAGCTGATGTACCGCTGGACGCAGGTGCTGGACCCCACCCTGAGGAAGGGCCACTGGGCCGCCCACGAAGACCAGGTACTCCCCCTCTAACTCTGACCCTGTCTGTCTGTCTGACCCTAACCCCCCCCCTCTAACTCTGTCTAACCCTGACCCCCCCTGTCTGTCTGTCTGTCTAACCCTGACCCCCCCCCCGTCTGTCTGTCTGTCTGTCTATCTGTCTGGACCAAGTACCCCCACCCTGTCTGGTTGTAGATATTGCTGAGGTGTGTGTGTGTCTGTGTGTGTGTGTGCGTGTGTGTGCGTGTGTGTGTGTGTGTGTTTGTGTGTGTGTGTGTAGTTGTTGCTCAGGGCTGTGTCCAGGCTGGGCGTGTGATGCTGAGGTGTGTGTGTGTGTGTGTGTGTGTGTGTGTGTGTGTAGTTGTTACTCAGGGCCGTGTCCAGGTACGGTGTCGGCAGCTGGTGGAAGATCAGACTGGAGGTTCCGGGACGCAACGATGACCAGTGTAGAGACAGGTACACACACACACACACACACACACACACACACACACACACCTAACCCTAACCCTTCACTCACCTCTAGAGACAGGTACACACACACACACACACACACACACCTGGTATAAACCAGTCATAACTGGGGTCGAAGAGCTCCCTGTGGCTTTGAATTAGTGTCATCATCTTGTCATCGTCCATGTTGGCTGTAAGTTGTATAACGTTACCGGTCAATTAACGTACAGTAGAGTAAATATACATTTTGGGTTGCCAGACGTCCGGTTTTCAGTGTACGGTCTCTATACAACGTGTGTACAATTTGGCTGGTCATTCAGTCGTGCTAGATTACAAATCTGGCAACCCCGTGCAGCCAAAAAAGGCTACCATAGATCTTTGAGTAAACTGAGGGTACATTACTTGCTCAAAGATTTACGATAGCCTTTTTGGCTGCACAATACAAAATACAAATACAGTGTTTCCTCCAGGAACTTTCACATTAGTGGCGGTGAGGCCAATCCTCGCGCGCGATAATTTCACCAAAAACTAGAGGGAGCATGGCAAAAAAACAAAACGGTTAAACCATTAAAGCCGAGCGGTGATGTTTTATATAGCAGGTGATCAAATACCAAGATATCCTGAAAATGGTCGGGGCCGACAATCGTAAATGTTGTATGTGTTCAATATTTACGACCAAAAATCCTTATGTGTGTGGGCAACTCCCGACAACTCCCGACTAGGGTTGCCAGATGGGCTCGGGTTTTTTTGGTGGAATTTTTTTAGACTGTGGTTAGGGTGGAAAATGTCCCATCTGGCAACCCTGTTCGCGAGTCCGATTGTGACGTGAATGGAATGTAGCCAATCAAGAAGCGAGCTGACTTCTTCTTTTCGGATGGGAATATCGGCGCACACCACACACAATACGATCAAGGCTGTTCAATCCAAGATTTTTTATCTTCATGTGTGGGGTCTGTCTCAGATAAAATCCTTAAAAAAATCCTAAGTCCTTATGTGTGTACCGGGCTTTAGTGGCGGAGAAAATTCATTTGTGGCGGCCCGCCACGGGACTCCTGTCTCTTGGCACTACAATACCCTCCTTAAAGCACATATGTTATACTCTCGCAATGTGGTTGGCACCTTGGTGACGACGGCTCCAATCTCTCCCAGATCCACGTCAAACTCCTGTCTGTTCACTCTGAAGTAAGTTGTCTGGAGCGGTCCTCCTGTACACTACAGCCTCAACTGTTGACCAAGTTGAACTCTCATTTCATTGTGAGACTGCAGAATCTCGTAGACCCACAACCAACCGCCTCCTTTTTACGTTATGGAAAATTAGTTGATGCTCAGCAAGCTAGCTGTCTATGACCGAAAGATGCGTGTAAAATATATGCTCCAGTCTCTCTCCCTGTTATGAGTGACTCAATTCATTTAGATGCACCACTTGAAGTTTCCCAATTTTCCCATTGTGACGCAATCCGTCGCACGCCAAAATTCGACAGTGCGGTGCGACTCGTCGCACGCCGTGTGCCTTGTCTCATTCAAAACAATGGAATCAAATAATTTTTTACGGTCGCACGACCAAAACAATTCCGTCGCACGACAAAATCGCACACCGTGTGCATTGGCCTTAACCCTTCACTCACCTCCTGGAGACAGGTACACACACACACACCTAACCCTTCACTCACCTCCTAGAGACAGGTACACACACACACACACCTAACCCTAACCCTTCACTCACCTCCTAGAGACAGGTACACACCAGTGTTTCCTCTACATGCATTTCATCGTGGCGGTCCGCCACGATGGAATTTCCTCCGCCACCATGCAGATTTCTCAACCAAAAAAAAAAAAAAAAAAAAAACATTTAGGCCGCTTTTCAGACCTTCACAGCGCTAGACACACCCACAAGCGCGAAGCGACGCGCTTGCAAAACTGTTTTGTGATTCCTCATTTAAATTACGTTGTACCTGTTACAATGACAATAAAGATCATTCATCTTCATCAAGATGAGAGATGGAGCGATCCGCTCACACAGCTGTCCCGCATCCGCTAATCAGCGCAGCACCGAACCGCCGGGCTCGTTGAGCGGATGCGAGGCAGCTGTGCCCGGGACCGGCCACTTCACATAAAGGAAGGAAGGAAGGAAGGAAAGAAAGAAAGCCGTGCACAAACGAGAGCTAAGTCAGACCGGGACGCTGCCAGTATGTGTGAGAGCCGGACTGCCGGCGTGAACATTTGAACCGTGTCATTTTATTTAATGGACCATTTCGTTGTCTGGTACCTGTACTGTAGCAATGACAAATAAAGTCCATTCCATTCCATTCCAGAGAGGGACGGACGGACGGACTACCCTTGTTTTTAATTTACAGGAAAACATTTTATTTTCGAGTTTTGGCTGAAATGACGTCGTTGTTTTGAGCGCGCGTGCGCGGTCAGCACTACCCGCCACCATGGTAAAAATTCCTGGAGGAAACACTGCACACACACACACACACACACCTAACCCTTCCCCCCCCCATGGAGACTGTAGGTTAGGGTGTGATGGGTTAGGGTGTGATAGAGCCCTGCAGTGTTTCAGACGTCGTCTCTGTCGCTGTTTGGATTCATTTATCTGAAGCTCTGCTGGTGGACAGACAGACAGACAGGACTGTCTGTGACTGTGTGTGTGTGTGTGTGTGTGTAGGTACATGGACTGTCTGCGGGAGGACGTGAAGAGAGGCGCCTTCAGCCTGGAGGAGCAGCTGTTGCTACGGCAACTGGTGCAGAAACATGGAGAAGGTTGGAACTGATGAACGTGTTATAACCCTAACTAGTCTGGGTTAACTAGGCAGGTTAACTAGGCAGGTTAACTAGGCAGGGTTAACTAGGCAGGTTAACTAGTCTGGGTTAACTAGACAGGGTTAACTAGACAGGTTAACTAGACAGGTTAACTAGGCAGGTTAACTAGGCAGGGTTAACTAGGCAGGTTAATTAGACAGGTTAACTAGACAGGTTAACTAGACAGGTTAACTAGGCAGGGTTAACTAGGCAGGTTAACTAGGCAGGTTAACTAGGCAGGTTAACTAGACAGGTTAACTAGACAGGTTAACTAGGCAGGATAACTAGACAGGTTAACTAGGCAGGTTAACTAGGCAGGTTAACTAGACAGGTTAACTAGACAGGTTAACTAGGCAGGATAACTAGACAGGGTTAACTAGGCAGGTTAACTAGACAGGTTAACTAGGCAGGTTAACTAGACAGGGTTAACTAGGCAGGTTAACTAGACAGGTTAACTAGGCAGGATAACTAGACAGGGTTAACTAGTCTGGGTTAACTAGACAGGGTTAACTAGGCAGGTTAACTAGACAGGGTTAACTAGGCAGGTTAACTAGACAGGGTTAACTAGGCAGGGTTAACTAGGCAGGGTTAACTAGGCAGGTTAACTAGGCAGGTTAACTAGACAGGTTAACTAGGCAGGTTAACTAGGCAGGTTAACTAGACAGGGTTAACTAGACAGGTTAACTAGGCAGGTTAACTAGGCAGGTTAACTAGACAGGGTTAACTAGACAGGGTTAACTAGGCAGGTTAACTAGGCAGGTTAACTAGACAGGGTTAACTAGACAGGGTTAACTAGGCAGGATAACTAGGCAGGTTAACTAGACAGGGTTAACTAGACAGGGTTAACTAGGCAGGATAACTAGGCAGGTTAACTAGACAGGTTAACTAGACAGGTTAACTAGGCAGGTTAACTAGGCAGGGTTAACTAGACAGGGTTAACTAGGCAGGTTAACTAGGCAGGATAACTAGACAGGTTAACTAGACAGGTTAACTAGACAGGGTTAACTAGGCAGGACAACTAGACAGGGTTAACTAGGCAGGATAACTAGACAGGGTTAACTAGACAGGGTTAACTAGGCAGGTTAACTAGGCAGGATAACTAGACAGGTTAACTAGACGGGGTTAACTAGACAGGTTAACTAGACAGTGTTAACTAGGCAGGTTAACTAGACAGGTTAACTAGACAGGTTAACTAGACAGGTTAACTAGGCAGGACAACTAGACAGGGTTAACTAGGCAGGATAACTAGACAGGTTAACTAGACAGGGTTAACTAGACAGGTTAACTAGGCAGGGTTAACTAGACAGGTTAACTAGACAGGATAACTAGGCAGGTTAACTAGGCAGGTTAACTAGGCAGGTTAACTAGACTGGTTAACTAGACAGGTTAACTAGACAGGGTTAACTAGACAGGTTAACTAGGCAGGTTAACTAGGCAGGTTAACTAGACAGGGTTAACTAGACAGGTTAACTAGACAGGTTAACTAGGCAGGTTAACTAGGCAGGGTTAACTAGGCAGGTTAACTAGACAGGGTTAACTAGGCAGGTTAACTAGGCAGGTTAACTAGACAGGGTTAACTAGGCAGGTTAACTAGGCAGGTTAACTAGACAGGTTAACTAGACAGGTTAACTAGGCAGGTTAACTAGGCAGGGTTAACTAGGCAGGTTAACTAGACAGGGTTAACTAGGCAGGTTAACTAGGCAGGTTAACTAGACAGGGTTAACTAGGCAGGTTAACTAGGCAGGTTAACTAGACAGGGTTAACTAGACAGGTTAACTAGACAGGGTTAACTAGGCAGGATAACTAGGCAGGGTTAACTAGACAGGTTAACTAGACAGGTTAACTAGACAGGTTAACTAGACAGGTTAACTAGACAGGTTAACTAGACAGGTTAACTAGGCAGGTTAACTAGGCAGGGTTAACTAGGCAGGTTAACTAGACAGGGTTAACTAGGCAGGTTAACTAGACAGGGTTAACTAGGCAGGTTAACTAGTCTGGGTTAACTAGACAGGTTAACTAGACAGGTTAACTAGACAGGTTAACTAGGCAGGTTAACTAGGCAGGGTTAACTAGGCAGGTTAACTAGGCAGGTTAACTAGACAGGTTAACTAGACAGGTTAACTAGACAGGTTAACTAGGCAGGTTAACTAGTCTGGGTTAACTAGACAGGGTTAACTAGGCAGGTTAACTAGACAGGTTAACTAGGCAGGTTAACTTGGCAGGATAACTAGACAGGGTTAACTAGACAGGGTTAACTAGACAGGTTAACTAGGCAGGATAACTAGACAGGGTTAACTAGGCAGGGTTAACTAGACAGGTTAACTAGACAGGTTAACTAGACTGGGTTAACTAGGCAGGATAATTAGACAGGTTAACTAGACTGGGTTAACTAGGCAGGTTAACTAGGCAGGGTTAACTAGACAGGTTAACTAGGCAGGTTAACTAGGCAGGTTAACTAGACAGGGTAAACTAGGCAGGTTAACTAGGCAGGGTTAACTAGGCAGGTTAACTAGACAGGGTTAACTAGGCAGGTTAACTAGGCAGGTTAACTAGGCAGGGTTAACTAGACTGGGTTAACTAGGCAGGTTAACTAGGCAGGGTTAACTAGGCAGGTTAACTAGGCAGGTTAACTAGGCAGGGTTAACTAGGCAGGTTAACTAGGCAGGTTAACTAGGCAGGTTAACTAGGCAGGGTTAACTAGGCAGGGTTAACTAGGCAGGGTTAACTAGGCAGGTTAACTAGGCAGGTTAACTAGTCTGGGTTAACTAGGCAGGTTAACTAGACAGGGTAAACTAGGCAGGTTAACTAGGCAGGATAACTAGTCTGGGTTAACTAGACAGGGTAAACTAGGCAGGTTAACTAGGCAGGATAACTAGACAGGGTTAACTAGGCAGGTTAACTAGGCAGGTTAACTAGACAGGGTTAACTAGGCAGGTTAACTAGACAGGTTAACTAGGCAGGTTAACTAGGCAGGGGATTAAGTGTTGGGTTAGGGTTTATACTGTGATGGTTAAGTGTTGGGTTAGGGTAGTGTTGGGTTAGGGTTAGGATAGTGTTGGGTTAGGGTTTATACTGTGATGGTTAAGTGTTGGGTTAGGGTAGTGTTGGGTTAGGGTTAGGGTAGTGTTGGGTTAGGGTTCATACTGTGATGGTTAAGTGTTGGGTTAGGGTAGTGTTGGGTTAGGGTAGTGTTGGGTTAGGGTTAGGGTAGTGTTGGGTTAGGGTTAGGGTAGTGTTGGGTTTGGGTTGTATATTCATTATTGACACAAGCGGATGAAACATTAATATGATATTTAGGTTTAGGGTTAGGTTATTTTGGTTTATTATCAATTGCAGGTAAAGTTAGAGTGTGTTCTCTCTCCTGATTGGTCAGCTAGTAGAGGGTTACGTGTGTTCTCTCCTGATTGGTCGGCAGGTAAATGGGCGAGGATGGCAGCTGAGATGCCTGGGCGTCTGGACTGTCAGGTGATGATGCAGTGGAGGAGGATGAACGGAATCAAGGTCAGGTCAGGGCTTGACGCTTACCTTTTCCCCAGGTAGCACTGTGCTACCATGTCAAAAAATTTAGTAGCACACCAACAATTTCAGTAGCACAATGAAAATTGCGCAGTTTTCGTATGACGACAACAAATGATCATAATCATAACATATCAGAATTATCATAACCGGCTCTTGGCCGTAATAAAAATTGAGACTCACACAATGTAAAGGGGAAGTAAGAATATTCATTTATTAATAAATGATTCATGAATAAATAAATAATTAAGCCCAGGCTTTCATATAAAATTCATAAATTCTGAGCAATTAAATGCTAAGAATGTCTGTGGTCCAGCAGTCTTGATAATCTGGTCGCCTGGCCCGCTTAGAGCTATCAAGCCATCTTTCAACCGCTGGACTTGGATCAAACTGCTCAAGCGGAGGCCCCTCCAAACTGATTCGCATTAGGTCTTCTGTGGTAGAAACGGCCAGGCTACTTCTGGTTGCACTTTTAATGCGGTTCTGGGCTGAAAACCCCCTCTCACATTGGGCAGCCGAGATTGGGAGCACCAACATAATTTGGACCAGTTCCAGTATGTTCTAAGGGGAGAACAATTTTCATTTTTAATAAATGTTTAACCCTCACCTCTCACTATTCAAAAACAACATACATACAATAAACATGAATGTGTTTAAGTGTAGGGCTATCTGGATCTACTTTGCCTTACTTGGTAGTCTTTCTTATAGGGGTCCTTTGTGAGGAGAACCTCCCACAGCTCAGCATAGCTTTTGTCGCTGAAGTTCTCGCTTACGAGTACTTTCAGCCCTTCCCATTCCTGTTGCAGGGCAGGAATATCACACCCCACTCTGAAGGATAGAAGAGAGCAATTGGGTTAGCACATATGCAACTAGTGTCTCACGTCTGTCAATGCAATGTCTTAAAATGCATTCTTACCCTGTCAGAGGCTCATGGAAATGCCTTGCCAGATCTGCAACGCTCTCATTTCCATAAGTGAGTAGGCTGGCTTGGTCTTTTGGCCAGGCATCAGGGTTGAAGACTTTGAAAGAGTCCAGCGTAGACTTGACGCCCTCATCTGACACCAAACTACCAAACCTAAAAAAGAAGATTTATTGCGATGTCAACACAATCGATTTGTGATTTACCTTGGTGTGATGCTTTTAAAAACAAAAGAGAGCACAGAGCTCCTTTAGTGTTTGTTGCCCATACCTCGCTTTGATAGCATCCATGCTGATGTCAATGGCAGCATCCACATGTCGCTTCAGCTGTGGATGTGTGAGGCCGTTCATGTTCCCCTTCAGGGTCATTCCCTTCAAAAGACACACACACACACACACACACAAAATCTTGGTTGTGACCATAGCAGTATTTCATCCTCAAACTCTCTCAACCCAGCATAATCCTCAAGATGATCAATGTTAAACCCTGACATCACAAACACTGACTTATCCTAAACTAACCTGGAATCTCATCTCATTTCCCTGCTGCTGTGCGAATGTGGCCAGGATTCTCTCAAACAAGCCACCTTCCTTTGGCTGTGTCTTGAGTGCCTGAAGCTTGGTTAACGTTTTTCTTATTTCTGAAGTGGCTGTGGGGAGGATTAAACTGTTCCTCTGCAGTGTGAGGCTGAGGCTGGCTAGCAGGCCAAACAGGTCACAGAGAAAGTGGCAGAATACACAGAAAAGTGTAGTCTCCATTTCCTTCTTTATCTGTTGAGTAGTTGAGTAAATGGATACGATAAAAAATGGTTAGCTGTTGAAAATAAACTTAACCATCTAACAACTTGATGACAGTAGTGTTTGCGTTTTTAACCTATTCTTTAAAGCCTAACTTTAGTTTATTTATTCATAGTGGTCAACACAAGAAAACTGACCTTTTTGGCCCGTCCTTGCACTTCCACAGAAGTGGACTGTGAGGCTGCCAGATGCTCCATATGTTGGAGAACCACAGAGTATTGATCAGGATCACTGGCAAGGTCCTTCCCCTCTCCATACTGCAGGAATACCTTCAGCGCCCGGTGAATGTGGGGGATCCACCGAGTTCCCTTAATAATAATAATTATTATTAAGTGTTTTACAGGGTAAAACATCGGAATCATGTCCATAACAAAACAACATTCCAGATAAGTATTAAATACAACACCTTGACACTGCTGGGATTGTGGACATCCACTCCAAGCTCCTGTCCAAGAGCACAGAGCTCTCGTTTAGATTTTCCACTGTAGTGGTAGGTCTTCCAGATGAGGTGCAGGAGATCATAGACTATCGACACCTTTGGCTCTGTCTTCTGTAGAGTGAGTATGGCAAGCTCCAATCTGTGTAAGAAGCAGACATATTCTTCCAACACAAGAGACTCAAACAAATGTGTTGCCACTTAATTAAAAATGTTTTCAAGGTTAAGAGTATGGAGATTGTAATGCAACTATGAATGGTTGTGTTCATGAGTATTTATTTAAAGTGTAGTATTTATTAAGTGTATAGTATTTATAGTGTACAGTATTTATGTATATGGTAGTGTTATCATAGGCTTATTTATTTAGTGCATAGTATTTATAGTTTACAGTAGGTAGTAATTATTTATGTATAGTGTAGCGTTATGCATTTACACTCACCTGTGTGGCATACAATGGATGGGTATGATGTGAGGCCCTGCCTCTCGCTGAAGATGGGCTATCACCCCCCCCTGCCTGCCCATGTTCACTGCGGCCCCATCAGCACCAAACGACACACACTTCTGCATCCATGCCGCTCCATCACCTTCACAAACAGCTGCAAAGGCAGCCTTTGTGGCCTTCAGAACCCCTTTACAGAAAAAAACACAATTAGAAAAACACAATAGTCTCCAAAACCAAATAGACTAATTACAACTTACATAAATTAAGACTATTAAAAAAAAACTTACCAATGGCATGGGCATGTTCGAGGGCTTGTTGTCCCACCAGAAGGTTCACAGGCTTCCCGTTGTCAAGAAGACGTACATATACAATCTCACACTCTGTGTTCGTGATGTCCATGTCCCCGTCTATCAGTACGGCGAGATAGTGTGCGGAATTGATCTTCACAGCAAGGTCTTCTCTCATGGCATCCGCTATCTGCCCGATCATGTCAGCGCATCGTTTGTCATTACTATAGGTTGGATTTAATTCAACGCCATTTTTCTTGTGAAGGGCGAATAATTTGTGGAATTTAATAAATGGGATCTCTTCTTTTGCCACGTAGTAAGCGATGTTAAACTTTAACTTGAGCTGTCTTTTAATTTCCTCACTGGAGCTAGCCTTCTGGCGTACAACAGCTTTCTCAAGGGGCTTGTTCTGAGCTGACATGAAAGCTTCCCTGCATTTCACATGTTTGCGAGACAGACCATGTTTTTTCACTGTGTCGCGTTTCAGCTGTGCGTCTCCTGACACAAACACGGTCTTTCCAGCTAACTTCATGTGGGCGACACACCACTTGCAATACATCTTCCCTTCCTTCAGCAACAGCCACGGGAAAGATGTTTGCCACTCGGCACTGTACCTGTAGACCTTTGTCACTTTTGTCAGACCAGACTTCGCGTTGGCAGTGGCACCGCCATTATCACCGCGCGGATAATGACCTTCCTCCTCCCCTGACACACTTTCTCACCGGGCGCTCTCATCCTCGCTTTCCCCGTCTCTGTCTTCTTCGTCCCTCTCGTCTCCAGCTGTAATGTTGACTCCACTACCCCCCTCTACCTCCTCTCTGTCTGGAACGCTGCTAACATTAGCCTTCTTGCTAAAGTATGCCGTAATCGGATTCATTTTAACAGCGGTCTTTTTCTGACAGGATTTTCAAATGTAAATGCGCGCTTGTTGTACTTGCGGGTCACGTGTCTGTTTTCAAAGGATTGCATTGGTTTAGATGCGCTGTGATCTTATTAACGAACATAAGATTGACTGCGCATGACAGTCCCGTTTTTTTTTTTTTTTTTTTTTTTTTTTTTTGATCGCACTGGTGCGATTGAATGTATTTCCAAGTCGCACAGAAATATATTCACTCGCAAATGCGACCAAAACAGTCGCACTGTCGAGCCCTGGGTCAGGTGGTCTGTTACTCTGTTGTGATTGGTCAGCTGGTCTGTTACTCTGTTGTGATTGGTCCGCTGGTCTGTTACTCTGTTGTGATTGGTCAGCTGGTCTGTTACTCTGTTGTGATTGCTCAGCTGGTCTGTTACTCTGTTGTGATTGGTCTGCTGGTCTGTTTGTGTGAACAGCTCACGAGGCGGGCCCTTGACCAGAGGAATGAGAGGAGGAGGCAGAGGAAGATCCAACTACAGAAGCAGCTGCAGGGAGAGAGGGAGGAAGAGAGGGAGGTGGGAGCTGGGGAGGAGTCTGATGCAGCCAATGAGGAGCTGGGGGAGGAGTCTGATGCAGCCAATGATTAGCTGGGGGGGGAGTCTGATGCAGCCAATGAGGAGCTGGGGGAGGAGTCTGATGCAGCCAATGAGGAGCTGGGGGAGGAGTCTAGTGCTGCAGGAAGGACAAACACAACCTGGAGACCTGGGCCCTATTCCATGAAGCTCGATAAAGGTCTAAGCCTCGATAAAGTTTTAAGCCTCGAAAATGTTAGCTTGCGTTCGGTGCCATCAATGTGGCTCAAATAATTCGCTGCTTGGTTGAGCTCCTTCTGAGTCAGATATAATTAGCCTGGTCCCGACCAGGCTAAAACACAGGCTATAGTCATCCGTGCGTCAAAAAAGGCTCACAGGCGGAAACTAAACCCTGAACGAAAGTTCCTCATGTGTCTTTTAGGAAATATTAGTTCCCACTTCACATGAGATAGATAGATTAGATAGTTTGACTGTGTGATAGATAGATAATTTGATATTTTGAAAGTGTGATCGATCGATAGATAGTTTGATTGTGTGATAGATAACTTGATATTTTGAAAGTGTGATAGATAGATAAAGAAAAGAGTGTAAAAAAAAAAAGAAGTAATTGTCTCAACTTGCATTGCCGTCATGACAGCGGTCTAGCTAGCGTAGTGGTTAAGGCTGTGGACTCGAGTTCCAAAGGTTGAGAGTTCGAGACTTGACTAAGTCATTCATTTTTTTTTTTTTTACATTTAACCGAAGATTTCATGCAAAGGTTTCAAACACCATTGTAATCGTGTCAGTTCTTGTAAATTAGCCTGCACCATAATTTTATAGCCTACAATACTTTTTTAGATGAGATTTTAGATTAGATTCAGACAACGAAATGCAGTAAAAAGTGCGCCTGAAGAGGGATTCGAACCACTGATATAAAATGTCGAATAAATCCTATGGCAGCAGTCAATACCACTACGCCATTGTGGCGATATGATGGTTTGTAGCCTGCTGCGGATATCACCACAGTAGCAATATTCATTTATTAAAATATGAACATATAACAATAACTGGGGCTAGTATGACCTACGCATTTAATCGGTCAGCAATTTCTTGCCAAACCATTTCCCTCGCCTTGTTAATTGCGGCAGTATTGCACTATTTTACATCTTATTTTTCCGTCTTCATAAAAATCAATAATTCGGAATGCTGCGCAAATGTAGTACCCCTGCAGAGTGGAGTATCTTCATTTCGACAGATCGACACTTCAGGGCTTTTTATGTCTGCGTGCACGCGCCCATATCGAAGATTTGTAAGCCTGTCTTCTGTGAACACTGATGACACAAGGCTGATCCTCATTCGAGGAATCACCTGAGGCTTGAATACCAATCTCGAGGTCCCTGAGCGCCGCATTTAATTATAGCGCCGCTATATTAAGCCACCGTTAGTGAAACGGACCCCAGCAGAGCCTGGAGGTTAGACACACACACACACACTCTGTCCTCCTCCCACTCTCCTCTCCCCTCCTGCCCCTCTCCTCTCTCCTCCTCCCCCCTCCTCTCTCCTCCTCCCCCTCTCCTCTCTCCTCCTCTCCTCTCTCCTCCTCCCCCTCTCCTCTCTCCTCCTCCCCCTCCTCTCTCCTCCTCTCTCCTCCTCCCACTCTCCTCTCTCCTCCTCCCCCTCTCCTCTCTCCTCCTCCCCCTCTCCTCTCTCCTCCTCCTCTCCTCTCTCCTCCTCCCCCTCTCCTCTCTCCTCCTCTCCTCTCTCCTCCTCCCCCTCTCCTCTCTCCTCCTCCCCCTCTCCTCTCTCCTCCTCCCCCTCCTTTCTCCTCCTCCCCCTCTCCTCTCTCCTCCTCTCCTCTCTCCTCCTCCCCCTCTCCTCTCTCCTCCTCCCACTCTCCTCTCCCCTCCTGACCCTCCTCTCTCCTCCTCCCCCTCCTCTATCCTCCTCCCCCTCCTCTATCCTCCTCCCTCTCTCCTCTCCACTCCTCAGTGACTTGTGTTGTTTTCCCAGCATCCTTTGCTCACAGGACAGGGAGCTCCAGCCGCCTCCTACTCCGGAATCACCACCCGCACCCGGAACTGCCTCAGCCAATCAGAGAAGAGCTGCCTCAGCCAGGAAGACTCACCAGAATTGGGTTAGAATGACAATGTTTAGTTAGTTAGTTAGTTGGGGTTAGTTAATTAGTTCTTAAGCTGTGTTGTATTATTATCTCTAAAATTCTGAATGTAATCTGTTAACTATCTTTTGTCTCATTGAATCATTCTTTCTTGTTCATATTGTACAAAGAGAAACTGTTAATAAAGCTTTCCACTTTGAAATGTCTGTGTTGATTATGAGATCAGCCAATCAGCGGAGATTCCTAGAACCATCTAGGAATTGGGCGATCTGTCTAGTTAACCATATCTGATTGGTTATTGTCGAATTGTCGAATACGATGGGAACCTTGCTTTCAAACTGCAAACATGAAGCTAAGAATCTAGGTGTGATTATAGATTCTGACTTAAGCTTTGAGCCTCACATCAAATCTATCACTAGAAATGCTTTTTATCATCTACGGAATATTGCAAAAGTTAGACATTTTCTCTGGCAAGCTGATGCAGAAGTGTTAATGCATGCTTTTGTTATTACACGTTTGGACTATTGTAACAGTCTCCTTTCTGGTCTTCTCTCAGAAAGCTGTTGGCCAGCTGCAATTAGTCCAAAATGCAGCAGTGAGAGTTTTAACCAAAACAAGCAGACGAGCTCATATAACTCCTATTTTAGAGACTCTACACTGGCTTCCTATTAAGTTCAGAATAGATTTCAAGATCCTTCTGCTTGTTTATAAAGCTCTGACTGATATGTTCAGATCTTCTGCTAGCATATCAGCCCAATAGAGCTCTCAGGTCTTCTGACGCTGGTTTTCTCTGTGTACCACATGTACAAAAGAAGAGGTTTGGTGAGGCTGCATTCTCATTTTATGCACCCAAATTGTGGAATACACTGCCAGTTTACATTAGGGATGCAACCTCAGCAAATATGTTCAAGTCAAGACTAAAAACCCATCTTTTTAATATTGCCTTTAAATTACAAAATAATCAAATTATGATTATATAATGATTAAAGCACTTTGAGCTGCAGGAAAAGCGCTATACAAATAAAGTTATTATTATTATTATTATTATTACAGTCTTGGAACATCACATGGTTGCAGCCATTTGTAACTAATACAAGTCTAATAAGAGACCCTAGGTTAGGGTTAGGGGAGTAAAGTTCCACAGATGTAATGTTTTTGAGGAGTTCCTCTCAGAGGTGAAATGGAGGAAACGAAAAAGTGAAATGATTCTTCAGACAGGAAGTTGACGGTTGCGTTATTAGACAGCAGTTCCACATTCATCTGATCATTGTGTGTCTGTGTCCTCAGAGAGCAGCTAGCATACGGCTAGGAGGCTAGGTAAGAGGCCAGCTAGGAGGCTAGGTAAGAGGCTAGGAGGCTAGGTAAGAGGCCAGCTAGGAGGCTAGGTAAGAGGCTAGGAGGCTAGGTAGGAGGCTAGGTAGGGGAGGTGTCCCGTGATGACGTCCAGCCAGTGCGTCGGTGACCAGGGGGCCCAGGGGGAGCTGGGGGATGAGGAGTGCTGGCTGCAGCTAGAGGAGTACCGCCTGCTTCTGATCAAGGCCATCCAGCCAGGGCAGATCAGCCCGTACCTGAGGCAGTGCCGCGTGCTGAGCAGCGAGGACGAGGAGCAGATCCTCAACGACCCCAATCTGGTCACTCGCAGACGCAAAGTCGGTAAGAAACCCCACAGACCCCAACTACACACACTACTAAACCACACACACACACACACTACTAAACCACACACACACACACACACACACTACTAAACCACACACACACACACACACACACACTACTAAACCACACACACACACACACACACACACTACTAAACCACACACACACACACACACACACTACTAAACCACACACACACACACAACTAAACCACACACACACACTACTAAACCACACACACACACACTACTACTGAACCACACACACACACACTACTAAACCACACACACACACTACTAAACCACACACACAGACACACACACACACACTACTAAACCACACACACACACACACACACACACACACACACACACTACTAAACCACACACACAGACACACACACACACACACACTACTAAACCACACACACACACACACACACACACACACATAACTACTCAACCACACACACACACACACACACACACACACTACTACTACTACTAAACCAGACACACACTACTAAACTACACACACTGCTGGACACTCTCCAGAGTCTAACCCCTGACCCCTGACCCTGACCCTGCCAGGCGCCCTGCTGGACACGCTCCAGAGGACGGGGGTGAAGGGCTACGTGGCGTTCCTGGAGAGCCTGGAGCTGGACTACCCTCAGCTGTACCGCAAGATCACCGGCAAGGAGCCCGCCCGGGTCTTCTCCATCCTGGTGGGTGAGTAGAACCCAGAACCCTAACCCTGACCTGGACCAGAACAGAACCCCTAACCCTAACCTGGACCCCAACCCTAACCCTAACCTGAACCTGAACCCTAACCCTAACATGTGGAATCAACCAAGTCATGTCACATTGTTTGGAGATTTTCTTTTTGCCATAATCTACTTCTATATTATAAATCTGATGACTCATGGGTTTTAAGAGGGAGCGAGATAGAGAAGGGGGAGGGAGACAGAAAGAGAGGGGGGAGGGAGAGGGGGGTGGAGCCTACCTTTCTACCTTTCTACTGGAAGTTTCTGTCATGTGTTTCAGGGAGCAGGACAAGACTAGTGAAGCAGTCTGACTCCACTTCCCCCTGGTACACTTTCTCTACTATAAATAAATACATCAGAATAATAAAAGAGTCATTCTTCATTCAGATTCAGATCTGAATGGGGAAGCGTGTCCAAACCTGTGACTGGTACTGTATGTACCGTATTTTCCGCACTATAAGGCGCACTTAAAAGCCTTTAATTTTCAAAAAAAACGACAGTGCGCCTTATAACCCGGAGCGCCTTATATATGGATCAATTGGTTAATTTGTTGATCCATACTGGTTGTACACGGCGCTCAAGGCGCTCTGTCAAAATGTTTCAGTACGACTGGTAAACTACAAAGCCGCACCGCTTGCAGCATTACGGTAATCAGTAAACACCTTGCAGTAAACACCTGCTTTCAACTTGAAGTTTTAAAGTACCCACTCGATATAATAAACAACAGTTTAACGATCACTAAACACTTATCATTTGTGTATTGGATTCATTATTCTCGTTTGCCGGAGGCTACCGGTAAGGGAGGGTTGACTTGTAAACATAGTTTCGTTTTAGCGCGTGTTCAAAAGCAAGAACTGTGTGTTCATCTAGTTATGTGTAGTTATGTGTTTTTAGCATGTCGATGTTCTCCCAGTATGTTGTCATGTTATTAAAATACAGTTTAGACCTTCGTAGCGATGTGTTTTGTTAGCTGTTAGCCGCTAGCAGCGTTTGTTGTGGTTTGGTCAGAGTCACTTTTCTCCCATTCAGTGTTTGAGGTGAACCAACATTCAAATACGCCTGTCGTGTTCAATCTTTCTCTGATTTAAATGTATGACACATCATTTGAAAGCTTACAATCTGTAGTTTAAGCATGTGTAAAAACTGAAAAAGTACGTTGCACATTTTACCAGGAGCTGTCACATATTGGTTGTTGGTTATAATTGTATAGCCTATTGGTTGTTTTCTGGTGTTGTTTTGCTCTGTTTGTAGTCTACTTGATGTATTTTTATCAGCTGTTAAATCACCACAGCGGTTAATCCACTAATAGAGATAATAGCAGATTGAAAATGCTTGTAGCTAACTACTCTATATCTCGTGGTTGCAGCTATTGCGAATTGCTATTCACGCGAGTCAGCTGTGAATCACCGCAGGTCCTTGACGCTTGTTGCAAAAATGGATGACGAACGGCTGATACTTGAGGTGGAAAAATATATATTTTTGACAGTGGAGCAGGTAGAACGTTGACGGTGACAACGCTCAGGTGGAGCTTGGACAACGGGAAGTTGACACAACACCGATGGAGAGGTGACGCAACGCAGTAGGTGGAGCTTGGGCGTAACACAACCCCAGTCAAACGTTTGACTGCAGTATCTATTCTATGCGCCTTATAATCCGGTGCGCCTTATAATCCGGTGCGCCCTGTATATGAAAACAGTTCTAAAATAGGCCATTCATTGAAGGTGCGCCTTATAATCCGGTGCGCCTTATAGTGCGGAAAATACGGTAGTGTTGTGTACAGACCAGGGTGCGTGACCATGGTCCTAGCATAGATGACTGTTTCTTATGATGACGGTTGGATAGATGATTCCCTTACTTAAACAAATGTATTTCTTGTAAGTCGCTTTGGATAAAGGTGTCTGCTAAATGCCAAAAATGTAAATATAAACTAAGAATTGAGGCTGTTTTGAGAGCAAAGGGAGGCCAGTCTCAGTATAGTGTTGCTAATAAAGTTTTTGGAGTGTAAATGTAACAATCATTAATTGTAACTAAAAACAGCTTTACAAGTTACGGGTTTATGTAATTAGATGATTAGATGATTAGATTAGATGATTAGATTCGTTGCAGGGCCTCCTGGTCTGACACAGTGCAGTTGCCGTCCCACACTGTGATGCGGTTAGGGTTAGGGCAGGGTGGGCAAACCTTTTGGTTCAGGGGCACAATGAGTTTTAACATTTGACAGAAGGGCCGGGCCAGTAGCAGATGGATGGTTTGCAGTGTTTGTGTGAACTAATATAAGATATAAGTAAAGAAAACTTACCTTCAATTTCAGTGGGAACAGTGTCGTTGGTCACCCTTTTTTGTCAGTGCATCAAAGTTTGGTGTCAGTTTGGTTGTGGCAATTCTCAGGACAGATCTGAGGTGTTCATCTGTTAACTGGGATCTGTGGCGTGATTTGTTGATGTTCATCACGCTGAACGTCTGCTCACACACGTAGGTAGAGCCAAACAACACCAGCATTCTCTGTGCCATCTCCCTAATGTTTGGAAACTTGGCTTCGCTTAGTGAAGCATAAAACTCATTCAGTTTAAGGGAGTTGAACTTCTCCTTTAAGACAGAGTCACATTGAAGATCAATGCGGTGCTGTTTCATAGTCTTGTGACAGGGGACATGACAACAGCTGAAGTAACTTGTAAATGTTTTCTAAATCAGAGAACCGACAGCAGAATTCTCTGTGCAGGTCGTCCAGTGATTTGCTGTATTTCTTCACATGTCGAGGGGCCTCTTTCAGCGTCGCTAGTGTGGGGAAATGAGCTAATCCACAGCAAAGCAAAATCACAAAGCCAATCTGCGTCGCTCAGCTCAGGAAAATCGTCGGCTTTGCTGATTAACTAAAGAAATGAGCTAATCTCCCCTTTGAGCTCCCACACTCGTTGACATACTTTCCCCAAACGTAACCAGCGGACATGAGAGTGGTAAAGCAAGTCTGATGATCAGCATCAGTTCAACTTAATAAATTGACGATGCTGAAGACCCCTCGCTCGTATAAAGTTAACAACTTTTACGACTGGCTTCACTACATGATCAAGCTGCAATACAGACTTACACAGGGCTTCCTGATGGATTATGCAGTGTAGGAAAATTACATCCAGCTCAGGGTTTTCCTCTTTCACCTTATCCTGGATTCATTTCAGCATCCCGACTTTTTTTCCTGTTAAGTTTGGCGCTCCGTCTGTGGTGACATTGGCAAGTTTACACCACGGCAGCTTCAGTCTCTCTGTCATACAAGTCCTCTCCTCGTGTTGTCCCCTTTAGAGATTCCATGGTCAAACATTCCTGTTATCTCAACATTTTCATTAATCCCTCTGATCCCTGCTGAGCAGTGTCTTTTACGTCGTTACTTTCGTCCAGTGCTAACGAATATAACTTTCTACGTGATAAACACATTTTTTCTAATTTGTTTTTGCTCTCTGGACACAAGAGACCTGCTGTCTCTACCATGCATTCTTTCAAAAACTCCCCTTCGGATAAAGGCTTGCTGGATAACTATGGGCTGCCAACCTCTGAGCAGTAGCCGCCCGTTCTTGCGTTGACTGTTTGCTAGCGTAGTTAGCATACTTGGTGGAAAACAGTTTATTGGCAAATACGACATACAGCCTTTGATCGGACTTCGGTGAAAAAATATTTAGCTGTCCTCTCCTCATAAACACTTGGCACTCACTGTCAACTTTTCTTTTCTTTGGTCCACTCATTGTTACAGAAGGGCTCAATGCAGCAAACAGTAGCAAAGGTGAATTAGAGAGGACAGACCAGACTCAGTACAGGTGAGTTAGAGAGGACAGACCAGACTCCAGTACAGGTGAGTTAGAGAGTACAGACCAGACTCCAGTACAGGTGAGTTAGAGAGGACAGACCAGACTCAGTACAGGTGAGTTAGAGAGGACAGACCAGACTCCATTACAGGTGAGTTAGAGAGGACAGACCAGACTCCATTACAGGTGAGTTAGAGAGGACAGACCAGACTCAGTACAGATGAGTTAGAGAGGACAGACAAGACTCCATTACAGGTGAGTTAGAGAGGACAGACCAGACTCCAGTACAGGTGAGTTAGAGAGGACAGACCAGACTCAGTACAGGTGAGTTAGAGAGGACAGACCAGACTCCAGTACAGGTGAGTTAGATAGATAGATAGATAGATACATGGGCGTCACCACCATATATTTGGGGGGGGACGTGTCCCCCCCACCTTTGAAACAAGGTCGTTTGGACCCCCCCACATTTTCCATCAAAAATATGTTGCATGACTGGTCAGCGTTATTTTCATTGCTTCACAATCAAATCCGTTCCACTTTATGAGTAGGGGATTGCCCATATCCAGAAGTCCACTCTGCGTTTTACTTCTGTTTTTAACACGGCAGCATCAGACACGCACGCAGATTCAAAACATTCAGACTGAGGCAAGACGATATTTAGATCATCCACCAAGATGGATATAAGGAAAAACATTTCTAAGAAGAGAAAAGTAAGTCAAAGTCATCCAAGTTTTCCCGTGAGTGGCCAAACAGCAACATTGCGTTCTCCCAAGGTCAAACACAGCCAGCTTTTCTGATAAGAATGTTAGCACCTTCAGTGTTTCCTCCAGGAATTTTTACCATGGTGGCGGGTAGTGCTGACCGATTTTTTCGCGTGCACGCGCATGAAACGCGCACGCGCGCTCAAAACAACGACGTCATTTCAGCCAAAACTCGAAAATAAAATGTTTTCCTGTAAATTAAAAACAAGGGTAGTCCGTCCGTCCGTCCCTCTCTGGAATGGAATGGAATGGACTTTATTTGTCATTGCTACAGTACAGGTACCAGACAACGAAATGGTCCATTAAATAAAATGACACGGTTCAAATGTTCACGCCGGCAGTCCGGCTCTCACACATACTGGCAGCGTCCCGGTCTGACTTAGCTCTCGTTTGTGCACGGCTTTCTTTCTTTCCTTCCTTCCTTCCTTCCTTTATGTGAAGTGGCCGGTCCCGGGCACAGCTGCCTCGCATCCGCTCAACGAGCCCGGCGGTTCGGTGCTGCGCTGATTAGCGGATGCGGGACAGCTGTGTGAGCGGATCGCTCCATCTCTCATCTTGATGAAGATGAATGATCTTTATTGTCATTGTAACAGGTACAACGTAATTTAAATGAGGAATCACAAAACAGTTTTGCAAGCGCGTCGCTTCGCGCTTGTGGGTGTGTCTAGCGCTGTGAAGGTCTGAAAAGCGGCCTAAATCTTTTTTTTTTTTTTTGGGTTGAGAAATCTGCATGGTGGCGGAGGAAATTCCATCGTGGCGGACCGCCACGATGAAATGCATGTAGAGGAAACACTGACCTTATGAGACATTCTCTGTATTAGCAATAGAATTAGCATAGCCTACTAGCAACCAAATACGAGCTAGATCAGCTATATGGCACTAGCAGTTTTGTTAGGCATTACTAGTGCGGTTAGACATGTTTAAATGCAGAACAGACACAGGTGAAATGTCATCAAAAGCACAGAATGGCGACAAACACCTCACAGTGCTTACCTGTCCTGTCATTATTGCATCTCCTGCCCGTGTTCATTGCCCTGAGCATTTGCACTATTTAATTTGGCCATTGCACCCACCCAAAGAATCAATTTTGCATCTGATTGCTTGAGCTAGGGTTAAAAAATAAGAAGAAAACACCTGTTCCATTTATTTTTCTATTTCTAAAATGCTTGTGATTGTATTTTTTGTATTGATGATTGTATTTCTATGTCAAATGTTCTATTAGAGAAAAACAATATGAACAAGTGCTCAATGCATCCCCATTTCTCCTGATATAGGTGGTTGAGAGTGAGAGTGAGTCAGAGGCAGGGGCAGCAGGCAGGGGCAGTGGAGACAGCTCTAATTCACTCTTTGATTTTTGTTTGTTTGTTATAGTTGTATGTTCTGCAATGCACTGAAGAGGGCTAAGTTTGATTGTAATAGGCTCTGAGTAGCCTAGGTACATATTTTATGTTTCCTCATAACTTTTTATTCAATTTGTTGACTCAAAGTTACCTCATTCTTTTCTTTGATTCTTTTTGAATCTTCATATTTAATAAAGTACCTAAAAAGTGCCACGTGTCAGTGTCAGGCCTCTGTGAGTTAAACCAAAACATAATAGTAGTCAGTAATTGCAGACCATGCCAGCTCCAAGGAAAAACAAAGAAAGAGGGAGATTATTTTGGGTGTAAAACGCACCAGAATGCAGGAAATTGAATCTACTATTTTAAAAATTTCGGGGGGGGGACCCCCAGACCCCACGAAAAATAAGTGTCCCCCCCACATTCAAAAAGCTGCTGACGCCCATGGATAGATAGATACTTTATTTATCCCCGTGGGGAAATTCATTTTGCCGCGCCACTCCACTAAAAACCACACATAACAACACAACACAACATAAAGGACAGACAACAACACTGGGCCAGCCATGTACAGTATATAAAAAACAGTGAGATCATGATATAAAAGTGGATTAAAAAGATGGCTATAGTTATTATATTAAAATACTAAAAAGTGATGATGATGATTAAAATAAATAATAAATACAAATACAGGAGCCTTGACCCCGACTGCTACTTTAGTTGCCATTGAACAGTCTTAGTGCAGCCGGGATAAATGATTTTTTATATCGCTCCGTCCGGGAGCGTATCGTAATAAACCGCCCTCTGCGGCGGCTGCTGGTTTGCCCAGCGAGGACATGATGGAGGGGGTGGTTGGGGTTGTCCCTGATGGACAGCAGCTTACTCCTAGTCCTTCTCTCCACCACCGTCCCCAGAGAGTCCAGGCTCCTTCCCACCACTGAACCCGCCTTTTTTACGAGCTTGTCCAGCCGTCCGGTATCCCTCTTGGTGATGTTTCCCCCCAGCAGACTGCAGCGTAGAAGAGAATGCTGGCCATGACAGACTGGTAAAACATGGCCAGCATCTCTCCACACACTTCAAAAGACCTAAGTCTTCTTAGGAAGTACAGCCTGCTCTGGCCCTTCTTATAAAGTGCCTCTGTGTTGGTGGACCAGTCCAGTTTGTCGTCCAGATGCACCCCCAGGTACTTGTAGGTCTTCACCACCTCGATATCCTCGCCCCGGATGTTAATGGGCAACCGAGGTGGCTTAGACCTACGGAAGTCTATAACTAGCTCCTTGGTCTTGGTTTGATTGAGGAGCAGACCATTCCTCTCGCTCCAGACGCTGAAGGCTCCTATCAGATCCCTGTACTCCCCCTCCCGTCCATCCCTCACGCACGCCACTATGGCTGTATCGTCAGAGTACTTCTGTACGTGGCAGGACTCAGAGTTGTAGTTGAAGTCTGATGTGTACAGGGTGAACAGGAAGGGAGCCAGCACAGTTCCCTGCGGAGCCCCGGTGTTGCTCACTACTGTGTCCGAGACACAGTTCCCCAGCCTGACTGACTGTGGCCGTCCAGTGAGGTAGTCCATGATCCAGGATGTAGTGGAGGGATCAACCCCCATATCTGAAAGCTTCTCTCGGAGTAGAAGAGGCTGGATGGTGTTAAAGGCACTTGAGAAGTCAAAGAACATTATCCTCACCTGACTTCCCGGCTCATCCAGGTAGGAGTAAGCACGATGGAGGAGGATAGACCAGACTCAGTACAGGTGAGTTAGAGAGGACAGACCAGACTCCAGTACAGGTGAGTTAGAGAGGACAGACCAGACTCCAGTACAGGTGAGTCAGAGAGGACAGACCAGACTCAGTACAGGTGAGTTAGAGAAGACAGACCAGACTCAGTACAGGTGAGTTAGAGAGGACAGACCAGACTCCAGTAAAGGTGAGTTAGAGAGGACAGACCAGACTCCAGTACAGGTGAGTTAGAGAGGACAGACCAGACTCAGTACAGGTGAATCAGAGAGGACAGACCAGACTCCAGTACAGGTGAATCAGAGAGGACAGACCAGACTCAGTACAGGTGAGTTAGAGAGGATAGACCAGACTCAGTACAGGTGAGTTAG
>NC_137682.1:24860425-24880425 GCF_963989245.1 Nansenia antarctica | reverse complement strand
GTAATATAATGACATCAACATCTGTCATTCCTGCAGTCTTCCAGCGACCCCTCTGTAATACTTCTCAACTCACAAGCGGAGGTATTGCCGTGTTTATTCAGAAAATAATCATGCACGAGCTTGTTACTTTCTTCTGCAGAGAAGCACGCTGACCTCCTTCTTAGGACTTCCATAATAGCATAGCGCTAATGACCCATGGGGCCCTATTATGCACTTCATAAGTCTTAAGCAATAAGACGAGGCGGTAGATCTAAACGTAAGACGTGGAGGCGTGGTCAAGGCCACTTTGCTATTATGCGTGCGGTAGTGGGCGCCTAAAACCCGGCGCTAAGCAAAGAAATTAGTCATGGGTGTGTTTTGGGCATCTTCTCAATCAACCCAATCAGCGTGCCAGGTGCCATTCCCTTTAAGAACCGGCTGCGTTGAGTCATTAGCGCTATGCTATTAAGTCCTAAGAAGGAGGTCAGCGCGCTTCTCTGCCTCTCCCTTCTACAAATAAAGCATTTATACTGTGACCGTAATTGACGTCTTGCCGTGGAGCCACGTGCGTGTTCATGTGTGCCCACATGCATGCGCAAACCGCGGAGGCGCGCTCGTGTTTCAAAACGTGCATGAAGTCTAAACTTAAGAACTTTTCAAACCACTTCTTAGCGCTAGGAGCAAAGTCAGATCGCATAATAGCAGGGGTGCCTAGTGCACTTCATTAACATATGAACACTCCCACAATGAGTAATATATGCACGGGAGTATAACGTCTTATGTGTGGGCGCCTATCGACACCGGCATAATAGCAGTAGCGCGTATGAAGCGCATAATAAGGGTGGCGGTAGGTCTTAACCTGGCGGTGCGTCTTAATTAAGACTTAAGACGGCAAGTTAAGAAGTGCATAATAGGGCCCATGGTGTCTATTAACACTGTGACCAACTTAGGGTTTAAAAAACTCATCCAAACGCTGGATAAAAGATAATGTGATTCCATCCCGCACGTACTTTAGTCATGTGGCCATCCCAGAAATGTACGCGGAATGTAGGAAGATACTTGAGACGGAGCTGAAAAATGTTGAGTCGTATGCAACAACAACCGATCTGCGTCGAGCAGGTTCGACCGAGCCGTGTCTCAGTCTCACCGTGCACTTCATACATTACGACGACGAGTTGAAGAGTTGCCGGCAAACGGTATACTTTCCTGCTTTATCTATTTAAATGTTTACAGAAAGGACCTATTCTTTTTTACTGGACATTTTTATTATCACTTTATTTAACTTGATTGCAGTATGTGCAATATTTAGATGCTGATCCTGAGCCATAATTAAATAACCTTGTTTGTAGAAAGGTCCTATTTTATTTTCATATTGAAATTGATTTTTTTTTTTACACTTGTTGAGAGAAACAAAATGGCAGCTGTTTAAAAAACCCATACATACATATGTTGTTCCAATTAATATATTTTAAGTTCTCATCCTTGCATTAGAATTAGAGCAGTTAACAGGTTGATGGTATCATGTGGTAATGCTCTCTGAAATTAGCCCATGATAGACAGATTCATCCAATCACCTGCCAAGTATTTTTGAAAGTATCTGCCCTTTTCCAAACAGCTTCCAATTAAGCTTTCCTAGATGGTTGTGTGAAACAAACCATCTGAGTCAGGTTAGTAATGCTCCATCACATGTTTTAATCTGAAGCTTGACTTTAAAGCAACCCAACTTTAAAGCAACCCAATGTAAGTTTAGTTCTTCCACTCGTAGCTCGGGCTGTGGGGGTGCTAGAGGAGGGAGCCAATTCTCCTCAGTCCCCTGAAGACGTACAAACAAACTGCACGTTGATACGACCTTCCTAGCCGGAGATTGTAAGTCGCTTTGGAATAAGGCGTCTGCTAAATGCCCAAAAATTTAATGTAAAAAAATGAGATATGGCCACACTTTACAAAAACGTCTGTTGGGTCGCTTTAAAAAAAAAATCCGCAAATTAAATCGCAATCGCAATATCTGTCCAAATAATCGCAATTAGATGTTTTCCCTGTCTGTCGGTCGTGTCTACCTGTATGTATGTATGTATGTATGTATGTATGTATGTATGTATGTATGTATGTATGTATGTATGTATGTATGTATGTCATACCTGTCTGTTTACCTGTCTGTCTGTCTGTCTTTCACACCTGTCTGTTAACCTGTCTGTCTCTCTTTCTGTCTACAATTCTGTCTGTCTGTATATCATACCTGTCTGTTTGTCTGTCATACATGCCAGTGTTTTCCCTACCGCCCCCCCAACGGAACCCCCCGCCTCCCCAAGAAAGAGGAATTATTACGGACGTAGACCCCAAACAAGCAGGCTAAAATATCAGAGTTTTTGAACGCACCCAACCTGTATCTGGCGAGCCCATGGTTGGTAATGTTGGTAACGTTAGTCCTCCGACGCGAGAGTTTTTGCAGGGTGAGATGTCTGCAGATGAAAGTAAGCAAGTTGAAACGTTAGCAAATATACTTGCTGAGTGTTCTGACAGAGCAGGTTGCTTCAAATTGGTCGTTATTATCGTGACTAGAAAGTGTCTGATTAATAGTTCTGTAGTGTGAATAGTGTCAAAGAATTAGCACACTAGCTAGCTCAGAGGTGATGAGATATACAATCTTTCTTCTTCTGCTAGAATTGGGCTTTAAGGTAATACCATATTACATATTTACAGTACATGGCCAGTGGATTGAAGCATTGGAAATGTCTGTTTATATAGATGGACATACGATTTTTTTAAGGTGAGAGTCAAAATGACATGATCTGACTGCATTGCCCACAGCAATCCAATATTCAATTATAATTATGTTATGAATTGATATGGATCAATTTATACCTCTTATTAGATTATAAATACTCTGGTAGTTATGTTTGCCTTTTGGTTGACAGCAAAAGAGGGAGAGAGGAGGATAGAGAGGGAGAGAAGGAGAGAGAGCAGGATGGTGTCGGCACACCAGAGAGAGAGAGAGCAAGAACCAGGTGAGAAAGTGGACAGGTAGTCAAGACCACATAAGTAATAATAATAATAATAATGGATTTTATTTATAAAGCACTTTACATTTCAAGAATCTCAAAGTGCTACAGTCAATAAAAGAAACAAAAACAGCACAACACAATAAAGATCACTAAAAACATCAAAAGCAGAAAGGTTAAAAAGACACTGTGGCATAAAACTAAAGAAAAAAAATAAAAAAACATCTGGCTACTGGAACGCTTTGTTAAAAAGATGAGTCTTAAGTCCGCTCTGGAGAACCGATGGTTCTCCAGCCTAATGGCCCATAGGGCAGGAGCCTATCTCCTGTTTCCGTGGCGTGAGGCGGCTTGATGTACCGGTACAAGTACACCCCCTGGACATGACGCTGGTATGTAGCAGGCTCTTACTTCCTGGGGTGGGGGGCGGGGGTCCATGCCACCCCCCCCCCCCCCAAGGCAGCAAACCTAGGGGAAATACTGCATGCCTATTCTTTTAATTTAAGCTCTCCAAATCCTCCCATGGTTTCTCCTGCTGACACTCACCTCTCTGAGAGCCTTTGTGTGTTCTGCCTACAGACAGAGTGCCCTAACCCTAACCCTCATACACAGACCCTCATACACAGACCCTCATACACAGACCCTCATACACAGACCCTCATACACAGACTCTCATACACAGACTCTCATACACAGACTCTCATACACAGACTCTCATACACAGACTCTCATACACAGACTCTCATACACAGACCCTCATACACAGACTCTCATACACAGACTCTCATACACAGACTCTCATACACAGACTCTCATACACAGACTCTCATACACAGACCCTCATACACAGACTATTATACACAGACTCTCATACACAGACTCTCATACACAGACTCTCATACACAGACTCTCATACACAGACTCTCATACACAGACTCTCATACACAGACTCTCATACACAGACTCTCATACACAGACTCTCATACACAGACTCTCATACACAGACTCTCATACACAGACTCTCATACAGACTCTCATACACAGACTCTCATACACAGACTCTCATACACAGACTCTCATACACAGACTCTCATACAGACTCTCATACACAGACTCTCATACACAGACTCTCATACAGAGACTCTCATACACAGACTCTCATACACAGACTCTCATACACAGACTCTCATACACAGACTCTTATACACAGACTCTTATACACAGACTCTTATACACAGACTCTCATACACAGACGCTCATACAGAGACTCTCATACACAGACTCTCATACACAGACTCTTATACACAGACTCTCATACACAGACTCTCATACACAGACTCTCATACACAGACTCTCATACAGACTCTTATACACAGACTCTTATACACAGACTCTCATACACAGACTCTCATACACAGACTCTTATACACAGACTCTCATACACAGACTCTCATACACAGACTCTCATACACAGACTCCAGGTCAACATCTCTCTCCAGTGTGACCTCCTCTCATACACAGACTCTCATACACAGACTCCAGGTCAACATCTCTCTCCAGTGTGACCTCCTCTCCTCCTTCCTCTCCTCTCCTGCTTCCTCTCCTCTCCTCCTTCCTCTCCTCTCCTCCTTCCTCTCATACACAGACTCCAGGTCAACATCTCTCTCAGAAGGGAGCTCTTCCAAAGGCCCAACACCTCTACATGTAGGCCTACTAGAAGTTCCTCTTTGATTAAATGCACCCTCAATTGCAATAACAATCTTAACAGTTTATAATAATACAACACCAAATATTATTAATGATTTCAATGAAATATGTTGTGCATATCAAATCAAATTAGCCTCCACGTTACATTTAACATATCACATAATCAGTATTTCACCCAGTATATTCTTTACTGCTCATTACATGTAGATGCCCTCTAGTGGCTGAATATAGAATAGCAGTTCAAATCGCGCTGGGGTTTAGAGAACTCCTTCGCGTTCGGAAATTACCTCTGAGAGCGCTGGAGCGTCCACGTGACTGCCTCTTGTCCAATCAATTTACTTGGTCCCTTTATCTAGACCAGAGGCAGTCACGTGGACGCTCTGGCGCTCTCAGAGCTCATTTACGAACGCGGCCTTTTGTTACCAGGCTTGTATTATATAATATATATTATATTCCTTAAGTAATTGAACAATAAGTAATTGATATAAGTAATTGATTCCATAAGTATTTGAATAATATCGATTCGGTGACAGTCCATCTATCCATCATCACCTATGCTACCTGTCGAGTCAGTTGGCTAGCTGAAGGTGCAGATATTCGCTACAATTGACACGTGTTTGACACTTGAGTGACATTCTTGGCATGGATTGTTTAATGTATCTAGCAAGCTACAGACTACAGGTATATAACAATATAATATAGAAGTTTGTCCCGTTTCCATGGGAATGTCTTCATCATATTTTCATACATTGTTGCTGGGTCATGATGTCCTTATGCAGACTATGAGCTGAACATTGAATGTGTGAAGACGTGGAGATACTTCTATTCAAACCAAAGCGTTCCTGTCTTGCTGTCATAGCCAGCTCAACCACGTTGGCAGAATCACTTTAGTTTATTGTTGTGTGTGTGGTGGGGGCTGTAGGTGTGTGTGTTTGTGTGTGTTTTTTCCCCACAGGAAGTAGCCTAGTTCGTTTTCTTTGTAAATAGCCAGAAACTTTCTCTCCTTATAGGTTAACTGCCCAGGTGATATGAGGGTCCCGGACCTCTACTGTTGACATGTGAAAGGTAAGAATCCAAAGTGTGAGCCTACACAGTTAGGTAAGAAATAGGTTACCTTAATCTTAATCTGCATTAACATCTCATCAGCAGATGTTTTTGGCCAGTTGGCGTGATGGAGGCTCTTTGCTTTGCATGCTATACGGCTAGATACTATATTTTATTGGAAATTCAGAGTTGAGTGTATTAATATAGTATTATTATCATTGTGATGTTACCATATTTTAGGTATTATTAACTGTGTTTTGTGAGAGGAAAGTTTGAGAGCAAAAATGTTATTGAACTGTCGTACACTCCTCTGTGTATCCCACTCAGTACATTACATATAATGAGGGGAGGCTGGTGGAGGTAGAAATCGTCGGACGGGCTCATTGTAATGAATGGAATGAGGAGTGGTGTCAAACACACAGTACAGTACAGGGTTCGACGTTAAGGTTGTTTCAGACTTGACCTGCAGGTCAAGTACTTCTCAAATCTACTTGCCCCATCAACATTTTTACTTTCCCTGCACTATTTCCCTACAATATTTTGCCCCCAGATACCGATGGTATCACGATACAGGGATTCTGCGATATTCAATACATTGTAAGACAATTCATCAACGATACATCACAATATCTGTGTTAACTGAAGAAAAGATACCACTATAAAGGCAAAAAGCAGGAATTATGTTTGTGTTAGCCTACACACTGACTGCAACTTGTCCACGTGTGCCTGCCATCATTCATACAAAATAAAGTGCCAAAAGGCCGAACTGCCCAGAAAGCAGGAGTTAAAATGTTTAAAGGACTATAGATGTCTATTGTATCTATGTGAAGACTGATGTCTGTCCTATTTAGAAAAGAGGCTACAGAGTAGCCAGCAGTATCATTATGCTATACATACTGATAATATTAAACTATGCATTTTACTTATTAAAATATATTTTCAGTTGTCTCATTAATTGGAAGAGTAGCTTCATAATTTAATTACCAGAGTACCATATAATAAACCAATGGAACATGTACATACAACTTCAAGTTTACATACAAACTTCAACTTCAAGATACTATAGAACTTACTGCAAGATATGAATAACGTATATGGGTCATTCTACAGAAACGGTGGCATTCCTGTCTCTCACCTTTGCAGCAATCAAAATACTTTAAATAAGCGTAATGATCACATGTAATATATGTTTTAGATAAATATACATTGTTCTTATCATAATAACATATATTTGAGTCATGTAATGAGCAATTCTTGTTTTTTATAATTTATATAAAATACCAAGTGCAAGCAATTTGCTTGTCACTCTGACCATGTATTGAAGTTTAGTACCATATTTTGAGTTACATTTTTTTTTATTTTTCTCCTACTTTAAATGTCATGAAGTAAACACAAATGTCACATTTATGGAATAGAAAACCTAAAAAGCTGAAACACCAACTAAATATTATAAATAATATAATGGTAAGAGTGGTCACGCCATTTCATGTCATTGGTGTTACTGCCTCACAAAACTTTTATTTTGAAAGAAATGAAATAACTTTTAGAAGTACTTTTTGGTTCAAGAGGTCATTGGAGGACATGTGATCAACATATGCACATGGTCAGTCTGCTGTCTCTCTTCATTTGTTATAGATTTGACGATGTATGTGTTAAATTCTACACAAGGCTTTTAAATATGTCACTGGTGTTACTCATTTCATACGAAGCGGAATAAAATAAAAAATAAAAAGATATTGATTAAATTTGATATTTGAATGATTTTGATATGATTGAAGACATGTGGCTTAAGGTACTGCAGCGGCCATTTAGTAAAAACCCATTTGTTCTGTAAATTGTCATTGCCGTTACTACTCCTCCTGGTTTGAGTGAATGTATAAAAAATATATATATATACATTAAGCTTTCATTTTTGGGGATTGTAAAAGGTAAGAGGTTAATTATTATTGTACACTAATTTTGGATTAAGTAAAATATATATTTGCAATTCCAAATGCCACCGTTTCTGTAGAATGACCTATATATGCACAATTCCTTGACATCACTTGAGACAAAGAAACGTTAACACATTGTTTGCACTATCTGGCACGGAGCGCAAAGTATCAATGGGTGCATTAATATTCAGCAGCAGCAAGGTGCATTTAGAATCTATGACGTTGCATTTCGTTTGACATTGTTTGTCACATTTTAAATACATAACATGCTACTTTATCAGCTTTCTCAAACAAAGTTTACGAATGGATACCAGGCGTTGTGGCATTGCCTGAGCGCTTGAATATTGTCCTTGTTGCGACTAAATTAACATGTTCATTAACATGTAATAAACCATTACCCCATGCCAGCAGATGTTACTAATATGAACTAACCCCAGGAGGACCAAGGAAGATCTGTGTCACTCTAGAACCCAAACCAGCCACTGCACTCCCATCAGCCAATGGCGTTGTTTGTCATAGAGCAGGGGTCTTCAACCTTTTTCAGCCCAAGGACCCCTTGGACGAGAGACAACCAGAACAGGGACCTCCACATGTAATAAACATTTTTAAATGTCACATTTTAAGGCCTATAATAACTTTTATATTTACTTTATTCACCTTATTAACCTATTTTGTCACGACCAGAGGTAGGACCCAAACGCAGACACAGGTGAACAGGTAAGAGTTAAATAATAAAGGTTTATTTCTAGTAAAAAGGCTGATGGGAATAGGCAGGTGGGTCGTCAGGCAGGCGGGAGGTCAGGCAGGAGGAAGGGTCCGCAGACAGGTGGGGAATCAAGCAGGAAGAATGGTCGGCAGGCAGGTGGAGTAGTCGGCAGACAGGCAGGGGGTCAGACAGGAGGAGTAGTCGGCAGACAGGCAGGGGGTCAGGTAGTCAGGCAGGCAGGAGGTCGGCACTCAGGGAATCCTTCAACAGGGACAGGGAGAACAGGATTAGGCAAGGGAAAATTAATAAGTAACAGGCTAATTACTGGGTTATTAACCTATATGTGTTTATGATTGATAAAACGTTCATGCATAATTATTATTGGTTATTATTATTATTATTATTATTATTATTATTATTATTGTTGATGAGGGTTATATTTTCTATTATTATTATTATTATTATTATTCAACAATTAAACATTTAGCTTCAGGAAGTCAGGTATGCTTACCCTCAGTGAGATGACTGGCCCTGGTGGGTGGTACACAGCTTGTCTATTCTGGGGGAGATGGAGGTTGTCAGGCAGAGCATCATGTCATCCTCAGGCTGCAGTCTTGAACGGTATTTGCTCTTCAGGTAGGTGAGGGAGGAGAATCCACTTTCGCAAAGATATGTGGTTGCAAAAGGCAAGAGGCTCACCATGGCCTTTGCTGTCAGTTGTGGAAAGAATTTTTGGCAATGGATCCAGAACTGGATCAGTGGCTTTGACTCGTACACATGCTTGTGTGTACTATCTGTGGACAGGTCGATCAGCTGATCTTCCTCAGCGGCTGTCAGATTTGAGCCGTCGGGTGCATTCTCTTTGAAAGGAAACTGTATCCAGGTCTTGTCCTTTCTCCAGGACTCAGTCTCAGAAAAATATTTTTCGAATTGCCATTCAAGTGCCTCCAAGTGATTACCAATTGCGCGTTTCACGTCAGGCGAGATCACCGCGGAATCCGCCAACTCCTCCACTGATGGAAACATGGAGATGTTATCTCCCCTGACGCGCTCTCTCCATCTTTTAGTTTTTTTCAGGAAGCCTTCCATCTTATCATACAGCTGAATGGCGTGTGTATTGCGGCCCTGCATAGAACTGTTCAGCCGGTTCAACTCTGCGAAAACGTCCGCCAGATATGCCAGTTTAAAGACCCAGGCATTGTCGATGAAATGCGCAGCCAGCTCCGCGCGGTTTTGGCCAATTAGAAATTCGTGGATAGCTGTGCGTAATTCAAATACTCGTGCCAATAGGGATCCACGGGAAAGCCATCTGACTTCTGAATGGTAAAGAAAATGTGTGTTCCGCTCCTGTAGCGGCGCATAAAGAAGCGAAGAGGCGAGTTTGTAGGGCACTCTCATGCAGTGAGTCCACATCACTTTGGGGGCGACTTTTCTGACAAGCGCCATCAGTCCACTCTTTTGCCCAGTCATAGCGCGCGCACCGTCGGTACACACCGCGCAAGTCATCAATCACTTTGAAAATGTCAGCACTTGTTATGCGTTCAGGAAGCTTCTTACAAAACAAGAACTCTTCACACATTTCGTCTTGGTCAACAAAGCGCACAAATGCCAAGAGCTGTGCGTCTTTGGACATGTCCACTGATTCATCCAATTGGAGTGCAAATGCCTCCGCCGTTTGTAATTTCTCAATTAACTGCACCCTCACATCCGATGCCATTTCACCAATTCGCCGAGCAATTGTTGTGTCTGACAACGGGATAGTCTTCAACTTTTCTGCATAACCATCATTCCCAAACATGGTCTTGCACATATCAGTGGCCGCAGGCAATATCAAATCTTCTGCAATTGTGTATGGTTTTTTACACTGGACAACGCGAAGAGCAACTTGATATGAGGCTTTCAAAGCAAGCTCACCGACTTTCGCAGATTTTCTTAGCATTGTCTGTTGGCCTTGGAGAGAGTGCAGACGAGCCTGAAAGTAGTCCAGTGCTTTATCTTGTAAGTGGCCATGATTCGTCTCAAAGTGTCGTTGCAGCTTTGATGGCTTCATGCTTTCGTTTGAGAGCGTCGCCGCACAAACAACACACACCGGCAATTCCACTCCTTCGGTTTCTTTGAAAGTAAATCCAAACTTTAGGTACACTTCTGAATATTTTCGGGACTTTTCTCTTTTGCGTGTATCTGCCCCTGGGGCAGGCGCTGCTGGGGCCGAGGTGGAAGGAGTAGGCCTAGCCGTTGGATCTCGAGCTCGAGGTCTCGTTACTGTTACAAATGTATCCATCCTGCTTCACTAATTAATAGTAGTAACTAATAATATCTTGTTTTTACTTTTAGTATTGTTACGCTAAATATTGATTGCTAACGATATGCTAATTATTGACTATTACTTCAATGTAGTTCTGTTGTTCTGTTCCGCTGTTCATGTTCTGTTGTTCGCAACACCTAGCTTGCTATAACAGCTAACGTTCGATTCTGCTCCATGGGAATAATTTATTTTGTAAATAGTTTTTTGTCAAAAGTAGCTTATTATTGCCTATTAATGCTTGTAGTTTACTCAATATAACTTTTGTTATATTTTTTAATTGTCACAAATTATTTTGGTGAAAATTGTTAATTATTCTGAAAAAAATTGGCGGACCCCCTGCAGTACCTCTGCGGACCCCCGGTTGAAGACCAATGTCATAGAGTGTTACATAGGCGATTACATCATCAAGGACGCCTTCATAACTTCCCGACTCGACTACTGCAACAGCATTAGGGCTGGGACAACGCGTCGACGTAGTCGACTTACGTAATGTGCGTCGGTGCGTCGCAAATAAACAACATGGCTGCGACCAGTGGAAACATGGAGGAGGCTACTAGCTAATGTTACACAAGCAATGTAGCTCACCACAGTTTGTATGTCTTGTCTTCTGGTGTTAGTAACGTTAGCTATGTAGATGTAGACTTCTAAATGGCCAGGGTTTTTCCTGCATAGAGAATTATGAGGCGGCCGCCTCCAGCTCTCGACAAACTGACGGTCGTATTTTCTACAAGCGTTTCTGTCATTTCTAACTGCAATTGTGGCACTGCGCCAACGTGGTGGCGGGGGCGCTGTTTCGCAAATAAGTTAGCTTTCGTGTTTGCTAGCGAAATAGCTGATAGTATGTTGACTGCTCAAGGAGAATACATATTTGAAGGTACAGAATGCCTGAGAGCCTTATATTGCATTATATTACATTATATTTTGAATGGTCATCTGGTGCCTGAAGATTGTGTTTTCCTTTACATAAATAATGACATTTCCACCATAAATTGATGCAGAAAGGGCACAAATTGGTGCATATCAATTCACCAGAATGCAAGAAATTAAGTGTTTGATGTTTAAGGACCCCCAGACAGCCCTGCTTCATGGGTGCCCCCCGATGTCAAACACCACTGGTACCACCTCCGCCTCATTTTGAGCCAGGAAAAACCCTGATGGCCATGTTGGCATTCAAGTTGGCTAAACATAGCAGTGAGTCTGCCCTGTGTCTGGGGCTGTTTGACAGAGGCAGTTACAGTAGTAGTAGTAGTAGTAGTAGTAGTAGTAGTAGTAGTAGTAGTAGTAGTAGTAGTAGTAGTAGTAGTAGTAGTAGTAGTAGCAGGTCGCCGAATTAAAGGTGTCTGTGTTTAATTGCGGGCCCACAGACAGCCCCCATACATCAGCTGATCATTTAAAGGGGCGGCCGTCTGAGTAATGTGCATGTCACACGCTGCTTTGTTTTATAAGAGCAGCAGCTATTACCCAGAGTGCTTTATAAAGACACTGTTAAACAGAGAGAGACAATACAGCCATTATTTTGGCGAAAATTAAGTGATACATTAATCGAACAGCAAAAATAATAATCGTTAGACTAATCGTTAAATTAGTCGTTAGACTAATCGACTAATCGAAAAAAGAATCGCTAGATTAATCGTTAGAAAAATAGTCGTTTGGGACAGCCCTACTTGTTGCCCCTTTAACCTCCACCGCTGTTGACCTCCACCGCTTATAGACCAGTGTTTCCTCTACATGCATTTCATCGTGGCGGGCCGCCACGATGGAATTTCCTCCGCCACCATTCAGATTTCTCAACCCCAAAAAAAAAAAAAATTTAGGCCGCTTTTCAGACCTTCACAGCGCTAGACACACCCACAAGCGCGAAGTGACGCGCTTGCAAAACTGTTTTGTGATTGGTCGAATACATCTAGGCTGCGTCTAGTCTACAAACTACGATCCTCCACTCCTATCACCGTGGACACAGCAAGGAGCGAATTCCCGGGTAGAAATATTTCCTCTCCCCGCTGTCAGCGGTAAGCGGTACTTTCCTCCAGCAGCGGTAAATGAGGCACCCTTTGCGGCTTAATAACTTTGGTTCTCCGGGGGTTACGGTAAAAATTCCAATGTGTCCGGAAAGAGGACAAGCCATGGAATCGAAAAGTTTTTGAATGGAGTCGATCCTCCACTCCTATCACCGTGGACACAGCAAGGAGCGAATTCCCGGGTAGAAATATTTCCTCTCCCCGCTGTCAGCGGTAAGCGGTACTTTCCTCCAGCAGCGGTAAATGAGGCACCCTTTGCGGCTTAATAACTTTGGTTCTCCGGGGGTTACGGTAAAAATTCCAACGTGTCCGGAAAGAGTCGTGGGAGACGATTTTTTTATTGACAACGGAATTACATGCTGGAAAAACATGCAGACACAGACAATAAGAGACACACGGGAGAAGTACAGGAAAACATTTTATTTTTTTGGGCCATCCTCGAGTTTTGGCTGAAATTACGTCGTTGTTTTGAGCGCGCGTGCGCGTTTCATGCGCGTGCACGCGAAAAAGGTCAGCGCTACCCGCCACCATTGTAAAAATTCCTGGAGGAAACACTGTAGACAGTCACACACACACCGGGTGAAAACATTACCTTCCACTTCTACAGGACAAGACTCCCACCTTTGCCCCCTGGCGGCAGAGGTACTCAACATTACATGTGCACTAACTATTAGCTCTGATCTTTTTGTTTCTTTCACAGATTAAGGATGTCTGCCTCAAAGGTGCTGAGAGTCAGCGTGAAGGACGATGACTGTAGAAGGGTGACATTTGCTGATGGTTTCTCTGGCACTCTTAAGGACGTTCTTCAAGAGGTGAAGAGACAGTGTGACATCAACTTTACCTTCCGACTTCAGTTCATGGATCCAGACTTCACAAATCAGTTCATGAACGTGACCTCACTGGATGACCTTGTAGATAGAGGGACCGTTAAAGTAATCCAGATAGAGAGTTCACCTGAGGACTCTTTCAGTTCTTCCTCCTCCTTCGGTTCTTCAGTTCTCCCTCCAAGTTCACCTGGTAGTGCCTTGTCTTTTGACACAGATATTCTGTCATCTCCTGGGTCAAGCTCAAGATCAGGTAGTCACTCCTCATCCGGGTCAGAATCTAGCTCAAGATCACCTTGGCCCGACACTTTCAATGTACCCCAGTTCTCATATGATTCCGAGTTCAAACTTGAGAAGGGGAATGCTGCTTACAAACAAAATGGCACTTCGCTTATTCCAGATGGAGCCAACGGACCCCATGGGCATCCGAAGTGATATAAAGAGTTTACCTCGATCAATTCTCTTCATCGATAACACATTTTTTTCACAACTTTGCATGCTATACGATGCCACCCTTTTTTTCCCGAGACGGTAAACACGGCCTAAGTCACATCCAGTTTTCTCCAACTGGAGAATGTGTCATGTCCGGTTTCAACGCCGAATTTCCATACCATTGGTCGGCCAACCCAAACCCCCCCCCCCCAAAAAAAAAGAAAAAATAGAAATCTGATGCATGAGAAAGGTCAAAGGTGCCAAAATATCTCCAAATGGCCTAAACATATAGGTGTCCGCCTAAACATACCTGTACTAAAACAGGTACAAAGTTGCATTTGCTCACATTACTAGCATCGACTTTGGCACAAGTACTAATAAGACCCTGGAGTACTGATTCCTAGATGATTTGGGCTTCGTTATCAGGTTTCCAAGGTGATATTCACTGTAAAAGCTGTTGTTTTTTTAGGCGGAGACTGAATTTGAGATGTTTTATAATGTTCTAGCTCTATTTGCTCTGACACAGTAACATAGATTTTGATTCTGACACTTCTACAGCCACCCCACAGGTGTGAGCTTTCATTTGATAACAATATCATTATGAAGGCCCTTGTGATTGTGGAGATATTCTATATTCACTGTGGGCATGTCATTTCGAGCAGAAAACCAGAAAAATTAGGTGGATAAGATCTGGTTAAACTAAAGACCAACATTCTTGATGGCTTAGTACAAGAAATTATAAAGTACAAAGTCTACTGCAAAGGCCAGGAATTCCACATGGTTGCGAACGCCCTCGTATCCAAACATCCTTGCCTGAAGGAGAAAGGTTCTCTTACTGGATGCTCCGGCTGGAAGTTACGTTTGGCAAATAAACTTGCTGGATACCGCACTCAGCTGAGAAAAATAGGATGCACTGAAGTGACTAAACTCTCTGAAGAACAAGCCACAAGGAAGGGCAACTCCTGCTGCGGCCATGAAGAAACCACGGAGGTCTGAAGTTAACTACTGCCCCCCATTTCCCATTGGAGAATCTGAAACCAGCCTAGAAAGGATCAGAGAAGAACTTCTCTCAGATGTCAAGATAAGGAACAACAGGGAGGTGATAAGGATGAAAATGGACAGGACATTTGCCTATAGAAGACTAGAAGTGATCTCCGAGACACCCATGGTAGAGACATTCATGGCAAGATGGCCAGCATTCTTCGACATGAGTGAGGTATGAGAGTTTCCTTTTACACAGCTTGTTTCAGAAATTAAGTTTAAACATCCAACTGTACAGGAATCGTCTTAAAGGGATACTCAACTCTAGAACAACATTGGGCTCAAAAATGAACCCCACATAAAATAGAAAATAATTCAGGGATGTGGTTTTCAGGATGTCCTGCTTTTCTGACCTGATTGGCTAGACTTCACTGCTGTTTTTATTCTTGTTATATAATTTAGGACTGTCTTAGGACAGCCCTGTTCTGCTCCACCTTCAATGAGGTATAGGCTACTGATTGGTTACTCTAAAGAGCTTAAGTGTTCCTTTGCATCGAGGGGAGAATCTGACTGAAGGCCTTCCATCTCTCCTGCACTCCATTCGAGTCCAGTCTGTGAAACGACACTTATGATACTCTGACGCCACAGATGTTTCAGCGATTCACCTGAGTTGACGTTGACATTTCCAGCCTGTTTCAATGATTCAGTGGTCTGACGAGTGGACATGTTCTCGTTCCAGCTGGGCTTTGGTAACCATCTACCCATAGAGGAATGAGGTTAAACCGTCTAGCCATAAAGGCAGAGGGAGGAGGGCTAGGGAGTTGCTTTGTCGTTCAGCCAGATTCTCCTATCGGCACAGGGACTCTGAAGCTTTTACAGTGACCATTAAGTAGCCTACCTCACTGATGGTGGAGTAGAAAGTGCTGTCCACCTGAAGTGGAGGGTTCTGTGTCATGTCCTTGCATGCTCTGCACTGTATATTTTCCTGCTTTTTGGTCCTTGGCCAATCACATGCCTGAGAATTGTGGTGGTTACTACTTTTTCCATTCAAAGAAAATAGATCCAACAGTCTGCAACACTGTTATTTTGAAAGAACATTTTGGAAATCCAAAGAATTACCCAAGTTTAGCTGTAAGAACTAAATTGAATGGGCTCCACTAGCAATGCTGCAACAATGCTAGCGGGGCCCATTCAGTTTAGTTCTTGCAGCTAAGCTAGGGTAATTATTTGGATTTCCAAAATGTTCATACAGAATGCACAGAGAAGAAAATGCCACATGTTCTTGTCTCACAATGGGGAAGGTGGTAAATAGGCTAAACTCCCCAAAAGGTGTAATTTTCCTTTGAGCATTGCAGTGATCTAACACCCCATGTCGGTTGTTATGACAAATGAAATACCGGTAACTCTCTTTCCAGAATGATGACAATGACTTTGGAAGGGAGTCCATCCTCAAGGGTCTCTGTGTGTACCTCAACGAGAAGCCAGATTGTCTGGTGAGGGAGTATGATGTAAGTCCAACTAAAGTGTTCAAGTTCATAATTCACTATTTTGAACTAAGTTCAGTCCCAAAAAGTCCCTTTTTATATGTGTACCGCAAGCTATTGCTACAGTCTATTATAGAATCATAGACAGTGATTTAAAAAGTTTTGTTTTACCACTAAACCAATGTCAATAATTTCCTTTTATGCATAAGATGCAGTAATGCAGTGTCATTTATAGCAACACAATGGGTAGAGGCTAGTTCCCATCGATGCAGAGCCTGTTAACCCCACATGATTACCAGCCCTAAGCCTAAACATAATCCAAACATTACTTGACACTTCTCTCACTTGCTCCTGATGCTCGCGCGACAGCCTTAATCGTGTGAAACACTGATAGTAGCCTATAACGAGCCTCAAGGCGAAGAATCTGAATCTAGCATTGTTTTGTAGTCGAGTTAGGCTGGCCTACTTTTAATTCTCATTGATTTATCTTCCTAAATATGAACTACAGGTTCACAGCCCCCCAAAATGAACTAGTTCACGTTCACCAGATTCAAATGGCTGTGTTCAGTTCAACATTCTTGGAAGAAAAAAAATCTCTTTTGAACGCATTCATGCACAACGTTTTTCCAAACCAACGTTCATATTCCAAGTAATGTAACTTGACAATCTTTTTCTCCAGACTGCAGACGAAGCCACCATCCAGGATGGGATCGAGGCGACCACAGTGGGGATCTTCAATATAAAGAGCGACGACCCAAGTGAAGGGGACATCGGGATCGTCCTCGAAGGGCAGGCTGTACTGCGAGACCTCCCAAGCGTGCCCTTCGCAACAGCCATGCTGTTTGGTCTAATCTATAATTTAAATCTGGGCTACCCTGCAGAACTGAGGTACACTTTTGAAGTTGTACAGAAATCCTAATGCAGCTGGATGGCAGTACACTGTCAAAGAAGGCACAAGCCTTGAAACTCAAACTTTTTGAGTGAGATGTGAGGTCAGTAACCTCTATATTATTATTATTATTTAATTGTTTTTTTCAATGGTTATGTACTCCTCCCTGAACGTTCAGACACGAAGGTGTCTGCCAGCAGCTCCAACCTAACCAGTTAATTGTCGATCGAAGTTTTTAAGCCGTCCCAATGCACAGACAATGTTCATGTCAGTTCTACTGGTGTTACGGGGATCGAGATTTTGTTTATTTAGTGAACCATTCAGTAAACTTAACTGTTTCCAGTTTTAGTGTGTACATATGCATGACAAATAAAGATTTTTTCTTAAAAATAAGTGATGTTGTACTGTAATATCAGTTTTAATGTCTCTTTTCCAATTAGAACTAACAGAACAGAACTACCTGTAATGTACTATATTGACCATGTCAAGGCATGTTCGGTTACTTACTAGGCAATACCATGCTGGATCCAGACGAACTTCCTGTTAGCTAACAAAGTACTAACCCAGTATCAGCTGACTCACAGGAAGTTCAGTAGCAGCCAGGTGTTGCCCAGTAACCAAACATTCCTTGAAATGGTCAATTCATTCAGAATTTGGCAAAATGTGAATTTAGTAGTATGGGTACTGTTGTATAATATTGTGCATACTAACTGATCCAATATTGATCAAAGATCAGATCAATATTGGATCAGTTATATGTACAATATTATACTACTGAAAAAGGTGTTGCATCTACCTCAATGAATCATGGACATCGGTTGCATGAAATAAAATCATGTTTTGCTATCATTAATCTTTCATAAGAATATAGTAAGACAATTTTATTTTATCGATTTTATTTCATGCAACCGATGTCCATGATTCATTTAGGTAGATTCGACATACTTTTTTTTTCAGTGAAAGAGAGAGTGCTTTTGGCATCAGAAGGTTTTTGTAGGTAGCCTACGTCTCTAAAGAGCATTATTACTGTAACTTAGTTGGCACTGTATCTCGGATGTGATGCTGCTGTTGCTGCAGTGTGAACTATTGATGGGTATAGGCCCTAGACCTAATGGATTTACAGTTTTTTACGATTGCTAACTCACCATGTTCAATACTGAAACCACAGTTTCACAACTCTTCATACAGTCAGCAGAGCAGAAACCCATGTGAACAAAACTGTGACTCTTTCTCTGTGATTTGTGCATTGCTTTCATACAGAATGCATTCAATGACTACGTTCTCCAAATGCCATAACACTTCTCTCATTCAAACTCCCCCACTTGCAAAATACTATGTATTTGCAACACATTTTTTCATTGCTAACATACTGTGTTCAAAACTCTGAAGAACGCGTTCAAAACTGAATTATTTGGTGCAATTTTGCAGTAATCATATTCCTATCATATATGACAGAAAGCTCGCAATAAACAGTTTTTTTGCACAGTGTTTGAGTGTGCAGATGCTGTTATTTTGCACTCTATTGATACTCTTCAGTTCCAGCACCTCAGCAAAGTCTCATAAGGGATGAGCGGTGGTATTTTCACCATTTGCAGTAATCATATTGAAATGTCTAGAAAATATTACAGTAGCAGAATATATACAATGAAATGAAATAGACTAGATGCATTTCCAGGGAAGACATTAGATGTGACCAGATGCAGACCAGAGGGTGGACCAAAATCCTCAGGAGTGAGACATGTTTGGTGTGATTGTTATTGTATTGTAGCCTTGGAATTTCAGTTTTTCTTTTTTGTTTGAACTTTGCATCTTCCACTTTATTTTTCACTTTTCATTTTACACAAGTAAATGTAGTGTACTTTGAAGTAAATGTACCGTAACTTACTTTCTGCAAAGATACTGAAAAAAAAGGATAAACGATAGAATACAGTCAAAGGATAGAAGCAAAAGATAGAATAAAGGATAGAAGCAAATTGTGGCATTTCTGATTCATTCTTGTTGCCTAATACTTTACAGTTTTACAGTCAACTATTCTGTCTATGATTACAATAAATCAAACCATTTTTATAATGAAATATTCATTCTTGTGAAAATCATTCAAACTATGTAATGCTCCCTGTTAGTGTTTTGTAAGTCAGAATGTTATGAATGACAGTGTATGCTTCTGAGTGAACATTGTTGACAGTGTGTGGTTGAAGGAGCTTCTTTTGAGACATGAATGAAGTCATTGGCCAACATGAGTGTTACGAATGCAGACTGTATGAAGAGCAATAATCACAACAGTCGAGATTACATAATGACGTCACAATCACATGTGGGTTTATAAAAGACGATCGAGTCAGTTTGGTGTCATTCACAAGGATCAACACGCTATCACAAGGTAAGCGCCTGTGGACGTTAGCGTACTTGTGTGTGTGTGTGTGTGTGTGTGTGTGTGTGTGTGTGTGTGTGTGTGTGTGTGTGTGTGACTGGGTGTGTGTGTGTGTGTGTGTGTGTGTGTGTGTGTGTGTGTGTGACTGGGTGTGTGTGTGGGGGGGGTAGGGTGACCAGATGTCCCGCTTTGCGCGGGACTGCACAGCATTTTCACGACTTTTGGTGCGTCCCGCACAAAGCGCAGCGATTTGACATGTCCAGTAGCAGCAGAACGTCCAGATTCTATGGAACGTCTTCAGCCTATCAGGAAACAGCATTAATGTTCCCA
>NC_137682.1:24852925-24857925 GCF_963989245.1 Nansenia antarctica | reverse complement strand
CCTGTTGAGAGGGTGTCCCACATTGTCCCACATTTGGTTTGTTGGGACCTGGTCACCCTAGTGGGGGGGGGGGGGTCTGGGTGTGGCTGCGGGGGTGTGTGTGTGTGTGTGTGTGCGTGCGTGCGTGCGTGTGTGTGTGTGTGTGTGTGTGTGTGTGTGGGGCGGGGGTCTGGATGTGGCTGCGCGGGTGTGTGTGTGTGTGTGTGTGTGTGTGTGTGTGTGTGTGGGGCGGGGGTCTGGATGTGGCTGCGCGGGTGTGTGTGCGCGCGAGCGCTGACTCCGCTGAGTGTCAAAGTCTAGCTCGTTTATTGTTTGAAAGTGATCCAAAGTGTCAATGCCAACAGAGATTCTTATATAAAGAAGCTTTTGCTTTACAACCCGACGTCCTAGACATATTTTTTGAAGGTAGAAATACGAAAAGGAGAATGGCTTTTTGGCACATTGCACCTGCAACTGATGCTTCAATCACAATGTCACAGCGCAATATCAACGTCAGTCACTTTGGAAGTTCAAACAGCCTCACAGTCATCCATGAACTCATAGGGGACAAGTCATTCTATAATAATAATAATATATAAATATAAAATACGTCATTTCACATTCTCTTCCTTGATCAGTTGTTTGTAGAAAGTTGCAGAAATGCCAAAAAACAAGAAGGAGAGCCAGGGAGATGACTTCAATGTCCAGTCTGCTTGGCAGCTTGAAAAGGAGATTCACGATGACGACATCACCTTAACCGAATCTCTGGCCCACAGAGCAGCCAGCCCGGAGGACCAACTCAGAGGTGTGTGTGTGTGTGTGTGTGTGTGTGTGTGTGTGTGTGTGTGTGTGTGCGCGCAGTGAGTAGAGATCAACGTGGGTCTTGTGTGTAAATTACCGGAGAGTCTTGAATTACAGATTTGCGCTTTAAAAATGTGCCTTGACAAGTAAAAGTCTATGGGCTTGACGGCCCACCTGTATTCTGTAAATTTCTTTTATTTATCTTTATCTTAACTTTATCGGTTACATGATTAACTTTATCGGTTACATGATTAACTTTATCGGTTAAATGATTAACTTTGTAGGTTAAATGATTAACTTTGTAGGTTACATGATTAACTTTATAGGTTACATTATTGATTAATGTGTTACATGATTGAAAATGAAAAGAGATTGATTAATATGTTACATAACTTAAAGAAGTACATTTCTGTTGTATTGACTAAGAATAGGTAGAACTGCAGGTCCCAGAAGGCCTTGCGGCAAGACGTCATAGAAGTTGACAGTTTAGTTTGTTGGTTTTGAGAAATGACTAGGGGACAAGTAATTATATAATAATAATATATAAATCTAAAATACGTAATTTCACATTCTCTTCCTTGTTTTTCATATTGTAGCCATGTATAACGATAGCTCAAGAACGACAAGAAGGAAGCATGAGCAGAAGGCACGCCTTCAGCAGGCTACTAGGCGGAGGGAGGAGGCTGCTAAGCTGAAGGTGGACAGAACTAGAGGTGTGTTTGTGTGTGTGTGTGTGTGTGTGTGTGTGCGCTGAGTAGAGATCAATGTGGGTCTTGTGTGTAAATTACCAGAGAGTCTTGAATTACAGATTTTCGCTTAAAACATTTGCCTTGACAAGTAAAAGTCTATGGGCTTGACAGCCCGCCTGTATTAATAGATTGTTGTAACGTTATAGGTTACATGATTAACTTTAATTGGTCCCAGAAGGCCTTGCGGCAAGACGTCATAGAAGTTCACAGTTTAGATTGTTGTTTTTGAGAAATGCAAATTGTAACGTCCAGAATTAAAGTGAATATCCAGTGTAGGCCAACACATTTTTTAATATAAAGAAGCTTTCGCTTTATAACCCGACGTTCTAGCCATCATTTAGGAAGGTAGAAAATACTACAAGGATACGGCTTTTTGGCCGTATTTGGCCGTATCCTTGTAGTAATTTCACATTAAGTAATTTCACATTCTCTTCCTTCCGTTTTTTATATTGTAGCCATGAGAAACAGGACGCTTCGGCAACCTGCTAGGCGGCTAGAGGAGGCTGCTAGGCTGAAGGAGGACAGACCTATTACTGTAAGTGTAACCATCACTATTAGCACACACGTCCCTGCAGTTATACCAGTGTTGTGTAACCATGTAGCCATGAATGATGCCACACCTCCTCTGTTCTGCTCCTGCAGGTCTGTTCGGGTGACGAGGCCTCTGAGGCCAATGCCCAGGAGGAGAAGCCTGACGAAGATGAGACCCCCAAAATGTCTCGTGTGGCCCGGATGTGTGTGCGTGTGCAGGCGGAGGAGGAGGAGAAGGGGAGGGCCCTGTTGGAGTACCAGGCCCTCCTGGAGACCGTCACTGCAGAGGACAAGAGTCTGCAGAGTGAGGCCCTGGAGGACAAGGAGGCAGCAGAGGAGGCTCTGGTTCTTTGCAGGGAGGAGGTGAAAGAAGGCAGAGTGAGAGAGAGCGACCTGCAGAGAGAGGCCCGGGAGGAAATGCTGGCGGCAGCTGAGAATGCTCTGCTGCTTATCAGGGAGGTGGAGGAAAGCAGACAGAGAGAGAGCGACCTCAAACAAAAACTCCACGTTATGGAGCAGGAGAAGAGGAGCCTCGTCTGTGACAACTCCGACCTGGAGAAGGAGAGCAGCCAGGCCCTCGCTGCCCAGCGAGAGACTGAGGGGAGCCTGGCCGGGGTCAAGGCGACCCTCCTGGAGACCGCCAACGCCACCAGGGAGGCAGAGGACCACATCAAGGCCCTGCAGAAAGAGGCCCTGGAGGACAAGCTGGCGGCAGCTGAGAAGGCTCAGGTGCTTGACAGGGAGCTGGAGGAAAGCAGACAGAGAGAGAGAGACCTCAAAAGAAAAGTCCATGTTATGGAGCAGGAGAAGAGGAGTCTTGTCTGTGACAACTCCGACCTGGAGAAGGAGAGGAGCCAGGCCCTCGCTGCCCAGCGAGAGACTGAGGGGAGCCTGGCCGGGGTCAAGGCGACCCTCCTGGAGACCGCCAACGCCACCAGGGAGGCAGAGGACCACATCAAGGCCCTGCAGAGAGAGGCCCTGGAGGACAAGGAGGCAGCGGAGGAGGCTCTGGTCCTTTGCAGGGAGGAGGTGAAAGAAGGCAGAGTGAGAGAGAGCGACCTGCAGAGAGAGGCCCGGGAGGAAATGCTGGCGGCAGCTGAGAATGCTCTGCTGCTTATCAGGGAGGTGGAGGAAAGCAGACAGAGAGAGAGCGACCTCAAACAAAAACTCCACGTTATGGAGCAGGAGAAGAGGAGCCTCGTCTGTGACAACTCCGACCTGGAGAAGGAGAGGAGCCAGGCCCTCGCTGCCCAGGATGCTAGTGGGAAGAAGAAGAAGAAAGGGAAATTCAGGAAATTCTGTTCAATGGTGAAGCGCAAGGTAAAAAAGAAATATACAGTGAATTTATAAGAGAGCCATATTCCACATAATTTCACATTAAGGAAATGTAATGTAAAGGTAAAAGTCTTACCAGTTTATCGTAAAACAACAGACAAGCTATGCATTGTTGTTGTAGGAATACTGGGGTTTTAAGAGATATGTTCTGTCATTGATTCTTCTTCTGTAACAACTGATATAGTGCAAGAGGACCAACCAGGCTGGTGTCCAGCCTCCAGCCCCAGGACAGGAGGACATCAAGGATGGTGTCCAGCCTCCAGCTCAAGGACAGGAGGATATGAAGATAAGTGTCCAGCCTCCAGCCCTAGGACAGGAGGGCATCGAGGTTGCCCACGACGATGGACACAGCAGAGGTAAGTCAACATGTAGAACACATAGACCAAGGACATACTAACCAAACTAATGAAGTATTCTATTCTGTAGCTAAGGCCTGGTGAAGCTCATATGAACTCTTTCTCCTCTCTCTAGCGGCCAGCCCAGTGACAGCTGAGATGACGCCTTGTGAGGAGAGCGGAGCTTCAAAGAAACAGAAGCGTTCCCGCCTCCAGAGGATGCTCACATCTGTGAAGAGCCTTGGGCTGCTGAGCTGCTATTCAGGCAGACGGCCTCCGTCCCCCCAGTAACCGTCTTCACGACGATGGACACAGCAGAGGTAAGTCAACACATAGAACACATAGACCAAGGACATACTAACTAAACTAATAAAGTATTCTATTCTGTAGCTAAAGGCCTGGTGAAGCTCATATGAACTCTCTCTCCTGTCTCTAGCGCCCGACTCCTCCAGAGGACGCTCACAACTGCAAACAGCCTTGGCCGGAGCTGCTGTCCACCGTGAATAAAAATTATTTGGATGCCATTCCTTTTGCTTGTGCATTTTTCATATCTTATGAACTTGTTATGCTGAAGATTGTGTAACTAGATAAGTGATCTTAAATATCATAGCTAGAAGCAACTGCGATTACAGAAACAAATATAGTAGCTAGGCATGTTTACAGCTATGCCTGAGGCAATATCCCAATAGAAATGTAATCATAACAAGAATCATATACAAGAATCATATACAAGAATCATAACAAGAATCATGTACAAGACATATAATGAATCATTAGAAATATACATGAGCTAGAAATGGTAGGCCTACTGAAGAAAGATGGTCATCCATTCTCCCTCCCTCCCTCCCTCCCTGATACTAAACAACAAAGTAATTACTATTAAAGTGATTATTACTATACATTTATTAACTTTAACTTTATGAAGCAGTTTAATTGGAGTTGTGTTAGCCACATAAAGAAAATACATATCTAGAACTGAATTATGAAGTTTACTATGGGATTAGGTTAGAGAGAGAGAAGGAAAAAGGATTGTGTTACAAGCAATATCCCCCTTCCTGGTCGTACCCTTAAATGTCCACTAGATGGCAGGCATGTATCAGCATAAAGCAGGGGTCTACAACCTTTTTTCATCTGAGAGCTACTTTGAAAAAATGTAAGTGGCCGAGAGCTACTCATATCTTATTACTTACATTCATTCACATAACGAATTATTTTGTCTTTTTGTCTCTTTCAAAACATATTGTGCATGTGTGTAATAAGTGTGTTGACT
>NC_137682.1:24720425-24847925 GCF_963989245.1 Nansenia antarctica | reverse complement strand
GTAGTAGTAGTAGTAGTAGTAGTAGTAGTAGTAGTAGTAGTAGTAGTAGTAGTAGTAGTAGTAGTAGTAGTAGTAGTAGTAGTAGTAGTAGTAGTAGTAGTAGTAGTAGTAGTAGTAGTAGTAGTAGTAGTAGTAGTAGTAGTAGTAGTAGTAGTAGTAGTAGTAGTAGTAGTAGTAGTAGTAGTAGTAGTAGTAGTAGTAGTAGTAGTAGTAGTAGTAGTAGTAGTAGTAGTAGTAGTAGTAGTAGTAGCAGGTCGCCGAATTAAAGGTGTCTGTGTTTAATTGCGGGCCCACAGACAGCCCCCATACATCAGCTGATCATTTAAAGGGGCGGCCGTCTGAGTAATGTGCATGTCACACGCTGCTTTGTTTTATAAGAGCAGCAGCTATTACCCAGAGTGCTTTATAAAGACACTGTTAAACAGAGAGAGACAATACAGCCATTATTTTGGCGAAAATTAAGTGATACATTAATCGAACAGCAAAAATAATAATCGTTAGACTAATCGTTAAATTAGTCGTTAGACTAATCGACTAATTGAAAAAAGAATCGCTAGATTAATCGTTACAAAAATAGTCGTTTGGGACAGCCCTACTTGTTGCCCCTTTAACCTCCACCGCTGTTGACCTCCACCGCTTATAGACAGTCACACACACACCGGATGACAACATTACCTTCCACTTCTACAGGACAAGACTCCCACCTTTGCCCCCTGGCGGCAGAGGTACTCAACATTACATGTGCACTAACTATTAGCTCTGATCTTTTTGTTTCTTTCACAGATTAAGGATGTCTGCCTCAAAGGTGCTGAGAGTCAGCGTGAAGGACGATGACTGTAGAAGGGTGACATTTGCTGATGGTTTCTCTGGCACTCTTAAGGACGTTCTTCAAGAGGTGAAGAGACAGTGTGACATCAACTTTACCTTCCGACTTCAGTTCATGGATCCAGACTTCACAAATCAGTTCATGAACGTGACCTCAGTGGATGACCTTGTAGATAGAGGGACCGTTAAAGTAATCCAGATAGAGAGTTCACCTGAGGACTCTTTCAGTTCTTCCTCCTCCTTCGGTTCTTCAGTTCTCCCTCCAAGTTCACCTGGTAGTGCCTTGTCTTTTGACACAGATATTCTGTCATCTCCTGGGTCAAGCTCAAGATCAGGTAGTCACTCCTCATCCGGGTCAGAATCAAGCTCAAGATCACCTTGGCCCGACACTTTCAATGTACCCCAGTTCTCATATGATTCCGAGTTCAAACTTGAGAAGGGGAATGCTGCTTACAAACAAAATGGCACTTCGCTTATTCCAGATGGAGCCAACGGACCCCATGGGCATCCGAAGTGATATAAAGAGTTTACCTCGATCAATTCTCTTCATCGATAACACATTTTTTTCACAACTTTGCATGCTATACGATGCCACCCTTTTTTTCCCGAGACGGTAAACACGGCCTAAGTCACATCCAGTTTTCTCCAACTGGAGAATGTGTCATGTCCGGTTTCAACGCCGAATTTCCATACCATTGGTCGGCCAACCCCAAAAAATCCCCCCCCCCCCAAAAAAAGAAAAAATAGAAATCTGATGCATGAGAAAGGTCAAAGGTGCCAAAATATCTCCAAATGGCCTAAACATATAGGTGTCCGCCTAAACATACCTGTACTAAAACAGGTACAAAGTTGCATTTGCTCACATTACTAGCATCGACTTTGGCACAAGTACTAATAAGACCCTGGAGTACTGATTCCTAGATGATTTGGGCTTCGTTATCAGGTTTCCAAGGTGATATTCACTGTAAAAGTAACATAGATTTTGATTCTGACACTTCTACAGCCACCCCACAGGTGTGAGCTTTCATTTGATAACAATATCATTATGAAGGCCCTTGTGATTGTGGAGATATTCTATATTCACTGTGGGCATGTCATTTCGAGCAGAAAACCAGAAAAATTAGGTGGATAAGATCTGGATAAACTAAAGACCAACATTCTTGATGGCTTAGTACAAGAAATTATAAAGTACAAAGTCTACTGCAAAGGCCAGGAATTCCACATGGTTGCGAACGCCCTCGTATCCAAACATCCTTGCCTGAAGGAGAAAGGTTCTCTTACTGGATGCTCCGGCTGGAAGTTACGTTTGGCAAATAAACTTGCTGGATACCGCACTCAGCTGAGAAAAATAGGATGCACTGAAGTGACTAAACTCTCTGAAGAACAAGCCACAAGGAAGGGCAACTCCTGCTGCGGCCATGAAGAAACCACGGAGGTCTGAAGTTAACTACTGCCCCCCATTTCCCATTGGAGAATCTGAAACCAGCCTAGAAAGGATCAGAGAAGAACTTCTCTCAGATGTCAAGATAAGGAACAACAGGGAGGTGATAAGGATGAAAATGGACAGGACATTTGCCTATAGAAGACTAGAAGTGATCTCCGAGACACCCATGGTAGAGACATTCATGGCAAGATGGCCAGCATTCTTCGACGTGAGTGAGGTATGAGAGTTTCCTTTTACACAGCTTGTTTCAGAAATTAAGTTTAAACATCCAACTGTACAGGAATCGTCTTAAAGGGATACTCAACTCTAGAACAACATTGGGCTCAAAAATGAACCCCACATAAAATAGAAAAGAATTCAGGGATGTGGTTTTCAGGATTTCCTGCTTTTCTGACCTGATTGGCTAGACTTCACTGCTGTTTTTATTCTTGTTATATAATTTAGGACTGTCTTAGGACAGCCCTGTTCTGCTCCACCTTCAATGAGGTATAGGCTACTGATTGGTTACTCTAAAGAGCTTAAGTGTTCCTTTGCATCGAGGGGAGAATCTGACTGAAGGCCTTCCATCTCTCCTGCACTCCATTCGAGTCCAGTCTGTGAAACGACACTTATGATACTCTGACGCCACAGATGTTTCAGCGATTCACCTGAGTTGACGTTGACATTTCCAGCCTGTTTCAATGATTCAGTGGTCTGACAAGTGGACATGTTCTCGTTCCAGCTGGGCTTTGGTAACCATCTACCCATAGAGGAATGAGGTTAAACCGTCTAGCCATAAAGGCAGAGGGAGGAGGGCTAGGGAGTTGCTTTGTCGTTCAGCCAGATTCTCCTATCGGCACAGGGACTCTGAAGCTTTTACAGTGACCATTAAGTAGCCTACCTCACTGATGGTGGAGTAGAAAGTGCTGTCCACCTGAAGTGGAGGGTTCTGTGTCATGTCCTTGCATGCTCTGCACTGTATATTTTCCTGCTTTTTGGTCCTTGGCCAATCACATGCCTGAGAATTGTGGTGGTTACCATGACTACTTTTTCCATTCAAAGAAAATAGATCCAACAGTCTGCAACACTGTTATTTTGAAAGACTCTGTTAACCAACATGCATTGCACCCATCCACAGCCCCTTATACTGTATCTTTTTTGGTATTGTAGTCTTTGTGATGGTGTCCTGGGAGATGCTGACACATTTGACAGGGTTCCTCCAGGAAGTTACAGATCGTTGGATCTATTTTTTTTAAATGGAAAAAGTAGTCATGGTAACCACAAAATATTTCTATTATGTGGGGTTCCTGTTTTTGAGCCCAATGTTGTTCTAGGGTTGAGTGTCCCTTGAAAGGGTGTAGCTCCAAACTGGCTTTGGAATCCTGGCCAGTGATTGGTACCTGAATTCCCGGGGCGACCAATCAGTTTAGCAATTATGTGCATTATTACCTGGTAACCGGCTAACAAGACTCAACCTTTATATTGGCTGCTGTAATAGTAACGTTACTACTGTAATACATACAACCGTACATTAGCATTGAAATGTTACACCAAGTGGAAGATGACTTTTCTAAAACCTGTCAATCATTTAATTTTTAATACTAGTCCTGCCTTCAAATTACTAGCTGGGGCTGCAAAGTGGCAATGTAATATGTGGAATGCAGTGATACAACGTAATATTGAATCTGTGTGTCTATCACTCTTAGGACCCGTGCCCTGTATGAAGTTGACATTTGGCGGGTGTGCTCTGTGTTTCAGATAAATGCTGAGTTTAGGCGCATCACTACAATGCCTCTCCAATCTAAGTTCCTGTCCGAGCTTGACCTGCACACCTACAGGCTTTTGCATCTCTTTAAAAAGAGAGGAGGTGTGATCGGCAAAAAAGTGATGGCAATCCAGGAAGCCATGGACAAAGTATGTACATTTATTCCAGAAAAATATTTGATAGAATAATGTACCCCAATTCTTTGTATTCTAATATGTGTTGCATGATGGTGATTAAAATCAAATGTAATGTGGTATATTGCCTGCAAATTATGTACAGTTCTTGTACAACAGTGATGTTGGTGTACAATTATGCAGTAACCACAGGGCACAGAGGACTTTTGTCATACTCTCCACCCCTGCCTCTAGACTAAGATGACAATCTGCCCTGCCTGGACCCCCCTCTTGACATAATTTCAGTCCTTCTGTTTAGGTGGCCTGGGATGGTGGCTTTCTGAGACAATTTTTTAGCTGCACTAAAGGGGCACGTCCCCCATCAGCAATCAGCTTTCTGTCCTTCCCTAAGTGTCAGTACATTACAATGAAGGTGGGTTTTCTGCCCTCAATCTTCCCTGGGCTTCCAAAAAAGTTAATTAAAAGTAAAATTTAAAATCTGGACAAATGATGTCATATGACGATTTTGACATCTTTATGACATAATTTGTGTAGTTTAAAAAAACAACATATTATTTTTTTGGGAAGCCCAGGGAAGATTGAGGTCAGGAAAACCACCTTCATTGTAATGTACTGACACTTATGGAAGAACAGAAAGCTGATTGCTAATGGGGGAAGTGCACCTTTAAAGGAAAAACACCTTTTTCAGTCTAGCCTATTTGCCACCTTCCCCACCTTCCCCATTGTGCGACAAGAACATATACAATTTTCTTCTGTGCATTCTGTATGAACATTTTGGAAATCCAAAGAATTACCCAAGTTTAGCTGTAAGAACTAAATTGAATGGGCTCCACTAGCAATGCTGCAACAATGCTAGCGGGGCCCATTCAGTTTAGTTCTTGCAGCTAAGCTAGGGTAATTCTTTGGATTTCCAAAATGTTCATACAGAATGCACAGAGAAGAAAATGCCACATGTTCTATATCGTGGAGCTCCGCCCCATAGGGGAGCTCTGCTCCTATTGGTTTACCCGCTACCTAAAGTAGCCAATGACTGAATTTTTCAATGCCTGCGCCCGCCTGGGGTGCTATATAAAGGGGCGTACTTCGCTCCCTCATTCTCCCAAAAAGTTCAGCACGGGTTTATATCTGAAGACTGAGAAGGACGACTACTAAGACTGGAGGACCCGCCAGACTTTTCCCTTCAGCGATGGATCGTCCGCCGCCGACCACGAAGAAGTTCCTCCGGGACACCTGCCGCTGCGATTTTCTAGCAGCGGAGGACAAGCAAGAACGGCGTTCTGGGCAGGCACCTCCCCAAGTAGGGATGGTCCCGCCCGCTCAGCCGGCCCTGACATCACGCCGCCCTCACCCAGCTGAGTGGTCGGTGCCGGTGTCAGAATGAGAAAGCTCTGATGAGAGCGAGCGGCAGATAGAGCACGTGCTCGCCGCCCCATCTCGGTGCGCAGGCGGCGGCAGCGGCGAATAACATCGCCGTGTTAACGCCGCCATTGCGAAAATCATCCACCGTGGTGACGAATAGACCGTCAACGACTGCGAAACGGAGTTTTCGGCGTGATGCGGCACTGGCTCTACCTCTAAACGACGGAGCCATGCCCCACTCGGCATCCCCAGCCCCCACCGCTGACCACTGGGAGGGCCCGCTACGGCCCCCCACGGTAGTGTGGCCCGGTTTCACTGGCGGAGGGGTCGGTAATGACCCCACCACCGGTTTCCTCTTCATGGCTGCTACCTCATAAAGAGGCAAAAGAAGGAAAATCCCCACCTTACTTTTTCAGTAAAGGAGATTTTTCCCATACGGCGTTCTGGGCAGGCACCTCCCCAAGTAGGGATGGTCCCACCCGCTCAGCCGGCCCTGACTTCACGCCGCCCTCACCCAGCTGAGTGGTCGGTGCCGGTGTCAGAATCAGAAAGCTCTGATGAGAGCGAGCGGCAGGTAGAGCACGTGCTCCCCGCCCTCGCCGCCCCATCTCGGTGCGCAGGCGGCGGCAGCGACGAATAACATCACCGTGTTTAACGCCGCCATTGCGAAAATCATCCGCCGTGGTGACGAATAGACTGTCAACGACTGCGAAACGGAGTTTTCGGCGTGATGCGGCACTGGCTCTACCTCTAAACGACGGAGCCATGCCCCACTCTGCATCCCCAGCCCCCGCCGCTGACCACTGGGAGGGCCCGCTACGGCCCCCCACGGCAGCGTGGCCCGGTTTTCACTGGCGGAGGGGTCGGTAATGACCCCACCACCGGTTTCCTCTTCATGGCTGCTACCTCATAAAGAGGCAAAAGAAGGAAAATCCCCACCTTACTTTTTCAGTAAAGGAGATTTTTCCCATGTTATCTACCGGAGCGGAGACCCACCTGCCTTGTCGGAGCGTGGTCCAATCACTACCGGTTAGAAACAAGGCGGAGACTGGCCCAGCTTACCAGCGTGTGGCCAGCTCTCTGCCTAGCGGACTAACCCCTATCACGACACAAAGGGGGTTAAACACCCCTGTCTGTAGCCGTATGGAGGGACCGTTATTACATCAAAAACTCCTCCATGTCTATCAAGACCTGGCCCAGCTCATGAGCGTGCGGCCGGTTTTTTGGTTATCAGGCATAATAAACCTACGTCGATAAAGGGCATTGTTACTCAAAACAAGCACTCTTTACAGACGGCAAACCATCCCTAAGGAGGATTTTCCATGGTATCTACCAGAGCGGAGACCCACCTGCCTTGTCAGAGTGTGGTCGAATTGCTACCGGTTAGAAACAAGGCGGAGACTGGCCCAGCTTACCGGCGTGTGGCCAGCTCTCTGCCTAGTGGACTTACCCCTATCACGACACGAGGCGGGTTAAACACCCCTGTCTGTAGCCGTATAGAGGGACCGTTATCTACCAGAGCGGAGATCGACCTGCCTTGTCAGAGTGTGGTCGACTCGCTACCGGTTAGAAACAAACCGGAGACTGGCCCAGCTTACCGGTGTGTGGCCAGCTCTCTGCCTAACAGACTTACCCCTATCACGACACGTAGCGGGTTAAACACCCCTGTATGTAGCCGTATAGAGGGGTCGTTATGTACATCAAAAGCCCCTCCATGTCTATCAAGACCTGGCCCAGCTCATGAGCGTGCGGCCGGTTCTTTGATTATCAGGCATAATAAACCTGCGTCAATAAAGAGCATTGTTACACATAACAAACACTCTTTACAGACGGCAGCCCATCCCTTTCGAAATGACCCCACCTTGGGCTGTGCCACCTCCTCGGTGTGCAGCGGCGGCTGGGATCATACAGAAATTCAAGTTTTTTCTGTCGACTGCACCACAACAGACGGTCCAGCCGCTGTCGTTGCGTTATGCAGAATGACTAGAAGGGACAGGTATTCTGTCGGGTTGGCTAGACAGGACATTGAGGAGGGGATATGCACTACAGTTCATTCAGCCTCCTCCGCCCTTCAGGGGCGTGAGAGAGACTGTTTTTTGTCCTGCCCGATAAAGACACGTGCGCTCCAGGAGGAGATTACGAATCTCCTAACAAAGGGCGCAGTGACATTGGTTCCGAGGGACCAGTGGGACATGAGATGGTACTCCCCGTATTTCCTTGTCCCAAAGAATTCGGGAAACATGAGACCCATACTAGATTTCAGGGTCCTCAACGAGAGAGTGGCGAAACGCCCCTTTCGTAGATACCTGAGGGTCGCGTATTTCGTGTGCCAATCACAGAGTGGCACAGGAAATTCCTAAGTTTTGCTTTCCAAGGGAAGGTTTACGAGTACACGCGCCTGCCCTTCGGATGCACGATTGCTCCTCGTTTTTTTCTCCAAATGCGTGCAGACAGCACTCGAACCACTGAGGCGAAACGAGATACGCATATTAGCATATCTCGACGACCTACTGGTCTTGGCCCAATGCCCAAATCGAGCCATTCGGGACGCAACCTCACTGGTGCAGCACCTCACTCAGCTGGGGTTAGCTGTAAACTGGACAGAGAGTGCTCCGTGGCCGGCTCAACAGTTTTCCTATCTAGGCATTCAGTTGGATACTGCCGAGATGAGGGCCAGTTTATCGGCACCACGGAGAGCGACACTGACGTCAGCTCTCCGGGTGTGTCGAGTGACAAATACAATAACCGCTCTGTCAAGGATGTCCTTACTAGGACTGATGTCTGCAGCCCATGTAGTGGTCCCCTTAGGCCTGTTACACATGCGCAGACTGCAGAGGCGGTTCGCACGACTGCGACGGGTTCCAGTGAGACGCCGTCGCAAGTTGATTGTAATACAGAGATCGGTCAAAACCGACCTGAGCTACTGGAGAGGCCCGCGCGTCATCGGAGCAGATCTGTTATCACGGGGAGGCCCGAGGGACGACGACTGGAGGTTAGCACCCTCCATTGTGTCGCTGATTTGGGCACGGTTCGGGCAAGCAGAAGTGGTTCTGTTTGCGTCACGGACGAATGCGCAGTGTCGCCTTTGGTTCTCCCTGCGCGAACAGGACAACCCGCCATTGGGAGTCGATACATTCGCACACCACCCATGGCCGAGGGTCCTGTTATACGCGTTCCCACCCCTGACATCTATCCTCCCACTGTTGGCACGAGTGAGGTCAGAGAGGCTAGAGTTAATTCTTGTAGCCCCGGACCGTCCCGGAGCCCCGTGGTTTCCGGAACTGATGGAGATGTTGGTAGAGGGCCCATGGCCCATACCTCATCGACAAGATGCACTCTCTCAAGCCGGAGGCTTGGTGAAGGGGCCGCCTATGAGGGGGGGCCCCTCATGGCCTGGTTACTGAGAGGGATTGTTAGAACGCAGGGGTCTGACAGACGCGGTCATTCAGACCATTCAGAGTGCGCGCGCGCAATCCACTGCAAAGGGATATGCGGCGCGCTGGCGAGTTTTACACAGTGGTGTGAGGGACAGGACGTTGACCCTGTCTGTTGTCGGGTCGAAACGTTCTTGTGCTTCTTACAGTCGCTGTTGACAAGGGATTGGCGGCGGGAACTATTAAAGTTTACGCGGCTGCCATCTCAGCTTGTCATGAGGGTTTTGCGACAACGACACTGTTCAGTCATTCGCTGGTTAAGCGTTTTTTGACTGGAGTGTGTAGGCTTAGACGCCCTCATAGGACTCTAATGCCAAAATGGGACCTGTCGATTGTGCTAGAGGCGCTGTGCGTGCCCCCATTCGAACCCATTATCACTGTGTCGTTGCGTTTTATTGTCTCTCAAGACGAGTCTACTCCTCGCCTTGACTACGGCTGAGCGAGTGAGTGATTTGTGCGCTCTCTCGTCACGGGCAGATTGTTTGATCATATCTGATGACGAAACAAAAGCTGTATTACGCCCTAACCCGGCTTTTATCCCTACGGTTAATCGTGGGTTTAGGGTTCAGAGCTGTGCTCTGAGCGCCTCTTTTTCCTCCTCCTCACGACGGAGAGAGGGAGAGGCGTTTTACATTGTATTGTCCGGTGCGCGCGTTGGCACAATATGTGAAGCGCGAGGCAGGACTGAGATCTTCTCCCCGGCTTCTGATCTGCTATGGCGGACAGAAAGCCGGGACACCACTCTCGAAGCAGAGGCTGTCCCTTTGGATTTGCGAGGCTATTAGCCTCGCATACGAATCGAAGGGGCAGCCCGTGCCGACTGGCATTCGGGCTCATTCCTCCAGGGGCATGGCCGCATCAGTGGCCATTCTCAGGGGAGTGGGAGTGGAGGAGATATGTGTGGCGGCGTCTTGGTCGTCGCCATCACTTTTTATACGGTGTTACTTGAAGATATTTCTTCCTCATCCTTTTCTCATTCTGTCCTCAGTTTTGCTGATGACTGATGTAGTGGGGAAGGCACTTGGATTACCCTGGTCATGGGATTCTATTCAAGTGCTGTCAGGATGAATACGGATGTGCCTGGGAAGGGACCCTCCTCCAGGACATGTTCCGTTAGATCAACAACCCTACGTGCTCACGTAAGGGTTAGGTCAGTGATATTCTTCCTCAATCCTTTCTCATTCTGTCCTCTGTTTGCTGATGACTGATGTTGTGGGAAGGGCACTTGGATTACCCTGGTCATGGGGATTCTATTCAAGTGCTGTCAGGATGAATACGGATGTGCCTGGGGAGGGGACCCTCCTCCAGGACATGTCTGTTAGATCAACAACCCAACGTAAGGGTTGGGTAAGTGATATTTCTTCCTCATCCTTTTCTCATTCTGTCCTCAGTTTGCTGAGGACTGATGTAGTGGGGATGGCACTTGGATTAACCTGGTTGGGGATGCTATTCAAGTGCTGTCAGGATGATTACGGATGTGCCTGGGGAGGGGACCCTCCTCCAGGACATGTTCCGTTAGATCTACAACCCTGCGTGCTCACGTAAGGGCTAGATCAGTGGAGCAGACTCGGTGTGGGTTGGGCCAACTTTTTAAGGTTGTCTTGATCCAACATCAGTGGTCAGCTCCGGGTGCCGCTGAGATTGTTTTCGGATTAATAGTCTCAGTGGGGGTACATTTGGCCTCGCTCGCTCCGCCTAAACCAATAGGAGCAGAGCTTCCCTATGGGGCGGAGCTCCACGATATAGAACGATAGTTATGGAGATAGACTCCAGTTCTATGAGTGGAGCGGAGCCCCATAGGGCTGCTGGCCCACTTCGACTCGTTCAAACCCGGCTGTTTTGTATGTTTGGGAGAATGAGGGAGCGAAGTACGCCCCTTTATATAGCACCCCAGGCGGGCGCAGGCATTGAAAAATTCAGTCATTGGCTACTTTAGGTAGCGGGTAAACCAATAGAGCTCCCCTATGGGGCTCCGCTCCACTCATAGAACTGGAGTCTATCTCCATAACTATCGTTCTTGTCTCACAATGGGGAAGGTGGTAAATAGGCTAAACTCCCCAAAAGGTGTAATTTTCCTTTGAGCATTGCAGTGATCTAACACCCCTTGTCGGTTGTTATGACAAATGAAATACCGGTAACTCTCTTTCCAGAATGATGACAATGACTTTGGAAGGGAGTCCATCCTCAAGGGTCTCTGTGTGTACCTCAACGAGAAGCCAGATTGTCTGGTGAGGGAGTATGATGTAAGTCCAACTAAAGTGTTCAAGTTCATAATTCACTATTTTGAACTAAGTTCAGTCCCAAAAAGTCCCTTTTTATATGTGTACCGCAAGCTATTGCTACAGTCTATTATAGAATCATAGACAGTGATTTAAAAAGTTTTGTTTTACCACTAAACCAATGTCAATAATTTCCTTTTATGCATAAGATGCAGTAATGCAGTGTCATTTATAGCAACACAATGGGTAGAGGCTAGTTCCCATCGATGCAGAGCCTGTTAACCCCACATGATTACCAGCCCTAAGCCTAAACATAATCCAAACATTACTTGACACTTCTCTCACTTGCTCCTGATGCTCGCGCGACAGCCTTAATCGTGTGAAACACTGATAGTAGCCTATAACGAGCCTCAAGGCGAAGAATCTGAATCTAGCATTGTTTTGTAGTCGAGTTAGGCTGGCCTACTTTTAATTCTCATTGATTTATCTTCCTAAATATGAACTACAGGTTCACAGCCCCCCAAAATGAACTAGTTCACGTTCACCAGATTCAAATGGCTGTGTTCAGTTCAACATTCTTGGAAGAAAAAAAATCTCTTTTGAACGCATTCATGCACAACGTTTTTCCAAACCAACGTTCATATTCCAAGTAATGTAACTTGACAATCTTTTTCTCCAGACTGCAGACGAAGCCACCATCCAGGATGGGATCGAGGCGACCACAGTGGGGATCTTCAATATAAAGAGCGACGACCCAAGTGAAGGGGACATCGGGATCGTCCTCGAAGGGCAGGCTGTACTGCGAGACCTCCCAAGCGTGCCCTTCGCAACAGCCATGCTGTTTGGTCTAATCTATAATTTAAATCTGGGCTACCCTGCAGAACTGAGGTACACTTTTGAAGTTGTACAGAAAATCCTAATGCAGCTGGATGGCAGTACACTGTCAAAGAAGGCACAAGCCTTGAAACTCAAACTTTTTGAGTGAGATGTGAGGTCAGTAACCTCTATATTATTATTATTATTTAATTGTTTTTTTCAATGGTTATGTACTCCTCCCTGAACGTTCAGACACGAAGGTGTCTGCCAGCAGCTCCAACCTAACCAGTTAATTGTCGATCGAAGTTTTTAAGCCGTCCCAATGCACAGACAATGTTCATGTCAGTTCTACTGGTGTTACGGGGATCGAGATTTTGTTTATTTAGTGAACCATTCAGTAAACTTAACTGTTTCCAGTTTTAGTGTGTACATTGTTTTGCCACACTGTGCCAGCAGCTCCAACCTAACCAGTTCATTGTTGATTTTTTTTTGCACAAATAACATTTTTGTAATTGTACTACTGTACTATGTAAAGTTTTAAACCATTCAGTAAACGTAACTGTTTCCAGTTGCCCATTACATGTGTTTGAGTCAAGTGCACTTATGCATGACAAATAAAGATTTTTTCTTAAAAATAAGTGATGTTGTACTGTAATATCAGTTTTAATGTCTCTTTTCCAATTAGAACTAACAGAACAGAACTACCTGTAATGTACTATATTGACCATGTCAAGGCATGTTCGGTTACTTACTAGGCAATACCATGCTGGATCCAGACGAACTTCCTGTTAGCTAACAAAGTACTAACCCAGTATCAGCTGACTCACAGGAAGTTCAGTAGCAGCCAGGTGTTGCCCAGTAACCAAACATTCCTTGAAATGGTCAATTCATTCAGAATTTGGCAAAATGTGAATTTAGTAGTATGGGTACTGTTGTATAATATTGTGCATACTAACTGATCCAATATTGATCAAAGATCAGATCAATATTGGATCAGTTATATGTACAATATTATACCACTGAAAAAGGTGTTGCATCTACCTCAATGAATCATGGACATCGGTTGCATGAAATAAAATCATGTTTTGCTATCATTAATCTTTCATAAGAATATAGTAAGACAATTTTATTTTATCGATTTTATTTCATGCAACCGATGTCCATGATTCATTTAGGTAGATTCGACATACTTTTTTTTTCAGTGAAAGAGAGAGTGCTTTTGGCATCAGAAGGTTTTTGTAGGTAGCCGACTTCTCTAAAGAGCATTATTACTGTAACTTAGTTGGCACTGTATCTCGGATGTGATGCTGCTGTTGCTGCAGTGTGAACTATTGATGGGTATAGGCCCTAGACCTAATGGATTTACAGTTTTTTACGATTGCTAACTCACCATGTTCAATACTGAAACCACAGTTTCACAACTCTTCATACAGTCAGCAGAGCAGAAACCCATGTGAACAAAACTGTGACTCTTTCTCTGTGATTTGTGCATTGCTTTCATACAGAATGCATTCAATGACTACGTTCTCCAAATGCCATAACACTTCTCTCATTCAAACTCCCCCACTTGCAAAATACTATGTATTTGCAACACATTTTTTCATTGCTAACATACTGTGTTCAAAACTCTGAAGAACACGTTCAAAACTGAATTATTTGGTGCAATTTTGCAGTAATCATATTCCTATCATATATGACAGAAAGCTCGCAATAAACTGTTTTTTTGCACAGTGTTTGAGTGTGCAGATGCTGTTATTTTACACTCTATTGATACTCTTCAGTTCCAGCACCTCAGCAAAGTCTCATAAGGGATGAGCGGTGGTATTTTCACCATTTGCAGTAATCATATTGAAATGTCTAGAAAATATTACAGTAGCAGAATATATACAATGAAATGAAATAGACTAGATGCATTGCCAGGGAAGACATTAGATGTGACCAGATACAGACCAGAGGGTGGACCAAAACCCTCAGGAGTGAGACATGTTTGGTGTGATTGCTATTGTATTGTAGCCTTGGAATTTCAGTTTTTCTTTTTTGTTTGAACTTTGCATCTTCCACTTTATTTTTCACTTTTCATTTTACACAAGTAAATGTAGTGTACTTTGAAGTAAATGTACCGTAACTTACTTTCTGCAAAGATACTGAAAAAAAAGGATAAACGATAGAATACAGTCAAAGGATAGAAGCAAAAGATAGAATAAAGGATAGAAGCAAATTGTGGCATTTCTGATTCATTCTTGTTGCCTAATACTTTACAGTTTTACAGTCAACTATTCTGTCTATGATTACAATAAATCAAACCATTTTTATAATGAAATATTCATTCTTGTGAAAATCATTCAAACTATGTAATGCTCCCTGTTAGTGTTTTGTAAGTCAGAATGTTATGAATGACAGTGTATGCTTCTGAGTGAACATTGTTGACAGTGTGTGGTTGAACGAGCTTCTTTTGAGACATGAATGAAGTCATTGGCCAACATGAGTGTTACGAATGCAGACTGTATGAAGAGCAATAATCACAACAGTCGAGATTACATAATGACGTCACAATCACATGTGGGTTTATAAAAGACGATTGAGTCAGTTTGGTGTCATTCACAAGGATCAACACGCTATCACAAGGTAAGCGCCTGTGGACGTTAGCGTACTTGTGTGTGTGTGTGTGTGTGTGTGTGTGTGTGTGTGTGTGTGTGTGTGTGTGTGTGTGACTGGGTGTGTGTGTGGGGGGGGGTAGGGTGACCAGATGTCCCGCTTTGCGCGGGACTGCACAGCATTTTCACGACTTTTGGTGCGTCCCGCACAAAGCGCAGCGATTTGACATGTTCAGTAGCAGCAGAACGTCCAGATTCTATGGAACGTCTTCAGCCTATCAGGAAACAGCATTAATGTTCCCATGAAAACGGACATTGCCCCACGTGGACATAGGGAGCTGGCTGAATGTGTGAACCAGCCGCTGACTCAAAAGTCGTAAAGTGAAACTAAATATCTAGTTTTCGTTTTTTTTTTCACAACACCAACTTGAAGTTTTAAAGTACCCACTCGATATAATAAACAATAGTTTAACGATCACTAAAAACGTATAATGTCTGGATTGGATTCACTGTTCTCGTTTGCCGTAGGCTACTGATAAGTGACCACTTTCGTTTTAGGACGAAAAGTGTTCAAAAGCAAGGACTACAATGTATGACACATCATTTGAAAGCTTACAATCTGTAGTGTCAGGCTATCTAAAAACTGAAAAATGACAATTTGGCAATTGGTTTATCCTTTGACTAGCTGTTATCACTGTCATTGTGTGTTGTTTTCGTTGTTGTTTTCGTCTAGTGTGTGTGCGCGTTAGCCAGCCTTGACAGCTATGTCAATGCATTTTGTGTTGCAAATGGGAGGCAAGTTAGCTAGCTAGATAGCCTACATACAGTACTCAATCATCTACAGGCCTAACACTGTCAGGCTACTTTTCTTTATTAATATACTAAATTGATACTGCACTTTGACCTCACTTTCTGCTCCATACAGATACTTTATTGTGAGGTTCACATTCAAATAAGATATATTTGTTTTTATCTGCAAAGTCTATTGGATGCTACTGAATAAACCAAACAGAATAGGAAACAGAATGGAAATGCACATATATTTAAAAAAATTGGATAGACATAGCTCTCTCGGCCGGGGGGGCGGGGGGATGCTACCAGGGGCACCTAAAGTTCGATCCAGGCCTGTTGAGAGGGTGTCCCACATTGTCCCACATTTGGTTTGTTGGGACCTGGTCACCCTAGTGGGGGGGGGGGGTCTGGGTGTGGCTGCGGGGGTGTGTGTGTGTGTGTGTGTGTGTGTGCGTGCGTGCGTGTGTGTGTGTGTGTGTGTGTGTGGGGCGGGGGTCTGGATGTGGCTGCGCGGGTGTGTGTGTGTGTGTGTGTGTGTGTGTGTGTGTGTGTGTGTGTGTGTGTGTGGGGCGGGGGTCTGGATGTGGCTGCGCGGGTGTGTGTGCGCGCGAGCGCTGACTCCGCTGAGTGTCAAAGTCTAGCTCGTTTATTGTTTGAAAGTGATCCAAAGTGTCAATGCCAACAGAGATTCTTATATTTTGCTTTTGCTTTACAACCCGACGTCCTAGACATATTTTTTGAAGGTAGAAATACGAAAAGGAGAATGGCTTTTTGGCACGTTGCACCTGCAACTGATGCTTCAATCACAATGTCACAGCGCAATATCAACGTCAGTCACTTTGGAAGTTCAAACAGCCTCACAGTCATCCATGAACTCATAGGGGACAAGTCATTCTATAATAATAATAATATATAAATATAAAATACGTCATTTCACATTCTCTTCCTTGATCAGTTGTTTGTAGAAAGTTGCAGAAATGCCAAAAAACAAGAAGGAGAGCCAGGGAGATGACTTCAATGTCCAGTCTGCTTGGCAGCTTGAAAAGGAGATTCACGATGACGACATCACCTTAACCGAATCTCTGGCCCACAGAGCAGCCAGCCCGGAGGACCAACTCAGAGGTGTGTGTGTGTGTGTGTGTGTGTGTGTGTGTGTGTGTGTGTGTGTGTGCGCGCACTGAGTAGAGATCAACGTGGGTCTTGTGTGTAAATTACCGGAGAGTCTTGAATTACAGATTTGCGCTTTAAAAATGTGCCTTGACAAGTAAAAGTCTATGGGCTTGACGGCCCGCCTGTATTCTGTAAATTTCTTTTATTTATCTTTATCTTAACTTTATCGGTTACATGATTAACTTTATCGGTTACATGATTAACTTTATCGGTTAAATGATTAACTTTGTAGGTTAAATGATTAACTTTATCGGTTACATGATTAACTTTGTAGGTTACATGATTAACTTTATAGGTTACATTATTGATTAATGTGTTACATGATTGAAAATGAAAAGAGATTGATTAATATGTTACATAACTTAAAGAAGTACATTTCTGTTGTATTGACTAAGAATAGGTAGAACTGCAGGTCCCAGAAGGCCTTGCGGCAAGACGTCATAGAAGTTGACAGTTTAGTTTGTTGGTTTTGAGAAATGACTAGGGGACAAGTAATTATATAATAATAATATATAAATCTAAAATACGTAATTTCACATTCTCTTCCTTGTTTTTCATATTGTAGCCATGTATAACGATAGCTCAAGAACGACAAGAAGGAAGCATGAGCAGAAGGCACGCCTTCAGCAGGCTACTAGGCGGAGGGAGGAGGCTGCTAAGCTGAAGGTGGACAGAACTAGAGGTGTGTTTGTGTGTGTGTGTGTGTGTGTGTGTGTGTGTGTGTGTGTGCGCTGAGTAGAGATCAATGTGGGTCTTGTGTGTAAATTACCAGAGAGTCTTGAATTACAGATTTTCGCTTAAAACATTTGCCTTGACAAGTAAAAGTCTATGGGCTTGACAGCCCGCCTGTATTAATAGATTGTTGTAACGTTATAGGTTACATGATTAACTTTAATTGGTCCCAGAAGGCCTTGCGGCAAGACGTCATAGAAGTTCACAGTTTAGATTGTTGTTTTTGAGAAATGCAAATTGTAACGTCCAGAATTAAAGTGAATATCCAGTGTAGGCCAACACATTTTTTAATATAAAGAAGCTTTCGCTTTATAACCCGACGTTCTAGCCATCATTTAGGAAGGTAGAAAATACTACAAGGATACGGCTTTTTGGCCGTATCCTTGTAGTAATTTCACATTAAGTAATTTCACATTATCTTCCTTCCGTTTTTTATATTGTAGCCATGAGAAACAGGACGCTTCGGCAACCTGCTAGGCGGCTAGAGGAGGCTGCTAGGCTGAAGGAGGACAGACCTATTACTGTAAGTGTAACCATCACTATTAGCACACACGTCCCTGCAGTTATACCAGTGTTGTGTAACCATGTAGCCATGAATGATGCCACACCTCCTCTGTTCTGCTCCTGCAGGTCTGTTCGGGTGACGAGGCCTCTGAGGCCAATGCCCAGGAGGAGAAGCCTGACGAAGATGAGACCCCCAAAATGTCTCGTGTGGCCCGGATGTGTGTGCGTGTGCAGGCGGAGGAGGAGGAGAAGGGGAGGGCCCTGTTGGAGTACCAGGCCCTCCTGGAGACCGTCACTGCAGAGGACAAGAGTCTGCAGAGTGAGGCCCTGGAGGACAAGGAGGCAGCAGAGGAGGCTCTGGTTCTTTGCAGGGAGGAGGTGAAAGAAGGCAGAGTGAGAGAGAGCGACCTGCAGAGAGAGGCCCGGGAGGAAATGCTGGCGGCAGCTGAGAATGCTCTGCTGCTGATCAGGGAGGTGGAGGAAAGCAGACAGAGAGAGAGCGACCTCAAACAAAAACTCCACGTTATGGAGCAGGAGAAGAGGAGCCTCGTCTGTGACAACTCCGACCTGGAGAAGGAGAGCAGCCAGGCCCTCGCTGCCCAGCGAGAGACTGAGGGGAGCCTGGCCGGGGTCAAGGCGACCCTCCTGGAGACCGCCAACGCCACCAGGGAGGCAGAGGACCACATCAAGGCCCTGCAGAAAGAGGCCCTGGAGGACAAGCTGGTGGCAGCTGAGAAGGCTCAGGTGCTTGACAGGGAGCTGGAGGAAAGCAGACAGAGAGAGAGAGACCTCAAAAGAAAAGTCCATGTTATGGAGCAGGAGAAGAGGAGTCTTGTCTGTGACAACTCCGACCTGGAGAAGGAGAGGAGCCAGGCCCTCGCTGCCCACCGAGAGACTGAGGGGAGCCTGGCCGGGGTCAAGGCGACCCTCCTGGAGACCGCCAACGCCACCAGGGAGGCAGAGGACCACATCAAGGCCCTGCAGAGAGAGGCCCTGGAGGACAAGGAGGCAGCGGAGGAGGCTCTGGTCCTTTGCAGGGAGGAGGTGAAAGAAGGCAGAGTGAGAGAGAGCGACCTGCAGAGAGAGGCCCGGGAGGAAATGCTGGCGGCAGCTGAGAATGCTCTGCTGCTTATCAGGGAGGTGGAGGAAAGCAGACAGAGAGAGAGCGACCTCAAACAAAAACTCCACGTTATGGAGCAGGAGAAGAGGAGCCTTGTCTGTGACAACTCCGACCTGGAGAAGGAGAGGAGCCAGGCCCTCGCTGCCCAGGATGCTAGTGGGAAGAAGAAGAAGAAAGGGAAATTCAGGAAATTCTGTTCAATGGTGAAGCGCAAGGTAAAAAAGAAATATACAGTGAATTTATAAGAGAGCCATATTCCACATAATTTCACATTAAGGAAATGTAATGTAAAGGTAAAAGTCTTACCAGTTTATCGTAAAACAACAGACAAGCTATGCATTGTTGTTGTAGGAATACTGGGGTTTTAAGAGATATGTTCTGTCATTGATTCTTCTTCTGTAACAACTGATATAGTGCAAGAGGACCAACCAGGCTGGTGTCCAGCCTCCAGCCCCAGGACAGGAGGACATCAAGGATGGTGTCCAGCCTCCAGCTCAAGGACAGGAGGATATGAAGATAAGTGTCCAGCCTCCAGCCCTGGGACAGGAGGGCATCGAGGTTGCCCACGACGATGGACACAGCAGAGGTAAGTCAACATGTAGAACACATAGACCAAGGACATACTAACCAAACTAATGAAGTATTCTATTCTGTAGCTAAGGCCTGGTGAAGCTCATATGAACTCTCTCTCCTCTCTCTAGCGGCCAGCCCAGTGACAGCTGAGATGACGCCTTGTGAGGAGAGCGGAGCTTCAAAGAAACAGAAGCGTTCCCGCCTCCAGAGGATGCTCACATCTGTGAAGAGCCTTGGGCTGCTGAGCTGCTATTCAGGCAGACGGCCTCCGTCCCCCCAGTAACCGTCTTCACGACGATGGACACAGCAGAGGTAAGTCAACACATAGAACACATAGACCAAGGACATACTAACTAAACTAATAAAGTATTCTATTCTGTAGCTAAAGGCCTGGTGAAGCTCATATGAACTCTCTCTCCTGTCTCTAGCGCCCGACTCCTCCAGAGGACGCTCACAACTGCAAACAGCCTTGGCCGGAGCTGCTGTCCACCGTGAATAAAAATTATTTGGATGCCATTCCTTTTGCTTGTGCATTTTTCATATCTTATGAACTTGTTATGCTGAAGATTGTGTAACTAGATAAGTGATCTTAAATATCATAGCTAGAAGCAACTGCGATTACAGAAACAAATATAGTAGCTAAGCATGTTTACAGCTATGCCTGAGGCAATATCCCAATAGAAATGTAATCATAACAAGAATCATATACAAGAATCATATACAAGAATCATAACAAGAATCATGTACAAGACATATAATGAATCATTAGAAATATACATGAGCTAGAAATGGTAGGCCTACTGAAGAAAGATGGTCATCCATTCTCCCTCCCTCCCTCCCTCCCTCCCTGATACTAAACAACAAAGTAATTACTATTAAAGTGATTATTACTATACATTTATTAACTTTAACTTTATGAAGCAGTTTAATTGGAGTTGTGTTAGCCACATAAAGAAAATACATATCTAGAACTGAATTATGAAGGTTACTATGGGATTAGGTTAGAGAGAGAGAAGGAAAAAGGATTGTGTTACAAGCAATATCCCCCTACCTGGTCGTACCCTTAAATGTCCACTAGATGGCAGGCATGTATCAGCATAAAGCAGGGGTCTACAACCTTTTTTCATCTGAGAGCTACTTTGAAAAAATGTAAGTGGCCGAGAGCTACTCATATCTTATTACTTACATTCATTCACATAACGAATTATTTTGTCTTTTTGTCTCTTTCAAAACATATTGTGCATGTGTGTAATAAGTGTGTTGACTCATTCCTACACTTAGTGAGATGACTGTCACTGCATGGAGTCTACTACAGTTGTGTATGCTGGAGTGTATCCACTTAGGTTCACTCTTATAGAGTCATTTAAATGGTCATCTGTCAGTCTTGTTCAGAATGTAGATTTCATTACATTCATATCAGAAAAAGCTGATTCGCAAAGGTATGTAGACAAATAAAGCAAATACTTTCAGGGCTGCTTGGTGAATATTCTTATAGTTGTCTGGGTCTACCAGGCTCCAGAAATGTTGTGAATGTTGTTGCGATTGTAGCTGGACATTATTCTGGAGATTTAACCTCCATCTCCATCTCTACAGGATTGACACTGAACAGTTCATCTATCTGCTCTCAGTGTTTCCCCTAGGTTTGCTGCCTTGGGGGGGTGGCATGGACTGTGGCATGGAACCCCCCCCCTCGGTGATGATAACTCAGCATTAAGGGTTGGTTGGGGGTAAGACCCTGCGACATACCAGCGTCATGTCCAGGGGGTGTACTTGTACATCAAGCCGCCTCACGCTACAGAAACAGGAGAATCCTGCCCTATGGGCCATTAGGCTCGAGAACCATCGGTTCACAAGGCTACTTTTGTGGTCTTGACTACCTGTCCACTTTCTCACCTGGTTCTTGCTCTCTCTCTCTGGTGTGCCGACACCATCCTGCTCTCTCTCCTTCTCTCCCTCTCTATCCTCCTCTCTCCCTCTTTTGCTGTCATTAGTAAATGATCATTTAAATCATTATAATCTACTCCATGAGTTTATTACACAATGTCAATAGTTCCACCTGTTGTGAAAGGGATTATGATGTCCCTCAACCAGTTTGACAGTGTCTGGGTGTCTTTTGATCATATCAACTTGAATTGATTTCAATTGACTTTACCTGAGTCCAATCAGAGCTGTAGGCACATTCTACAAATGGACAGTTATTTATTTTGAATAGCAGAAGTCTGAACAGTAACAGTCAGGTATTTGTGCAAAATGACTGTAGCCTAATATGTAGTCAGTATAAGCCTATGCTGAAGAGAGTTAGTCCCAGTGCCCACCTGTTCAGCATTCAATTGGCTACAATTGTCTCAAGACTCGTCCAATTCCAGTAGATTATAGCATTTTATTGAGTTAATCCTGGGACAGTCATCTAAAATAAAACAACATTGGCATTATCTGATGGGACTTGCAAGATATTTTAAGTGTGAGTGAGTGTGATGTGCTTTATTAGTTATAGCTCCCACTTTGTAAACATACGTGGCATAAAGGGATCTCAGCCCGAATGGCTGCGGCTAAGTTGGTGAATTCACTGCAGAACAACGCCACCTTTTGTTACACAAGGGAAGGTCCTCGGGACTAAACTAAGCACTAACGTTCGTTAATGAGGGAGCAGAGACATGATATGAAAAGCCTCAAATTAAAGCTGAGAGTCTACACGTTAAGCCCATATTTATTATATAGCTGTAATCTGAATATGTTTTGGTAAACAGCTAAAATAACATTTTATTTTTTATTTTTTATATCTGTCCAAATATATGTACAGTATGACCTAACTGAACATTACAAACAAACAACCTGTGTGTCCCAGGTTGCACCAGGAGCTTACCCCAGCATTTTATTTGAGGAAACATTTTAATGAGCAGCAGACACTTGTGATTGGATTTCTGAACCTGACTTAACCCTTGTGTGGTGTTCGGGTCAACCTGACCCGTTTTCAATTTTTAATGGTACAAGAATACATTTTATCAATCTGAAACTCCATGGCCTTGGCTCATTTTATATGAAAAACAAAAAACAATTTTTTTTTTTTTTTACACACATCCTACAATACCCCAACACATTTATGTCCTTCATAAGGTGTTCGGGTCATTTTGACCCGGATACACAGAGACACAGAAACATACACACACTCACACTGACACTCACTCACTCACTCACACACCTCTGCTCTGTCTTTCCCGTGCCGAGAAGCCGTCTGCTCTCGCACTCTTTACCCTTTGAAATGCAACATTGTATAATAATAATAAAGAATAATATTGTACTGGACTCCTCACACCTGCACAAGAAGCCGTCTGCTCTGGCTTTCCCGCGCCGAGAAGCTGTCTGCTCTCGCACTTTTTACCCTTTGAAGTGCAATGTTGTAAAAAAAATGTATAATAATATTGTACTGCACCTGCACATCATGGGAGGGATAAAAGAGAGAAATAGCTCTCCATCCCAGTGTATAGGTCATTTCAACTACAATCCTCCACCAGCAACATGAAGAAAAGATACAGTGTTCAGAGGGCCGTGGAGATAATATTAGAAGAGAGTGAGCAACATAGTGAAGTTGAAGGGGGGGAGGATGTTTCAGATGAGGATAATGTAGAAATTAATTCAGAGTATTCTGATTCTGAAAGTGAATTTGGAGATGAGTTTCACTCTGAGCATGCAGCAGAAGGATCCCCACAGCCAGCCACTGGAAGAGCCCCACAGCCAGCCACTGGAAGAGCCCCACAGCCAGCCACTGCAGGAGCCCCACAGCCAGCCACTGCAGGAGCCCCACAGCCAGCCACTGGAAGATCCCCGCAGCCAGCCACTGGAAGAGCCCCACAGCCAGCCACTGGAAGAGCCCCACAGCCAGCCACTGGAAGAGCCCCACAGCCAGCCACTGGAAGAGCCCCACTGCCAGCCACTGGAAGAGCCCCACAGCCAGCCACTGGAAGAGCCCCACAGCCAGCCACTGGAAGAGCCCCACAGCCAGCCACTGGAAGAGCCCCACTGCCAGCCACTGGAAGAGCCCCACAGCCAGACACTGGAAGAGCCCCGCAGCCAGCCACTGGAAGAGCCCCGCAGCCAGCCACTGCAGGAGCCCCACAGCCAGCCACTGCAGGAGCCCACACATATTTGTCCAAGAATGGCCAAATTGAATGGTCTTCATCCCCAATGAGAGAGCCCCCCCGCTCAGCTGCTAACATTATAAGGATGGTACCAGGGCCCACACGATTGGCAGTGACTCATGTTGATGATATCAAGTCATCCTTTGAGCTGCTGATTACTGATTCAATTCAGAAAATAATTCTTGATATGACCAACCTTGAGGGGAGACGTGTTTTCGGGGAGGAGTGGAAAGAAATGGACAACACACACTTACAGGCCTATTTTGGGATCCTCATCCTAGCAGGTGTCTATAGGTCAAGAGGGGAGTCGACTGAAAGTCTGTGGGATGTGGAGACAGGGAGAGCAATTTTTAGAGCCACAATGTCTCTGAAGAGCTTCAATATCTACTCGAGGGTCATCAGGTTTGATGACCGGGAATCAAGACCTGTTAGACGGCGTAGGGACAAGTTGGCTGCAATCCGCACGGTGTGGGACAAGTGGGTGGACCGGCTTCCACTTCTTTACAACCCTGGGCCCAATCTAACTGTGGATGAACGGCTTGTGGGGTTTAGAGGTCGTTGCCCCTTCAGGCAGTATATGCCCTCCAAACCAGCAAGGTACGGAATAAAAATCTGGGTTGCCTGTGATGCCGTTTCATCGTATGCATGGAACATGCAAATTTATACAGGGAAGCCAGAGGGAGGAGCCCCTGAGAGAAACCAGGGGACACGGGTGGTGTTGGATATGTCACAGGGCCTCAGTGGCCATAACATCACCTGTGATAATTTCTTTACATCCTCAAACGAAAGGTGACAATGGTTGGAACAGTCCGAAAAAACAAGACGGAGCTCCCACCCCAGTTTCTAAATGTGAAGAACAGGTCAGTCCATTCCTTCAACTTTGTGTTTACAGCCAACACTACCCTGGTGTCTTACATACCAAAAAAGGGCAAGAATGTGATGCTCATGAGCACTCTACATAGGGATGGAAGAATCAGTGGCCGGGAGGACCGTAAGCCAGAGGTCATACTTGACTACAACGCCACCAAAGGTGGAATAGACAACCTGGACAAGCTGCTGGCCTGCTACAGCTGCCAAAGAAGAACTCTACGGTGGCCTCTCGTGATCTTCTTCAACATCCTGGATGTTTCAGCCTACAATGCATTTTCAATCTGGATGGCAGTCAACCCAGACTGGAACCAAAGGAAGCTCCAAAGACGACGTATTTTCCTTGAGGAGCTAGGTATGGCACTGGTGACACCGCATATCCAAAGGAGACAACATATGCCCAGGACGCGCTGCGAGGTGTGTGGACCCTCAAAGGACACAAAGACAGGGACCACATGCAGCAACTGCAAAAAGTACATTTGTGGTACACATACTGTCAAATGCTGTACTTCATGTGTTGTGTAGACAGACATGCCCATGCACACACAATTGTAACCAGTGTTATTTCAGTGACTAAAACAGTGTACATTCCACATGTTTTGTGTTTCAGCATTTGTAGCATTATTCTTGTTCATCACCTGTATTTTTTACAGCTTTGATTATAATGCTTTGAAAATCAATTGAGAATATAAGTTCAAAATAATAAACATCAATAAAAACATTGTTTCATTTACATTTTTCCTAGATAAGTATGATTTATGACAACCAAGTCTTTATTATAGTGGATTTTGTTTAGTGGAAGTTAGGAGCATCATGTGCGTAAAAACGCCTCTACTCATCATGCTGCCGTTCGGCCCCACCTATTCCCAGGGGTCTGACACTTTGAGGGTTATAATTAGGCACCCTCTGCTCCAGCCCCTCCAAAGGGCAGCCCCCTAGGTCCACCAGAACAAAATATACACTTTTGAATGTGAACACAGTACCTATTGTGCATTAATGGGTACAGTACCTGTTTGTGCCCACAGGAGGCGCTCTTTAATAGTATGGGCTATTTTGGGGCTATCTTGCACCCTGAGCATACTCCCTTGTACGGGTCACCATTGGGACTAGGAGCACCGTGTCAGGAAAAGTGCTTTCAAAACCCCATTGATGTCCCGGGTCAACTTGACCCGAAGAGTACGAAAGGGTCCAAAAAGTGAACACCACACAAGGGTTAAGTGAACCCCCAAGTGGTTGGGGATGCAAACAGTGTGTGGAATCAACACTTGACCTTGTGTTTCTCTATCGCTCTCTTGATGCCCCCCACCATCCCTCTCTCTCTCCTATCAGTCATGCCGCGTCGTAGTGCCCGCCTGGCATTGCGTGGGTACTACCAGTCCGACAATGACTCCGACAGCAGCAGCAGCACCGCAAGTGTTTCAGCTCCTGTCTCAGTCCTGACCCCAGCTTTGACCCCAGCTCTGGCCCAGCTCTGGCCCAGGCCCCCAGGCTGAGCCTGCTTCCTCCTGCCTTAAGCACCTCCGGCTAATCCTCTTCAGATGGAGCCAGTACCACGACAACAACCTTCACCAGTTATAGTAAGTACAGTGTGTATGTGTGTCTGTGTGTGTGCAGCACTGGACTGAACTGAAACTGCTAGGGAATCTGGCATGTCTCCCTGCTGCTGATCACTCGGTCTCTCACGCAGTGTTCAAAAGTGTAACTCTCGATGAGTGTATTGTCACCTTCACTTTAAAAGCTAGGCTGCATATATATTATATATATAATAATACATCATCTGTCAATCTTACCAGGTTGACTAAACTAAAATTAGAATTTAATTCAATTATGACCAAAAAGGCTGAATTCTGTCTCTTTCGGGCTAGACAAAAATATTTTGAGGAGGGAGATAAGGCCGGTAGACTACTCCCCAGATATATTAAACAAAGAGAAGCACGGAGCACTATTCCAGCCATTAGGGGGGGCGATGGGCATCTTCTTTATGACCCCAAAGAAATAAATGGTGCATTCCGAGACTTCTATGTAAACCTATACACTTCTGAGTCAAAGGTGAACAAAACAGACATCACTTCTTTTTTATCAACTCTCAATCTTCCGTCGTTATCTGAGGACCAGCTCGAGAGTCTTGACTCGCATATTACTATTGAGGAGATAGTTGACGTTATTAAGCACCTACCTTCAAGTAAAGCGCCAGGTGTAGATGGCTTCACGGCCGAGTTCTACAAGGCCTACTCCAAACAACTTGCTCCATTACTACTAAACACCTATAATGAAGCCCTGGAAAAGGGAAAACTTACTCCTACTCTATCGGAGGCCATTATTACCCTTATTTTGAAGGAAGGGAAGGACCCTTTAGATTGTAAGAATTTCAGACCTATCAGTTTAACCTCCTGCGATAGTAAGATATTATCACAAATTCTGGCTAACCGCCTTGACAAGGTGATAAACTCTCTGATTCACCCCGACCAGGGGTTCCCGTTCCTGTTCCCGCTCCTGTTCCTCCGCAGACAATGTTAGGAGATTTGTTGATATTATGTGGGCCACTCGGGACAATGCCTCTCCCATGGCCGCCATCTCGTTGGACGCTGAGAAGGCGTTCGACAGGGTGGAGTGGCAATACTTGCTCTCCGCCCTGGAAGGCTTTGGTTTCAGCAAGAAGTTTATAGAGTGGATTAGTCTTATATATACTAACCCTACGGCATCAGTGCTTACCAATGGCATTATGTCATCTCCCTTTGAGCTGGGTAGGGGTACGAGACAGGGGGACCCCCTCTCCCCCCTGCTCTTCGCTGTTGCTCTCGAACCGTTAGCAATGGCTATCCGGAGAGAACCCACGTTTCCAGGTATTCAAATCGGTGATAGATGTCATAAACTGATGCTATATGCGGATGACATTCTTTTATTTGTCTCAGATCCAGAACGCTCTCTTTCCTCCCTATTTAGAATCATTGACAAGTTTTCATCTATTTCAGGTTATAAAGTGAACTGGACAAAGTCGGAGGCTCTTCCTCTTTCGCCATATTGTCCCAAATCCCTCTTTCAAGCAGGCACCTTTTCTTGGCCTAAGAAAGGCATTAGATATCTTGGCCTAACATTCCCCCCCTTATTGGCTGATTTAGTTAAAATAAACTTTGTTCCCCTATTGGATAAACTGCGGGCAGATGTAGAGCGGTGGTCTCCACTATTTCTCTCCATGTGGGGCAAAGTAAATATAATAAAGATGACCTGTGTTCCTAAATTTTACTACCTGTTACAAGCTCTCCCAGTCCGAATCCCACTACACTATTTTAAACAATTTGATCAAATTTGTAATAAATTCTTATGGAACAACAAACGTCCTAGAATGAGCCTGCGGAAACTGCAGAGGCCTGTAGACCGAGGAGGTCTTGGTGTTCCTAACCTGTTATATTACCATTATGCTTTCACTCTCAGGCACATGGCACACTGGACTCTGCCTCCAGAGAGAGCCCCCCCGTGGTTCCATATTGAAAGTGCCATCTGCACCCCTCTGGCACTCAGGTGCTGTATTACGGCCAGACTAGCCCAAGAGAATCGATCGCACCCTATTTTGTCCCATATACAATGGGTTTGGAAGAGAGTTGCTTACATCTTTAAATTTGACCCCTATCTTCACCAGTCTGCTGGGATCTGGCTGAACCCCAAGCTGTGTATAGATACATCGCCCTTCTTTTGGAAGCCCTGGTTTCAAAAAGGTATCGAAGTTCTAGGAGACCTATATCAGGATGGAACGCTAAAATCTTTTGAGGCTTTTAGAAGGGAATTTTATTTACCATACAATCAATTTTGGAAGTATTTACAGCTAAGACACGTAATGGTGCAAACATTTGGCTCCCCCACAATTGCCCCACCTAGTGGTGATACACTTGAATGGTTTTTGAACATTTTTGGACTAGGTCATGAAGCCTCTGCTTACTACTCGAGGATCCTAGTGGCCTCAGACCCAAACATATGGTCCCTTAAACTAGCATGGGAAACAGATTTAAATGTATCATTTACAGAGGCAGAATGGGGAAGAATTCTCAAGAATGGGGAAAAAATGTCAAGGGAACTCCGAACGAGATTGATCCAATTCAAGATTATTAATAGAATCTAATGGACACCATCCAGGCTACATAGAGTGGGTCTAGTTGACAGCTCGGAGTGCTGGAGGTGTAGTGACAGGAATGGTACTCTAGTGCATATGCTTTGGGGATGTCCAAAAACCCAGGAGTTTTGGCTAGCCATACATGGTTTTCTGGGAAAAATTGTTGGCCTTGACATTCCGTTCACCCCCAGTCTTTTTATTTTGGGTGACCCCAAAGCCTTAAGTGAGGTGACTCCACCACTCGCCAATTGGATCCAGACTGCGTTAATGCTAGGACGGAAACTATTGGTTAAAGAGTGGAAGGCCTCATCAGCACCAGCACCGTCTCTGTGGCACATTTCTCTTGGGCAGCTGGCAGCCCTAGAACAATTATCATATAGGCTGCTAGATAAGGTGGAGGATTACCGCTTGAAATGGGGGCAGTATCACTCATATATTGAGAAATTATGGCAACTCCAGCTCATGTAAATAGCAATATTTTTATTTTTATTTACTTTTATTTATTTATAAATAGCAATACCCCAAATGTAAAACGTGAAAGTAAACTGCTATAAGTATGATTGTTAGACAATGCTGTAGATTTACATTGCTGTGCATCACCTTTATGTTTTGTTGTGTCTATTTTTTGTCTTTTTAATTTATTGTCCAACGTCAACTGTTACTTGTGATGTATGTCTGTTCATTGTCTGTTTATTGAAAATAATAAAAACTATAAATCATTTTTTTGAAAAGCTAGGCTGCAGGTTTTACCAACAAAGCTTAACCTCTCCATCTGGCTTCCTGACAGTCATAGCCCACACTGCATACATCACAGTCACCAGCAGATAACTGAAACCATGCCCCACATCTTAAATGGTTGTCATGCTTATAAAGGGCTCTCCATATGTAGGCATGATTGAATCGTGGATCTGATTTCAGAGGGTGTCATTTCCATATTCAGGCCTGCCGCAACGCTGTACAAGCACTCCACTGTAAAGCCTAGCATGTTCAGTCTGTGTAGTGACGATTCAGAAGTGTTCTCTAATATTTCATCAAACACTCCCTGTTATGAAGGCCCACAATTTAGAGCCAGTTAGTTTCCCCAAATCAGCCCTATTTTGCCCCTGTTATTTCCTTAATTATTTTCCATACTATTCATGTACGTTTTCATGAAGGTGTATGTATTGTTATTGTAATTGTATAAGTTCTGTCTTAGATTTGTTCAGTATTGTGCAAGCGCCAGATTAGTGGGCGTGGTTTTGATTGGCGTACGTGACTTGATGTATGTCCGGTTGGTGTCTATAGCGACGGAGGTGGTCTGTGCGTTAGAGTGACGAGAGTGGAGAAGGAGAAGGAGCCCGAGGTGGAGATAGAGTACATCACAGAGGAACCAGAGATCTTCGACCCCAACTTCATCTTCTTCAAGAGGATCTTCGAGGCCTTCAAGCTGACAGACGACGTGAAGAAGAGTTCGGAGTTTTAGTGAGTTAACAGCGCTAGCCCAGTTTAGCTGTGTCACCGTTAGCCAGCCTTGCTAGCCGCCGGCTGCTAACGTTGGCGCATAGCGAGACCAAAGCCAAACAAAGCCGTCGCCTCCGAGGTGGATTGCGACCGACCGCTAACACCACCGGAGCTGACCGTGGACCACCGGACCTGAACCATTCACACCTCGTCGTTTGCTACGAAGAAGCCCCTTTCCCTTCGAATTGCAACGTCACTCCCCCCCCTTGTCTGCTGCCTTCCTCGAGTCGCATGCGGGCTCCGACCAGGCCTCAACGCGCTCATTTTCAGTCCGGGACTCTAAGCCTTTTCAGGCCAGGTACTGTGTGTGAGTGAGTGAGTGAGTGTGTGTGTGGCCGGCGGGGAGGGAGTATATTGGGATGTATATATAAGTTGTATAAATAAATGTGTTTGTTTATATTTGATACATTGCTGTGTGTTTAGTTGTCTGTATTGTTTAGTTTAACAGCAAATCTAGTATTGGGTTTAAGTATTGTCTTATCGTGTGATTAACTGAGTTATAGCTTGTATTATAATATATTATATATATATATAACTGTGATATGCTAGTCTAAAGGGTTGCTGGCGCCCCCTGCCTCTATCCTCCTACACTGCCGATTTAGCTCAGAGTTAGTTAGATAACCAGCCCTTCCTAAAATTCTACAGTCCTTTAGCTACTCCCTGGTTACAATTGGTCCTTCGAGCCGGATAGGTTGTGTAGTGATAGCATGGCTGAGCGCAGCCAACCAGACAAGACAGTTACCCCCCCTTCTCCGCCCCCTGAGCCAGAGCCACGACCACAGAGAGTCCCGCGGTTGCCTCAGAGGTTACAAGAGTATGAGCTTGAGCTCGAAAGCTCACTGAGTGGTAGTGAGGAGCGCACTCCACGGGATACAGTGGTCGGAGAGGCCGAGGTGTCCGCCGGCGCGCGGGTGGCTAGCACCGAGACAGCCATCAAAGAGCACCAGCCTGAGGATGAGATGGCAGAACAGCAGGGTTTTGCCGTAGAAACGGAAGAGCAGGAAGGAGAGGCCCGGTCTGACAGCGCCTGCGGGCGGAAGAGGGAGGGCCTCAGCCTTAACGATCTGCCTCCCAGTACGGCGCGCTCGAGACCTAGCTCCTGCCGTTCAGTGGCTTCCTCCCGGTCCAGGGTTTCCGTGGGCAGTTCTGCCTCTGGGGCGGATAGCATGCACTCCAGAGGGAGTAGTGCCGCGCTGTCAGAATGTATGCGCCAACAGGCCGAGATGGCGTTAGAGCGGGAACGCCTCCAGTTCGAGCGCGAGCGCCTCCAGATGGAGGGGGCGGAACGCGCGGCGGAGAGGCAGCGCCAGGAGGCGCTAGAACGTGAACGCCTCCAGATGGAAGGAGCGGAACGTGCGGCGGAGAGACAGCGCCAGGAGGCGTTAGAGAGGGAACGCATCCAGTTCGAGCGCGAGCGCCTCCAGATGGAGGGGGCGGAACGCGCGGCGGAGAGGCAGCGCCAGGAGGCGCTAGAACGTGAACGCCTCCAGATGGAGCGCGACCGCCTCCAGATGGAGAGAGAGCAACTGCACGCGGAGAAGATGGAGGAAGTGATGCAGACCATGCGCGACGTGTGCATCAGCAGGGCTCCGTCGGCCCGTAGCTCCAGAGCATCATCCGCACGGCCCTCTCGAGTGCCATCTCCTGAACCCCCCGCCGATGGCTCCATGACCCCCGCCATGACTGTCCAACTACAGGCCCAGCTGACCACCTTGAAGGAAGAGGACCAGGGACCCGACCGCTACGCGGCCCAGAGGGAGCCAGCGTCGCTGCCCGGGAGGGGAGCCATTCCCCAAGAGCGTAGCACACCCCTAGGTCCTCCAGTGAACCAAAAGGCATGCAGGCCGGACACCCAGACAGTCACTCCAGCCCCGATCATCCACTACAGGATGTTTCCCCAGGTGGAGGGACCCAAGTTCCCCTTCTTCAAGGACGAGGACAGGAGCCAGTATGTGGAACTACGCATCTGCCTAGACACGCTCTTGGACGACTCCTGCTCAGAGTCCTACAAATATGCGATTCTCCTTCAGCATGTGAGGAACCCCAGAGCCCACAACATGGTTCTGGCCCATGCCTCCGCACCGACACCTTACACCAGAGCGCTCGCCGACTTGGATGCCCGCTACGGTCGTCCCTGGAACCACGCCCTTGCTGAACTGCAAGCCCTCGAACAGCAGGCCCCCATCAAGGATGAACGGGCGCTGGATGACTTCGCGCTCCGCGTGCACACCTTGGTTGGAATGCTGAAGACGCAGGGCCCAGCTGGCGCCAGCGAGATCAACAGCACCTCCAACGTAGAGCGGCTGCTCCGCAAGATCCCACGCTTCCGGCAGGAGAGGTTCCGGCGACAGCAGCGCGTTCGTAACCCCGGGAAGTTGGGTCTGAGCATGGCTGCCTTCGCGGAGTTCCTACTGGAGGAAGTGCATGACACCAACGTAGACGCCATGGGTTACGCTGAGCCGAAGAAGGAGAGGGAGAAGGGAGACCGCTGGGACAGGCCGAGCTCGAACAGAGGACGCCCAGTAGGAGTGCTGCACACGGAGGAGGAGCCTCGGAGAGAGAGGAAAGCCCGACCTGAGGGAAAGGATTCCTCTCAACCCCCTCAAAAGGGACGGAGAGGTCCACCGCCATGTCCGTACTGCACCAGCGAGCACTGGTTCAATGAGTGCAGTGACTTCAACAACCTGAGTACCGAGGCCAAGCAGAGGTGGCTCGAGGAGAACAAGAGGTGCTGGAACTGTGGGCGCGACCATCTGGCTAAGAACTGCACCTTGAGGAGAAAGTGCAACCGCTGTGAGGAGGTCCACCTCAACATCCTACACGAGGTCTCCCTCGCCAGGTCCACGGAGGGCACCAGAAGCCCTAGGTCCGGTAGCGCACCGGAAGAGGAAACACCTGTCTACTATCTAGACCCAACCCAGAGCAGCGGCTCCAAGGTCCTACTGAAGGTGGTGAAGGTCCGACTTCACCACAACAACGCTGTGTACGACACGTACGCCGTTCTAGACGACGGGTCGGAATGGACCATCCTTCTCCAGGAGGCAGTGCGCCAGTTGGGGCTCCAAGGGACTGAGGAGAAGCTGACTCTGCGCACGATACGTCGCGACCTTAAAGAGGTCACCGGGGCGAGAATCAACTTCTCTATCTCCCCGGCGGGGCGGCCGTCGGACAGATATCGGCTTCAGAATGTCTTCACCGCAGACCAGCTAGCGCTCTCCCGCTACGACTACCCCCTGGAGAGATTACGCGCAAGATATTCCCACCTACGGCGAGTAGACCTACATCCGATAGAAGGAGCGGAGCCAACCCTTCTCATCGGCTCGGACAACGCTGCACTGATCGTGTCGCTCCGTCCTCCGCTGAGAGGACCACGAGGCTGCCCGATGGCTGTTAAGACTGCGCTTGGGTGGGCCCTCCAAGGCGCTACCGAGTGGAGAGATAGAGACGGGAGAGCTACGTCATCCCTCCATGTCCGAACCGAAGAAGTGCAGACCATCAACTGCCTTCACACCAGTGTGGACTCCATGAATGCGGCGCTACTAGACAACGTCCAGAAGCTGTGGACGCTAGACGTTGCGCCCTACAAGAATGAGAAGCTCTACGTACGGTCAAAGGAGGACGTCTACGCCATAGACCTCCTTAAAGCAAAGACAGTGCGTATCGAAGTCCAGGGCGTGAAGAGATACGTCACACCACTACTCCGAAGAGAACCCATGCCAGAGTTTCGAGTATCCCCTCGAACCGTCCTACAGTGTCTGACCAGCACTGAGAAGCGTATGAGGAAGGACGAGGTCCTTGCTGCTTCTTACAGAACGGAGATGAAGAAACTGACGGAGTCCGGTCTGGTGAAGAAGCTTGAGCCAGCCGAGGCGAACCAGAGTGCCGAGTCTTGGTACCTCCCGCACCACAATGTTCACCACAACGGGAAGAACCGAGTGGTCTTCAACTGTAGCTACCAGGTGGGGAAGCTCAACCTCAACCACTATCTTCTCCCTGGTCCAACCTTGACCCCAGCCCTCTTGGGAGTTCTGGTGCGATTCCGTCAGCAGCCGATCGCAGTCAGTGGTGACATTAAGCGAATGTTTCACCAGGTCAGGATGTTGGAGGAAGACAAGCCACTCATGAGGTTTCTCTGGAGAGAGGACCCGAGCGACCCCGACCCCTCTATCTACCAGTGGGAGGTGCTACCCTTCGGGACAACCTGCAGCCCCTGTTGCGCCACCTATGCGCTACAGACTCACGCCGCGCAGGAGACGGCACCTCCTGGAGTGTTTGACGCCGTCCATAAGAGCTTTTACGTGGACAACTGCCTCCACAGTTCGAAGACAGCCACGGAAGCCCGCCAGCTAGTCCAGGACCTGCGTGCTCATCTCCAGGAGGGTGGATTTGAGATCTGCCAGTGGGCCAGCAACGACCCGCAAGTCATCAGAGACCTCCCGGAGGAGGCCACCTCGACCAGCAGCGAGGCTTGGGTCTCTCACTCACCAGATGATGCTCAGGAGATGACGCTCGGACTTATCTGGCAGTTCCAGACCGACACTCTACGCTATCGCAATAAGCCTGCCAAGCCCCAACGCGTCACGATGAGAACGATATACAGCACTCTAGCGAGCCAGTACGACCCACTGGGATATATCGCTCCCTTCACGACGATGGCCAAGGTGCTTGTCCGGGAGCTGTGGGCCCAAGAACGAGGATGGGACGATCCTCTGCCTCGTCACCTAGAAGAGAAGTGGAAGGCCTGGGAGCAGGAACTTCCCACTCTCCAGCACATCAAGCTGCAGCGGAGCTACTTCCCTCCCTCCACGGACCTAGAGAGGAGTGTCATCACGCTACATGTATTCTGCGACGCCTCGGAGATGGCGTACGGGTCCGTGGCATACGTCAGAGCGGCAGAGCTTGGAGGTGAAGTCCACGTCTCGTTTGTCCTGGCACGTTCCCGAGTGGCGCCGAAAAAGCAACAGTCCATCCCAAGACTGGAGCTGTGTGCTGCCCTGAACGGCGCGCAACTGGGAAGGTTCCTGCTCGACGAGCTCCAGCTACCTCTGATGAGCGTCACCATGTGGTCAGACTCAACTACCGTCCTCCAGTGGTTGAAGTCCAGCTCATGTCGGTATAAGGTGTTCGTGGGCACCCGAGTCGCAGAGATTCTGGAGTTGACTGAGGTGAACTGCTGGCGTTATGTAGACACCAAGAGGAACCCTGCTGACGTCATCACGAGAGGGGCAACTCTCCAGGATCTGGCTGAGCCCCACCTGTATCACACGGGACCAGACTTCCTACAGGAGCGGGAGTCAGAGTGGCCAGCCACGCCGGCGTTAGCAGAAGACAGAGAGGACAAAGAGCTGCGTAAGACGTTGTTCTGCGGAGCCACCCAGGTCGTAGACCCTGAGACTACTCCGGGAGAGGAGTGTGAGACGCTCGAAGAGCTGCAGAAGAGGATGTTCTGCTCCAAGGCCGGTCTACCCCTAGATACTACGCTCAGCGCCGAAGATTACACCGCGGCGGAGCTCCTGGTGCTGCAGAGTGCCCAACAGGATGCCTTCTCCCGAGAGCTGGAGTGTCTCGAGAAAGGGAAGCCGATCCCCTCGGACAGTAGACTCCGTGGCTTAGCTCCAGAGCTCGACGGTGTTCTCATTCGCGTGGGTGGCAGACTGCGCCGCGCTCAAGATCTAGACCTAGACACGAAGCATCCCATCGTGCTTCCCACTAAGCATCAGGTCACCAGATTGGTCATCAAGCACCATGATGACAAAGTGCAGCACGCGGGTGGAGAGCGTGTCTTCGCGGAGGTACGACGGAGATTCTGGATACTCCATGGACGGGAGGCGGTACGGAGATATCAAAGGTCCTGCTCGGACTGCCAGAGGTGGCGAGCCACGCCGCCGCAGCCCATGATGTCCGATCTGCCCGAGGACCGGCTGCGACTGAGACAGGCTCCGTTCCACTCTACTGGGGTCGACTGTTTCGGGCCACTCCTAGTCCGAAACCGGCGAGCCTCCGAAAAGCGGTGGGGCATCATCTACACGTGCCTGACGACGAGAGCAATGCACCTTGAAGTTCTGCACCAGCTCACAAGCGACAGCTTCCTCATGTCCTTCAAGAGGTTCACCTCCAGGCGAGGGACCCCTAAGACCCTCCGGTCGGACAGAGGCACCAACTTCGTCGGTGGTGAGGCCGAGCTGAGGGCGAGCTACGCTGCGATGACTGAGGAGGCCCGTGACAGACTCGCCTCCCAGCAAGTGAAGTTTGAGTTCAACCCCCCAAATGCTCCACACTTCGGGGGAGCCTGGGAGCGGGAGATTCGCTCAGTAAAGAACGTCCTACGTACCATTCTCGGACAGAAGGTGCCTACCGATGAGGTGCTCGAGACTGTACTAGCAGAGATTGAGGGCATCTTGAACTCCCGGCCCCTAGGCTATACCTCCAGTGATGTAGCAGATCTGGATCCCATTACGCCCAACTTCTTGCTGATGGGGCGGCGAGACTCTGCACTGCCTCAGGTAGTCTACGACCCTGCAGAGCTCACCGGAAGAAGATGGTGGAGGCACAGCCAGGTGCTCGCGGACCAGTTTTGGAGGCAGTTCATACTGCACTACCTGCCGACCCTGCAAGTCAGGCAGAAGTGGACGAGGGAGAGAGACAACTTGTCCGAAGGTGCCGTGGTACTGGTGATCGACCAGTCCCTTCCACGCGCCGCCTGGCAGACAGGCAGAGTGACCAAGGTCCTGCCGGGTCCGGATGGAAGGGTGCGGACGGCCATCGTGGACGTTGGTGGTCGCACTTACACCCGACCTGTGGCACGCCTGATTGAGCTCCCTCAAATTACAAAGGACACTATCACCTCATACCTCACGCTGCTAGAGCAGCCTAGCCAGTGTGCCTTCCATAGTTAAATGAAACCGAGGGTTTCATGGGGCGGCTGTTATGAAGGCCCACAATTTAGAGCCAGTTAGTTTCCCCAAATCAGCCCTATTTTGCCCCTGTTATTTCCTTAATTATTTTCCATACTATTCATGTACGTTTTCATGAAGGTGTATGTATTGTTATTGTAATTGTATAAGTTCTGTCTTAGATTTGTTCAGTATTGTGCAAGCGCCAGATTAGTGGGCGTGGTTTTGATTGGCGTACGTGACTTGATGTATGTCCGGTTGGTGTCTATAGCGACGGAGGTGGTCTGTGCGTTAGAGTGACGAGAGTGGAGAAGGAGAAGGAGCCCGAGGTGGAGATAGAGTACATCACAGAGGAACCAGAGATCTTCGACCCCAACTTCATTTTCTTCAAGAGGATCTTCGAGGCCTTCAAGCTGACAGACGACGTGAAGAAGAGTTCGGAGTTTTAGTGAGTTAACAGCGCTAGCCCAGTTTAGCTGTGTCACCGTTAGCCAGCCTTGCTAGCCGCCGGCTGCTAACGTTGGCGCATAGCGAGACCAAAGCCAAACAAAGCCGTCGCCTCCGAGGTGGATTGCGACCGACCGCTAACACCACCGGAGCTGACCGTGGACCACCGGACCTGAACCATTCACACCTCGTCGTTTGCTACGAAGAAGCCCCTTTCCCTTCGAATTGCAACGTCACTCCCCCCCCTTGTCTGCTGCCTTCCTCGAGTCGCATGCGGGCTCCGACCAGGCCTCAACGCGCTCATTTTCAGTCCGGGACTCTAAGCCTTTTCAGGCCAGGTACTGTGTGTGAGTGAGTGAGTGAGTGTGTGTGTGGCCGGCGGGGAGGGAGTATATTGGGATGTATATATAAGTTGTATAAATAAATGTGTTTGTTTATATTTGATACATTGCTGTGTGTTTAGTTGTCTGTATTGTTTAGTTTAACAGCAAATCTAGTATTGGGTTTAAGTATTGTCTTATCGTGTGATTAACTGAGTTATAGCTTGTATTATAATATATTATATATATATAACTGTGATATGCTAGTCTAAAGGGTTGCTGGCGCCCCCTGCCTCTATCCTCCTACACTGCCGATTTAGCTCAGAGTTAGTTAGATAACCAGCCCTTCCTAAAATTCTACAGTCCTTTAGCTACTCCCTGGTTACACTCCCGATGATGTAATTGTCAATGAAAATCACAGAGAGGTGCTCATTCTAGAAGTTGGCTGCACCTTTGACCATAGCCTAGGCAGGGGTCGGCAACCCGCGGCTCCAGAGCCGCATGCGGCTCTTTTGCCCATCTTCAGTGGCTCCCTGTGGCTTTGACCACAAATGGAAATTAACAACGATTATTTATTTTTTACGTTGCCGCGGTGTCTCTCCTTGAACTACAACTCCCTGCTTACGCTGTAATGTTGTACGAGGGCCAATAGGATTCGGATATGTTGGCACATGACTAGTATTTTGACTGGACCCAACATGAGACTGGATGTGACAGGTTTTTTTCAAGAGTAGACCTATATCCACAGGGATTGACGAAGTACTGCGGCAGGCAAAGCAAGAAACTATCCACATTGTCTACAACTTTGTGGCTAGATTTATAGACGGACATCGGCGACGCACATCGATGGACGGGAGCTTCTCAGTGAGCGCTATTTGCCTACTTTTAAATGCAAAAGGCGGCTTGTCTTTAGCTCAAACCGTTTCCGAATTATGAACTTCTAAAGAAGGTATGATATTTGGGAGCGCCGGAGTGCCTGTGGGTCTGAGGGTTTAACTTAAAATAGTGAAAAGAGGACGAGGGAGGCTAGTTTTCATTTGGTACTGTAGTCTACAGTCTGTAGATTTGTCTATTTTTTGGCTGACGATCTCTTGGTTTGCTCACTTCCTCCGGATGAAATTACAAACTTATCCATATTTTTTCTCAGGCTAGTATAGCCAGATAAAAGTATCAACCCACCTAAAAAAAGCAGAGGTGTCAAGTAACGAAGTACAAATACTTCGTTACCTTACTTAAGTAGACATGTTGGGTATCTATACTTTACTGGAGTAATTATTTTTCAGCCGACTTTTTACTTCTACTCCTTACATTTTCACGCAATTATCTGTATTTTCTACTCCTTACATTTAAAAAAATAGCCTCGTTACTCCTATTTCATTTCAGCTTGTTTTCATTACAGCTTTTCATCGTTAAAAAAAACACACACACAAAAAACCTATCCAGATAAGTCGCGCCATCCGGATAGAGTGAATTTGATTGTGGTTGGATGAGAAGTATAAACATTATACCATTCCGACACCCTATTGGTTTGTACGAGATGCATTCCATCTGCTGCACATGACACAAATCACACTCCAGCAAGGAAAGCAGATGTATGTAGCCAAAGATGTCTGTGACCGTGCCAGAGACTCAAAATAACAGCGAAATGTCCCAACCAAGCACCAGCATCAACCAGGTTGATAGCCAGGAAGATCAGCCAACCCTTCTCCATCCCTGGCCGTACCTGGAAGAATTTTTTGAAATGGTTGGATGCAAAAACAACTCCTTTCGAATGCGCTGCAAGCTCTGCGCACCCAAGTACCACGAGCTAATGGCCTTCAAAAACTCACCGTCTAATTTGAAAAAGCATATTGAGGTAAGCTGAAAGTTTATTATTATCAGTCGACATTTTGTAGTAACCTAGTAACGTACTAATGGTAAATTTGCAATGTTTGCTATGGCTAAGAACATGCCATGGTTTGCTTGCTAGCAGTAGGCTATGATTCAATGTTTCATTTGTAATCCTTCATGTGTTGAGGTGGGAGTTTTACCGTGTTTGTTGCTGTAAAGAGTTAATTATGTTCCCACGGGAGAAGAAATGTGCGCGGTGTGTGCCACAAAGTACAATAATGTTACTTTTCAGTCATGCCAGCAGCTGCTTGTGGTCCTAAAACAGCTTTAAGTGGCAATATTCTGGTCTGCTCAACATAATTGCATAGACCAGTGACCCTAACTTGTAGTCTGACCTCCATTCATGAACCAGCGTGACATTTAATACAGCGGAAGTCCTAGATAGTCTCAGCTTGTGGTTTGAGAGAAATAATATGAATCTCAATCTGTGCCTGTGCATTCATTTTCTCCACAGAAGAAACACCCCACTCGTCTAGAGAGGTACACGCAACTTTCTTCAACAGCCCTCAAAAGGAAGTCATCCACTGAAGGTTCTTTGACCCCACCCTCCAAACAAACCAAGCTGTGGGAGGCTCGAAGAGTGTCCCAGGCAAGTGTGGATGAAGTAGTCCTCAAATTCATTGTCCAAGGCTTGCACCCACCACACATTGTTCAGCAACAGGGCTTCATTGAGCTTGTGCAACATCTTCAGCCAAATACAAATGTCATGACGCGTAATACTGTTGTTAACAAAGTCACAAAGGCCTCTGTTGAAATGAAAAGAAAACTGAAAGCTGCCCTTAGTGAAATTGAGTTCATAGCAACAACAACAGACTGCTGGACGGCACATCGTCGCGGTTTCATTGGTGTCACTGCGCACTGGTTTAACCCCCAGACCATGCAGAGATCCTGTGCTGCCCTGGCATGCAAGCAACTTAAAGGGTCACATACCTTTTCTGCCCTGGCTGGTGCCCTAAATGATATTCACACAGAATTCAATGTCAGAGAGAAGATCGTTCGCACTACAACTGACAACGGATCAAACTTTCTGAAAGCCTTCAGAGTTTATGGGCAGACTGACGAGAACAACAATGCTGAACCTGTAGGAGAGGGTGATGGAGAAGAGGATGATGGTGGCCAAAATGATGATAACGATGAAGAAGAGGAAAGCCTTGAGGGTGTTGAATTTGTTGATGCCGGAGCCCTGTTGGAAGAAGATGACTACTTAGAATACCAGCTACCCAAGCACCATCGCTGCGCCTGCCACCTCCTCAATTTAGTGTCCACAGTTGATGCTTCAAAAGCAGAGGTCAACCCACTGTACAAGCGCGTGTCAAGGTCCACATTTGCCAAATGCTCTAGCCTGTGGAATAAAAGTTCAAGATCAACCACCGCATCTGAAGTAATTGAAGACCACTGCAAACTCCAACTCGTAAGGCCTGTTGCTACAAGGTGGAATTCACTCTTCTCAGCCGTAGAAAGAATAGTGAGAATAACACGAGAACAAGGCAAGGGAGCCCTTGCAGCTGTCTGCAGTGAACTAGATACACCCAAGTAAGTGCTTGTTTTTCTGCCTTACAGTTAATGAAGTGATTAACAATAGATTAAGTCACAGTTTTATACTTGGAATACTGTAGAACACGTATGCACTATGCCAATATGCAGTCCCCATATTTACTATGAATGTGATTTGTAGCAACACAACTTCATTTCTAAAAGTCTCAGATGACAATATTTTTCCTTTTTAATGATCAGTTCCTCCAGTTGAAGGTGCTACATCAAGTAGACTTAATGTTCCATGTTGTGTTTTTCTCTTCTTCTTTGTACAGGTTTACTCCAGTGGAACTTGCATTTCTTGCAGAATATGCGAAGACAATGAGCCCAGTTGCAAAGGCACTGGATGTTCTTCAGGGAGAAACCAGTGAGCAGATGGGATGGTTGGTCCCCACCATAACTCTGCTAAGGACCAAGCTACAGCACCTTCAAGTCGCCTCCAAGTTCTGTGAGCCTTTGATTGCTGCACTTCTTTCAGGCCTTGAGAAACGCTTCGGAGAGATGCTTGCAGATCCAGAACTGATAGCCGCAGCCATTCTAGTTCCCAAATTTAAGACCTGTTGGACAAGTGACGAAAATATCCTCAAACACTTCCGCTTAATATGTGTAATTTCTATGAAGACAGTGAAATTAGTTTGAAATTACATTGAATGACACACACACACAACACTATCCAATACACAGTTACAATACTGCCATATAGTCTAAATTGTCATGATTTTAGTTTTTTATTCCACATGCCTTCACTATATCAGAAGCCACTTGGACTGTCAGGCCGAGAAACACTTCAGTCGTCTGAAGGAAGAGGACTTATTTTCCTCCTTGAAGAAGACCGGCCCTCTTGAAACGTCCCAGCAAGTTGGATGCGTACCTGGGGTGCCCAGGAGACACAGTAGAGGTACTGAAGACCTTCCCAGCTGTGTGCCAGCTGGGAAACTCAAACTTAATACGGGACTCCCTGCCTCAGCAGCCTGTGAAAGACTGTTTAGTGTCGCAGGGCTGATCTTCAGGCCAAAAAGAGCATGCATTGGCTCAAAGAACTTTGAGAACCTGCTGCTTTTGCGGCTGAACAAAGCTTATTGGTAACTCTGATGCTGATGTAGATTGTGTGTATGTGTGTGTTTTTTCAGGAAATATTGAATCACTACTTTGTTATGGTTTGTATGGTTTTGCCCTCACAGTTCCAATAAAGGCTATTGACTTTTGACTTTTGACGTTTGACTTTTGACGTTTGACTTTTTGCACCATTACAATACTTAGGCAACTAGTCATCATATCTTCCGTGTTCACATGTTAATGCTCAGTAGTACACATATATGGTTCTTTAATGTATTTGCATTGTACTAAAATGTGTTAATTTTCAATGGGCATAAATGCGTCTGAAACAAGTGCATCCCAAATCTTTCAACATTAACATTTTAATAATAACATAATAGTTAGAAATAGTTTTCTCCAACTGGAGAATGTGTCATGTCCGGTTTCAACGCCGAATTTCCATACCATTGGTCGGCCAACCCAAAAAAATCCCCCCCCCCCCAAAAAAAGAAAAAATAGAAATCTGATGCATGAGAAAGGTCAAAGGTGCCAAAATATCTCCAAATGGCCTAAACATATAGGTGTCCGCCTAAACATACCTGTACTAAAACAGGTACAAAGTTGCATTTGCTCACATTACTAGCATCGACTTTGGCACAAGTACTAATAAGACCCTGGAGTACTGATTCCTAGATGATTTGGGCTTCGTTATCAGGTTTCCAAGGTGATATTCACTGTAAAAGCTGTTGTTTTTTTAGGCGGAGACTGAATTTGAGATGTTTTATAATGTTCTAGCTCTATTTGCTCTGACACAGTAACATATATTTTGATTCTGACACTTCTACAGCCACCCCACAGGTGTGAGCTTTCATTTGATAACAATATCATTATGAAGGCCCTTGTGATTGTGGAGATATTCTATATTCACTGTGGGCATGTCATTTCGAGCAGAAAACCAGAAAAATTAGGTGGATAAGATCTGGTTAAACTAAAGACCAACATTCTTGATGGCTTAGTACAGTGGTTCCCAAACTTTTTCAATCAGGCCCCCCTTGGGTAATTGGAAATATTTTCGAGCCCCCCCTAACCCGGTTCCCACCTAGATTGATATAATTAATTGTATAAAGTTGTAAAAACATTAAATTTTCTCTTCTAATAATAACAAGACACATACAGTATATCCAACTATAGTTTTATATTTTATTATGGTTTGAAAAGGAACATAAGTGCTTGGCAAATGATCCTGTGCCACTGAAATATTCAACATATCAACATTAACTAATTTCTACTGCATCACTATTCTTACTCCTCACATTTCTATCACAATTACGATCAATGACTTGTGTGTGCTTGCTTTGCCTTGCAAATCTTCTCAAAGCGGGGTTGTTGTTTTGAGACTGCCACTCTCAGTTCATTCTCAATGTTCAACTTCGACCTGTATTTGCTTTTGATAGCAGCAACAGCAGAAAAGCCTATCTCACACAGGTACGATGTTGCAAAAGGCAGCAGTATTCCCACAGCTTTCTGTCCAATGAGAGGGTAGTCCTTCTCCACTCCAATCCAAAACCCAGCCAAAGTCGTGGATGTGAACTGCAGCCTCATGGTTGACTCTGAAGTCATGTCGATGTACTGTTCCTCTTCCGCAGTGCTGAACATGGCAGGTGGTGGTGCAACAAATGGATCTCTAATCCAGTCGTATTTGGCACTGTCATCCACAGAGAAGTATTTCTGGAAGCTTTGTTTCAGGGCTGAGATGTGCTCTCTCATACATGGAACCACTGTGCTCTGCAGCTCATTGGTCTCGATGAATGCCTTCAGATTCCCAAATGAGTCGATGTCCCCCTGTTCAAGTCTCCTGCCCCACATGTCCAGTTTCCGTGTGAAAGATTGTATCCTGTCTGCCAGATGTGGAAGGTGTGTGTTGTTGCCCTGCAACTGTAGATTCAATTCATTGAGCTTCTCAAACATGTCGCTTAGGTAGGCCAATTTCATGAGGAAGTCTTCATCATTAAACTTGCTGGCAAGTTCGTTCCCTTCCTCCTCCAAGTAGATTCGGATCTCATCTTTCAGCGATAGCACCCTGGACAGCACCTTTCCGCGAGAGAGCCAACGCGACTCGCTGTGAAATAGCACGGCTGTGTGCTCGGAGCCCATCTCCTCGCACAAAGCGGAAAAAATGCGAGCTTTCAGTGGTCTTGTTTTTATGTAATTGACGGTGGTGATAACATGAGACAAAACGTCATTCAACTCTGGACTCAGCTGCTTTGACGCGAGTGCCTCCCTGTGTATTATGCAGTGAGTCCACACTGCTTTCGGTGCAACGCGCTTGATGAGCGTCAGGAGCCCTCCCCGTTTTCCTGCCATGGCCTGGGCACCGTCGGTGCATATCCCCACACAGTCCTCCCATTTCAGATCGGCTTCACTCAGGTATTTGTCTATGATTTTGAACAGTTCATCAGCTGTTGCTCTGTTTGGGACATAGTTGCAAAATAGCAAATCCTCGCTCAAACCCTCCGCATCAATGTATCTGACATACGCTATTAACAGACAGTCCTTGTTACTATCTGTGGCCTCGTCTACCTGGAGCGCAAAGCGTTGGTCTTTTATTTTCTCAACAAGCTGCTCTTTCATGTCTTCTGAGATGTCATTGATGCGTCTCGCAATAGTGTTGTTTGACAGGGGGATAGCTTTGAGTTTTTGGGCTGTTGCCTCGTCTATCATATGTGAAACCATATCTATTGCAGCAGGGAGTATTAACTCCTCAGCGATGGTGTGTGGTTTTTTAGACTGGGCGATACGATATGCCACTTTGTAGGAGGCAAGTTGAGCATTAGACGTAACAGATGCTGTTTTAACGAAACGGCTCTGCTGACCACGGTATTCTTGGAGTTTTCTCTTGAAGAAATCGAGGGGCTTCTTCACATCAGTCGGGTGTGTGGTCTCCAAGTGACGTTTCAACTTGCTAGGCTTCATGCTTTCTGCCGCTAAAGTTTTGAGACAGAGGACACACAGTGGTCGTTCCTCCGCACCGACCACATTAGACATGAAGCCCAGGGAGAGGTATGTATCGTCATACTTTCTTGACTTTGGCTTTGGGACGTTTGTCATGGGCTCCTTCGCTTTTCGTTTAGCTTCTGGCTCTTTCATAAACTTATCCATTGTTGTTGTTGCTGCTAGATAGCTGGAGGAGGGAGTGCGCGCGTCAATGACGTGAATGGAGCGCGCGTCAATGACGTGAATGGAGCCCCCTCGCTGCCTCTTTGTTACAGTTTATGGCCTGCGCTCCATTCAGGTTCTCATTTTTATCATCCAACGCCCACAACACCCCTGATGGTAACCTTAAGCAAGCAGTGTTTGTTTACAGCTCTTGTGTGTGCATTTTTTTCCCCTCCCATTATTTCTGCGCCCCCCCTGCAGTACCCCCGCGCCCCACTAGGGGGTCGCGACCCACAGTTTGGGAAACGCTGGCTTAGTACAAGAAATTATAAAGTACAAAGTCTACTGCAAAGGCCAGGAATTCCACATGGTTGCGAACGCCCTCGTATCCAAACATCCTTGCCTGAAGGAGAAAGGTTCTCTTACTGGATGCTCCGGCTGGAAGTTACGTTTGGCAAATAAACTTGCTGGATACCGCACTCAGCTGAGAAAAATAGGATGCACTGAAGTGACTAAACTCTCTGAAGAACAAGCCACAAGGAAGGGCAACTCCTGCTGCGGCCATGAAGAAACCACGGAGGTCTGAAGTTAACTACTGCCCCCCATTTCCCATTGGAGAATCTGAAACCAGCCTAGAAAGGATCAGAGAAGAACTTCTCTCAGATGTCAAGATAAGGAACAACAGGGAGGTGATAAGGATGAAAATGGACAGGACATTTGCCTATAGAAGACTAGAAGTGATCTCCGAGACACCCATGGTAGAGACATTCATGGCAAGATGGCCAGCATTCTTCGACGTGAGTGAGGTATGAGAGTTTCCTTTTACACAGCTTGTTTCAGAAATTAAGTTTAAACATCCAACTGTACAGGAATCGTCTTAAAGGGATACTCAACTCTAGAACAACATTGGGCTCAAAAATGAACCCCACATAAAATAGAAAATAATTCAGGGATGTGGTTTTCAGGATTTCCTGCTTTTCTGACCTGATTGGCTAGACTTCACTGCTGTTTTTATTCTTGTTATATAATTTAGGACTGTCTTAGGACAGCCCTGTTCTGCTCCACCTTCAATGAGGTATAGGCTACTGATTGGTTACTCTAAAGAGCTTAAGTGTTCCTTTGCATCGAGGGGAGAATCTGACTGAAGGCCTTCCATCTCTCCTGCACTCCATTCGAGTCCAGTCTGTGAAACGACACTTATGATACTCTGACGCCACAGATGTTTCAGCGATTCACCTGAGTTGACGTTGACATTTTCAGCCTGTTTCAATTATTCAGTGGTCTGACGAGTGGACATGTTCTCGTTCCAGCTGGGCTTTGGTAACCATCTACCCATAGAGGAATGAGGTTAAACCGTCTAGCCATAAAGGCAGAGGGAGGAGGGCTAGGGAGTTGCTTTGTCGTTCAGCCAGATTCTCCTATCGGCACAGGGACTCTGAAGCTTTTACAGTGACCATTAAGTAGCCTACCTCACTGATGGTGGAGTAGAAAGTGCTGTCCACCTGAAGTGGAGGGTTCTGTGTCATGTCCTTGCATGCTCTGCACTGTATATTTTCCTGCTTTTTGGTCCTTGGCCAATCACATGCCTGAGAATTGTGGTGGTTACCATGACTACTTTTTCCATTCAAAGAAAATAGATCCAACAGTCTGCAACACTGTTATTTTGAAAGACTCTGTTAACCAACATGCATTGCACCCATCCACAGCCCCTTATACTGTATCTTTTTTGGTATTGTAGTCTTTGTGATGGTGTCCTGGGAGATGCTGACACATTTGACAGGGTTCCTCCAGGAAGTTACAGATCGTTGGATCTATTTTTTTTAAATGGAAAAAGTAGTCATGGTAACCACAAAATATTTCTATTATGTGGGGTTCCTGTTTTTGAGCCCAATGTTGTTCTAGGGTTGAGTGTCCCTTGAAAGGGTGTAGCTCCAAACTGGTTTTGGAATCCTGGCCAGTGATTGGTACCTGAATTCCCGGGGCGACCAATCAGTTTAGCAATTATGTGCATTATTACCTGGTAACCGGCTAACAAGACTCAACCTTTATATTGGCTGCTGTAATAGTAACGTTACTACTGTAATACATACAACCGTACATTAGCATTGAAATGTTACACCAAGTGGAAGATGACTTTTCTAAAACCTGTCAATCATTTAATTTTTAATACTAGTCCTGCCTTCAAATTACTAGCTGGGGCTGCAAAGTGGCAATGTAATATGTGGAATGCAGTGATACAACGTAATATTGAATCTGTGTGTCTATCACTCTTAGGACCCGTGCCCTGTATGAAGTTGACATTTGGCGGGTGTGCTCTGTGTTTCAGATCAATGCTGAGTTTAGGCGCATCACTACAATGCCTCTCCAATCTAAGTTCCTGTCCGAGCTTGACATGCACACCTACAGGCTTTTGCATCTCTTTAAAAAGAGAGGAGGTGTGATCGGCAAAAAAGTGATGGCAATCCAGGAAGCCATGGACAAAGTATGTACATTTATTCCAGAAAAATATTTGATAGAATAATGTACCCCAATTCTTTGTACTCTAATATGTGTTGCATGATGGTGATTAAAATCAAATGTAATGTGGTATATTGCCTGCAAATTATGTACAGTTCTTGTACAACAGTGATGTTGGTGTACAATTATGCAGTAACCACAGGGCACAGAGGACTTTTGTCATACTCTCCACCCCTGCCTCTAGACTAAGCTGACAATCTGCCCTGCCTGGACCCCCCTCTTGACATAATTTCAGTCCTTCTGTTTAGGTGGCCTGGGATGGTGGCTTTCTGAGACAATTTTTTAGCTGCACTAAAGGGGCACGTCCCCCATTAGCAATCAGCTTTCTGTCCTTCCCTAAGTGTCAGTACATTACAATGAAGGTGGGTTTTCTGCCCTCAATCTTCCCTGGGCTTCCAAAAAAGTTAATTAAAAGTAAAATTAAAAATCTGGACAAATGATGTCATATGACGATTTTGACATCTTTATGACATAATTTGTGTAGTTTAAAAAAACAACATATTATTTTTTTGGGAAGCCCAGGGAAGATTGAGGTCAGGAAAACCACCTTCATTGTAATGTACTGACACTTATGGAAGAACAGAAAGCTGATTGCTAATGGGGGAAGTGCACCTTTAAAGGAAAAACACCTTTTTCAGTCTAGCCTATTTGCCACCTTCCCCACCTTCCCCATTGTGCGACAAGAACATATACAATTTTCTTCTGTGCATTCTGTATGAACATTTTGGAAATCCAAAGAATTACCCAAGTTTAGCTGTAAGAACTAAATTGAATGGGCTCCACTAGCAATGCTGCAACAATGCTAGCGGGGCCCATTCAGTTTAGTTCTTGCAGCTAAGCTAGGGTAATTCTTTGGATTTCCAAAATGTTCATACAGAATGCACAGAGAAGAAAATGCCACATGTTCTTGTCTCACAATGGGGAAGGTGGTAAATAGGCTAAACTCCCCAAAAGGTGTAATTTTCCTTTGAGCATTGCAGTGATCTAACACCCCTTGTCGGTTGTTATGACAAATGAAATACCGGTAACTCTCTTTCCAGAATGATGACAATGACTTTGGAAGGGAGTCCATCCTCAAGGGTCTCTGTGTGTACCTCAACGAGAAGCCAGATTGTCTGGTGAGGGAGTATGATGTAAGTCCAACTAAAGTGTTCAAGTTCATAATTCACTATTTTGAACTAAGTTCAGTCCCAAAAAGTCCCTTTTTATATGTGTACCGCAAGCTATTGCTACAGTCTATTATAGAATCATAGACAGTGATTTAAAAAGTTTTGTTTTACCACTAAACCAATGTCAATAATTTCCTTTTATGCATAAGATGCAGTAATGCAGTGTCATTTATAGCAACACAATGGGTAGAGGCTAGTTCCCATCGATGCAGAGCCTGTTAACCCCACATGATTACCAGCCCTAAGCCTAAACATAATCCAAACATTACTTGACACTTCTCTCACTTGCTCCTGATGCTCGCGCGACAGCCTTAATCGTGTGAAACACTGATAGTAGCCTATAACGAGCCTCAAGGCGAAGAATCTGAATCTAGCATTGTTTTGTAGTCGAGTTAGGCTGGCCTACTTTTAATTCTCATTGATTTATCTTCCTAAATATGAACTACAGGTTCACAGCCCCCCAAAATGAACTAGTTCACGTTCACCAGATTCAAATGGCTGTGTTCAGTTCAACATTCTTGGAAGAAAAAAAATCTCTTTTGAACGCATTCATGCACAACGTTTTTCCAAACCAACGTTCATATTCCAAGTAATGTAACTTGACAATCTTTTTCTCCAGACTGCAGACGAAGCCACCATCCAGGATGGGATCGAGGCGACCACAGTGGGGATCTTCAATATAAAGAGCGACGACCCAAGTGAAGGGGACATCGGGATCGTCCTCGAAGGGCAGGCTGTACTGCGAGACCTCCCAAGCGTGCCCTTCGCAACAGCCATGCTGTTTGGTCTAATCTATAATTTAAATCTGGGCTACCCTGCAGAACTGAGGTACACTTTTGAAGTTGTACAGAAAATCCTAATGCAGCTGGATGGCAGTACACTGTCAAAGAAGGCACAAGCCTTGAAACTCAAACTTTTTGAGTGAGATGTGAGGTCAGTAACCTCTATATTATTATTATTATTTAATTGTTTTTTTCAATGGTTATGTACTCCTCCCTGAACGTTCAGACACGAAGGTGTCTGCCAGCAGCTCCAACCTAACCAGTTAATTGTCGATCGAAGTTTTTAAGCCGTCCCAATGCACAGACAATGTTCATGTCAGTTCTACTGGTGTTACGGGGATCGAGATTTTGTTTATTTAGTGAACCATTCAGTAAACTTAACTGTTTCCAGTTTTAGTGTGTACATTGTTTTGCCACACTGTGCCAGCAGCTCCAACCTAACCAGTTCATTGTTGATTTTTTTTTTGCACAAATAACATTTTTGTAATTGTACTACTGTACTATGTAAAGTTTTAAACCATTCAGTAAACTTAACTGTTTCCAGTTGCCCATTACATGTGTTTGAGTCAAGTGCACTTATGCATGACAAATAAAGATTTTTTCTTAAAAATAAGTGATGTTGTACTGTAATATCAGTTTTAATGTCTCTTTTCCAATTAGAACTAACAGAACAGAACTACCTGTAATGTACTATATTGACCATGTCAAGGCATGTTCGGTTACTTACTAGGCAATACCATGCTGGATCCAGACGAACTTCCTGTTAGCTAACAAAGTACTAACCCAGTATCAGCTGACTCACAGGAAGTTCAGTAGCAGCCAGGTGTTGCCCAGTAACCAAACATTCCTTGAAATGGTCAATTCATTCAGAATTTGGCAAAATGTGAATTTAGTAGTATGGGTACTGTTGTATAATATTGTGCATACTAACTGATCCAATATTGATCAAAGATCAGATCAATATTGGATCAGTTATATGTACAATATTATACCACTGAAAAAGGTGTTGCATCTACCTCAATGAATCATGGACATCGGTTGCATGAAATAAAATCATGTTTTGCTATCATTAATCTTTCATAAGAATATAGTAAGACAATTTTATTTTATCGATTTTATTTCATGAAACCGATGTCCATGATTCATTTAGGTAGATTCGACATACTTTTTTTTTCAGTGAAAGAGAGAGTGCTTTTGGCATCAGAAGGTTTTTGTAGGTAGCCTACTTCTCTAAAGAGCATTATTACTGTAACTTAGTTGGCACTGTATCTCGGATGTGATGCTGCTGTTGCTGCAGTGTGAACTATTGATCGGTATAGGCCCTAGACCTAATGGATTTACAGTTTTTTACGATTGCTAACTCACCATGTTCAATACTGAAACCACAGTTTCACAACTCTTCATACAGTCAGCAGAGCAGAAACCCATGTGAACACAACTGTGACTCTTTCTCTGTGATTTGTGCATTGCTTTCATACAGAATGCATTCAATGACTACGTTCTCCAAATGCCATAACACTTCTCTCATTCAAACTCCCCCACTTGCAAAATACTATGTATTTGCAACACATTTTTTCATTGCTAACATACTGTGTTCAAAACTCTGAAAAACACGTTCAAAACTGAATTATTTGGTGCAATTTTGCAGTAATCATATTCCTATCATATATGACAGAAAGCTCGCAATAAACTGTTTTTTTGCACAGTGTTTGAGTGTGCAGATGCTGTTATTTTGCACTCTATTGATACTCTTCAGTTCCAGCACCTCAGCAAAGTCTCATAAGGGATGAGCGGTGGTATTTTCACCATTTGCAGTAATCATATTGAAATGTCTAGAAAATATTACAGTAGCAGAATATATACAATGAAATGAAATAGACTAGATGCATTGCCAGGGAAGACATTAGATGTGACCAGATGCAGACCAGAGGGTGGACCAAAACCCTCAGGAGTGAGACATGTTTGGTGTGATTGCTATTGTATTGTAGCCTTGGAATTTCAGTTTTTCTTTTTTGTTTGAACTTTGCATCTTCCACTTTATTTTTCACTTTTCATTTTACACAAGTAAATGTAGTGTACTTTGAAGTAAATGTACCATAACTTACTTTCTGCAAAGATACTGAAAAAAAGGATAAACGATAGAATACAGTCAAAGGATAGAAGCAAAAGATAGATTAAAGGATAGAAGCAAATTGTGGCATTTCTGATTCATTCTTGTTGCCTAATACTTTACAGTTTTACAGTCAACTATTCTGTCTATGATTACAATAAATCAAACCATTTTTATAATGAAATATTCATTCTTGTGAAAATCATTCAAACTATGTAATGCTCCCTGTTAGTGTTTTGTAAGTCAGAATGTTATGAATGACAGTGTATGCTTCTGAGTGAACATTGTTGACAGTGTGTGGTTGAACGAGCTTCTTTTGAGACATGAATGAAGTCATTGGCCAACATGAGTGTTACGAATGCAGACTGTATGAAGAGCAATAATCACAACAGTCGAGATTACATAATGACGTCACAATCACATGTGGGTTTATAAAAGACGATCGAGTCAGTTTGGTGTCATTCACAAGGATCAACACGCTATCACAAGGTAAGCGCCTGTGGACGTTAGCTTACTTGTGTGTGTGTGTGTGTGTGTGTGTGTGTGTGTGTGTGTGTGTGTGTGTGTGTGTGTGTGTGTGTGTGTGTGTGTGTGTGTGACTGGGTGTGCGTGTGTGTGTGTGTGTGTGTGTGTGTGTGTGTGTGTGTGTGACTGGGTGTGTGTGTGGGGGGGGTAGGGTGACCAGATGTCCCGCTTTGCGCGGGACTGCACAGCATTTTCACGACTTTTGGTGCGTCCCGCACAAAGCGCAGCGATTTGACATGTTCAGTTGCAGCAGAACGTCCAGATTCTATGGAACGTCTTCAGCCTATCAGGAAACAGCATTAATGTTCCCATGGCAACGGACATTGCCCCACGTGGACATAGGGAGCTGGCTGAATGTGTGAACCAGCCGCTGACTCAAAGGTCGTAAAGTGAAACTTATTGTGTCAACAATATCTAGTTTTCGTTTTTTTTTTCACAACACCAACTTGAAGTTTTAAAGTACCCACTCGATATAATAAACAATAGTTTAACGATCACTAAAAACGTATAATGTCTGGATTGGATTCACTGTTCTCATTTGCCGTAGGCTACTGATAAGTGACCACTTTCGTTTTAGGACGAAAAGTGTTCAAAAGCAAGGACTACAATGTATGACACATCATTTGAAAGCTTACAATCTGTAGTGTCAGGCTATCTAAAAACTGAAAAATGACAATTTGGCAATTGGTTTATCCTTTGACTAGCTGTTATCACTGTCATTGTGTGTTGTTTTCGTTGTTGTTTTCGTCTAGTGTGTGTGCGCGTTAGCCAGCCTTGACAGCTATGTCAATGCATTTTGTGTTGCAAATGGGAGGCAAGTTAGCTAGCTAGATAGCCTACATACTCAATCATCTACAGGCCTAACACTGTCAGGCTACTTTTCTTTATTAATATACTAAATTGATACTGCACTTTGACCTCACTTTCTGCTCCATACAGATACTTTATTGTGAGGTTCACATTCAAATAAGATATATTTGTTTTTATCTGCAAAGTCTATTGCATGCTACTGAATAAACCAAACAGAATAGGAAACAGAATGGAAATGCACATATATTTAAAAAAATTGGATAGACATAGCTCTCTCGGCCGGGGGGGCGGGGGGATGCTACCAGGGGCACCTAAAGTTCGATCCAGGCCTGTTGAGAGGGTGTCCCACATTGTCCCACATTTGGTTTGTTGGGACCTGGTCACCCTAGTGGGGGGGGGGGGGGGGTCTGGGTGTGGCTGCGGGGGTGTGTGTGTGTGTGCGTGCGTGCGTGTGTGTGTGTGTGTGTGTGTGTGTGGGGGGCGGGGGTCTGGATGTGGCTGCGCGGGTGTGTGTGTGTGTGTGTGTGTGTGTGTGTGTGTGTGTGTGTGTGTGTGTGTGTGTGTGTGTGTGTGTGTGTGGGGCGGGGGTCTGGATGTGGCTGCGCGGGTGTGTGTGCGCGCGAGCGCTGACTCCGCTGAGTGTCAAAGTCTAGCTCGTTTATTGTTTGAAAGTGATCCAAAGTGTCAATGCCAACAGAGATTCTTATATAAAGAAGCTTTTGCTTTACAACCCGACGTCCTAGACATATTTTTTGAAGGTAGAAATACGAAAAGGAGAATGGCTTTTTGGCACGTTGCACCTGCAACTGATGCTTCAATCACAATGTCACAGCGCAATATCAACGTCAGTCACTTTGGAAGTTCAAACAGCCTCACAGTCATCCATGAACTCATAGGGGACAAGTCATTCTATAATAATAATAATATATAAATATAAAATACGTCATTTCACATTCTCTTCCTTGTTCAGTTGTTTGTAGAAAGTTGCAGAAATGCCAAAAAACAAGAAGGAGAGCCAGGGAGATGACTTCAATGTCCAGTCTGCTTGGCAGCTTGAAAAGGAGATTCACGATGACGACATCACCTTAACCGAATCTCTGGCCCACAGAGCAGCCAGCCCGGAGGACCAACCCAGAGGTGTGTGTGTGTGTGTGTGTGTGTGTGTGTGTGTGTGTGTGTGTGTGTGTGTGTGCACGCACTGAGTAGAGATCAACGTGGGTCTTGTGTGTAAATTACCGGAGAGTCTTGAATTACAGATTTGCGCTTTAAAAATGTGCCTTGACAAGTAAAAGTCTATGGGCTTGACAGCCCGCCTGTATTAATAGATTGTTGTAACGTTATAGGTTACATGATTAACTTTAATTGGTCCCAGAAGGCCTTGCGGCAAGACGTCATAGAAGTTCACAGTTTAGATTGTTGTTTTTGAGAAATGCAAATTGTAACGTCCAGAATTAAAGTGAATATCCAGTGTAGGCCAACACATTTTTTAATATAAAGAAGCTTTCGCTTTATAACCCGACGTTCTAGCCATCATTTAGGAAGGTAGAAAATACTACAAGGATACGGCTTTTTGGCCGTATCCTTGTAGTAATTGCACATTAAGTAATTTCACATTCTCTTCCTTCCGTTTTTTATATTGTAGCCATGAGAAACAGGACGCTTCGGCAACCTGCTAGGCGGCTAGAGGAGGCTGCTAGGCTGAAGGAGGACAGACCTATTACTGTAAGTGTAACCATCACTATTAGCACACACGTCCCTGCAGTTATACCAGTGTTGTGTAACCATGTAGCCATGAATGATGCCACACCTCCTCTGTTCTGCTCCTGCAGGTCTGTTCGGGTGACGAGGCCTCTGAGGCCAATGCCCAGGAGGAGAAGCCTGACGAAGATGAGACCCCCAAAATGTCTCGTGTGGCCCGGATGTGTGTGCGTGTGCAGGCGGAGGAGGAGGAGAAGGGGAGGGCCCTGTTGGAGTACCAGGCCCTCCTGGAGACCGTCACTGCAGAGGACAAGAGTCTGCAGAGTGAGGCCCTGGAGGACAAGGAGGCAGCAGAGGAGGCTCTGGTTCTTTGCAGGGAGGAGGTGAAAGAAGGCAGAGTGAGAGAGAGCGACCTGCAGAAAGAGGCCCGGGAGGAAATGCTGGCGGCAGCTGAGAATGCTCTGCTGCTTATCAGGGAGGTGGAGGAAAGCAGACAGAGAGAGAGCGACCTCAAACAAAAACTCCACGTTATGGAGCAGGAGAAGAGGAGCCTCGTCTGTGACAACTCCGACCTGGAGAAGGAGAGCAGCCAGGCCCTCGCTGCCCAGCGAGAGACTGAGGGGAGCCTGGCCGGGGTCAAGGCGACCCTCCTGGAGACCGCCAACGCCACCAGGGAGGCAGAGGACCACATCAAGGCCCTGCAGAAAGAGGCCCTGGAGGACAAGCTGGCGGCAGCTGAGAAGGCTCAGGTGCTTGACAGGGAGCTGGAGGAAAGCAGACAGAGAGAGAGAGACCTCAAAAGAAAAGTCCATGTTATGGAGCAGGAGAAGAGGAGTCTTGTCTGTGACAACTCCGACCTGGAGAAGGAGAGGAGCCAGGCCCTCGCTGCCCAGCGAGAGACTGAGGGGAGCCTGGCCGGGGTCACGGCGACCCTCCTGGAGACCGCCAACGCCACCAGGGAGGCAGAGGACCACATCAAGGCCCTGCAGAGAGAGGCCCTGGAGGACAAGGAGGCAGCGGAGGAGGCTCTGGTCCTTTGCAGGGATGAGGTGAAAGAAGGCAGAGTGAGAGAGAGCGACCTGCAGAGAGAGGCCCGGGAGGAAATGCTGGCGGCAGCTGAGAATGCTCTGCTGCTTATCAGGGAGGTGGAGGAAAGCAGACAGAGAGAGAGCGACCTCAAACAAAAACTCCACTTTATGGAGCAGGAGAAGAGGAGCCTCGTCTGTGACAACTCCGACCTGGAGAAGGAGAGGAGCCAGGCCCTCGCTGCCCAGGATGCTAGTGGGAAGAAGAAGAAGAAAGGGAAATTCAGGAAATTCTGTTCAATGGTGAAGCGCAAGGTAAAAAAGAAATATACAGTGAATTTATAAGAGAGCCATATTCCACATAATTTCACATTAAGGAAATGTAATGTAAAGGTAAAAGTCTTACCAGTTTATCGTAAAACAACAGACAAGCTATGCATTGTTGTTGTAGGAATACTGGGGTTTTAAGAGATATGTTCTGTCATTGATTCTTCTTCTGTAACAACTGATATAGTGCAAGAGGACCAACCAGGCTGGTGTCCAGCCTCCAGCCCCAGGACAGGAGGACATCAAGGATGGTGTCCAGCCTCCAGCTCAAGGACAGGAGGATATGAAGATAAGTGTCCAGCCTCCAGCCCTAGGACAGGAGGGCATCGAGGTTGCCCACGACGATGGACACAGCAGAGGTAAGTCAACATGTAGAACACATAGACCAAGGACATACTAACCAAACTAATGAAGTATTCTATTCTGTAGCTAAGGCCTGGTGAAGCTCATATGAACTCTCTCTCCTCTCTCTAGCGGCCAGCCCAGTGACAGCTGAGATGACGCCTTGTGAGGAGAGCGGAGCTTCAAAGAAACAGAAGCGTTCCCGCCTCCAGAGGATGCTCACATCTGTGAAGAGCCTTGGGCTGCTGAGCTGCTATTCAGGCAGACGGCCTCCGTCCCCCCAGTAACCGTCTTCACGACGATGGACACAGCAGAGGTAAGTCAACACATAGAACACATAGACCAAGGACATACTAACTAAACTAATAAAGTATTCTATTCTGTAGCTATAGGCCTGGTGAAGCTCATATGAACTCTCTCTCCTGTCTCTAGCGCCCGACTCCTCCAGAGGACGCTCACAACTGCAAACAGCCTTGGCCGGAGCTGCTGTCCACCGTGAATAAAAATTATTTGGATGCCATTCCTTTTGCTTGTGCATTTTTCATATCTTATGAACTTGTTATGCTGAAGATTGTGTAACTAGATAAGTGATCTTAAATATCATAGCTAGAAGCAACTGCGATTACAGAAACAAATATAGTAGCTAAGCATGTTTACAGCTATGCCTGAGGCAATATCCCAATAGAAATGTAATCATAACAAGAATCATATACAAGAATCATATACAAGAATCATAACAAGAATCATGTACAAGACATATAATGAATCATTAGAAATATACATGAGCTAGAAATGGTAGGCCTACTGAAGAAAGATGGTCATCCATTCTCCCTCCCTCCCTCCCTCCCTCCCTGATACTAAACAACAAAGTAATTACTATTAAAGTGATTATTACTATACATTTATTAACTTTAACTTTATTAAGCAGTTTAATTGGAGTTGTGTTAGCCACATAAAGAAAATACATATCTAGAACTGAATTATGAAGGTTACTATTGGATTAGGTTAGAGAGAGAGAAGGAAAAAGGATTGTGTTACAAGCAATATCCCCCTACCTGGTCGTACCCTTAAATGTCCACTAGATGGCAGGCATGTATCAGCATAAAGCAGGGGTCTACAACCTTTTTTCATCTGAGAGCTACTTTGAAAAAATGTAAGTGGCCGAGAGCTACTCATATCTTATTACTTACATTCATTCACATAACGAATTATTTTGTCTTTTTGTCTCTTTCAAAACATATTGTGCATGTGTGTAATAAGTGTGTTGACTCATTCCTACACTTAGTGAGATGACTGTCACTGCATGGAGTCTACTACAGTTGTGTATGCTGGAGTGTATCCACTTAGGTTCACTCTTATAGAGTCATTTAAATGGTCATCTGTCAGTCTTGTTCAGAATGTAGATTTCATTACATTCATATCAGAAAAAGCTGATTCGCAAAGGTATGTAGACAAATAAAGCAAATACTTTAAGGGCTGCTTGGTGAATATTCTTATAGTTGTCTGGGTCTACCAGGCTCCAGAAATGTTGTGAATGTTGTTGCGATTGTAGCTGGACATTATTCTGGAGATTTAACCTCCATCTCCATCTCTACAGGATTGACACTGAACAGTTCATCTATCTGCTCTCAGTGTTTCCCCTAGGTTTGCTGCCTTGGGGGGGTGGCATGGACTGTGGCATGGAACCCCCCCCCCCCCCCTCGGTGATGATAACTCAGCATTAAGGGTTGGTTGGGGGTAAGACCCTGCGACATACCAGCGTCATGTCCAGGGGGTGTACTTGTACATCAAGCCGCCTCACGCTACAGAAACAGGAGAATCCTGCCCTATGGGCCATTAGGCTCGAGAACCATCGGTTCACAAGGCTACTTTTGTGGTCTTGACTACCTGTCCACTTTCTCACCTGGTTCTTGCTCTCTCTCTCTGGTGTGCCGACACCATCCTGCTCTCTCTCCTTCTCTCCCTCTCTATCCTCCTCTCTCCCTCTTTTGCTGTCATTAGTAAATGATCATTTAAATCATTATAATCTACTCCATGAGTTTATTACACAATGTCAATAGTTCCACCTGTTGTGAAAGGGATTATGATGTCCCTCAACCAGTTTGACAGTGTCTGGGTGTCTTTTGATCATATCAACTTGAATTGATTTCAATTGACTTTACCTGAGTCCAATCAGAGCTGTAGGCACATTCTACAAATGGACAGTTATTTATTTTGAATAGCAGAAGTCTGAACAGTAACAGTCAGGTATTTGTGCAAAATGACTGTAGCCTAATATGTAGTCAGTATAAGCCTATGCTGAAGAGAGTTAGTCCCAGTGCCCACCTGTTCAGCATTCAATTGGCTACAATTGTCTCAAGACTCGTCCAATTCCAGTAGATTATAGCATTTTATTGAGTTAATCCTGGGACAGTCATCTAAAATAAAACAACATTGGCATTATCTGATGGGACTTGCAAGATCTTTTAAGTGTGAGTTAGTGTGATGTGCTTTATTAGTTATAGCTCCCACTTTGTAAACATACGTGGCATAAAGGGATCTCAGCCCGAATGGCTGCGGCTAAATTGGTGAATTCACTGCAGAACAACGCCACCTTTTGTTACACAAGGGAAGGTCCTCGGGACTAAACTAAGCACTAACGTTCGTTAATGAGGGAGCAGAGACATGATATGAAAAGCCTCAAATTAAAGCTGAGAGTCTACACGTTAAGCCCATATTTATTATATAGCTGTAATCTGAATATGTTTTGGTAAACAGCTAAAATATATATATATTTTTTTTTTTTTAATATCTGTCCAAATATATGTACAGTATGACCTAACGGAACATTACAAACAAACAACCTGTGTGTCCCAGGTTGCACCAGGAGCTTACCCCAGCATTTCATTTGAGGAAACATTTTAATGAGCAGCAGACACTTGTGATTGGATTTCTGAACCTGACTTAAGTGAACCCCCAAGTGGTTGGGGATGCAAACAGTGTGTGGAATCAACACTTGACCTTGTGTTTCTCTATCGCTCTCTTGATGCCCCCCACCATCCCTCTCTCTCTCCTATCAGTCATGCCGCGTCGTAGTGCCCGCCTGGCATTGCGTGGGTACTACCAGTCCGACAATGACTCCGACAGCAGCAGCAGCACCGCAAGTGTTTCAGCTCCTGTCTCAGTCCTGACCCCAGCTTTGACCCCAGCTCTGGCCCAGCTCTGGCCCAGGCCCCCAGGCTGAGCCTGCTTCCTCCTGCCTTAAGCACCTCGGGCTACTCCTCTTCAGATGGAGCCAGTACCACGACAACAACCTTCACCAGTTATAGTAAGTACAGTGTGTATGTGTGTCTGTGTGTGTGCAGCACTGGACTGAACTGAAACTGCTAGGGAATCTGGCATGTCTCCCTGCTGCTGATCACTCGGTCTCTCACGCAGTGTTCAAAAGTGTAACTCTCGATGAGTGTATTGTCACCTTCACTTTAAAAGCTAGGCTGCATATATATTATATATATATAATAATACATCATCTGTCAATCTTACCAGGTTGACTAAACTAAAATTAGAATTTAATTCAATTATGACCAAAAAGGCTGAATTCTGTCTCTTTCGGGCTAGACAAAAATATTTTGAGGAGGGAGATAAGGCCGGTAGACTACTCCCCAGATATATTAAACAAAGAGAAGCACGGAGCACTATTCCAGCCATTAGGGGGGGCGATGGGCATCTTCTTTATGACCCCAAAGAAATAAATGGTGCATTCCGAGACTTCTATGTAAACCTATACACTTCTGAGTCAAAGGTGAACAAAACAGACATCACTTCTTTTTTATCAACTCTCAATCTTCCGTCGTTATCTGAGGACCAGCTCGAGAGTCTTGACTCGCATATTACTATTGAGGAGATAGTTGACGTTATTAAGCACCTACCTTCAAGTAAAGCGCCAGGTGTAGATGGCTTCACGGCCGAGTTCTACAAGGCCTACTCCAAACAACTTGCTCCATTACTACTAAACACCTATAATGAAGCCCTGGAAAAGGGAAAACTTACTCCTACTCTATCGGAGGCCATTATTACCCTTATTTTGAAGGAAGGGAAGGACCCTTTAGATTGTAAGAATTTCAGACCTATCAGTTTAACCTCCTGCGATAGTAAGATATTATCAAAAATTCTGGCTAACCGCCTTGACAAGGTGATAAACTCTCTGATTCACCCCGACCAGGGGTTCCCGTTCCCGTTCCCGCTCCTGTTCCTCCGCAGACAATGTTAGGAGATTTGTTGATATTATGTGGGCCACTCGGGACAATGCCTCTCCCATGGCCGCCATCTCGTTGGACGCTGAGAAGGCGTTCGACAGGGTGGAGTGGCAATACTTGCTCTCCGCCCTGGAAGGCTTTGGTTTCAGCAAGAAGTTTATAGAGTGGATTAGTCTTATATATACTAACCCTACGGCATCAGTGCTTACCAATGGCATTATGTCATCTCCCTTTGAGCTGGGTAGGGGTACGAGACAGGGGGACCCCCTCTCCCCCCTGCTCTTCGCTGTTGCTCTCGAACCGTTAGCAATGGCTATCCGGAGAGAACCCACGTTTCCAGGTATTCAAATCGGTGATAGATGTCATAAACTGATGCTATATGCGGATGACATTCTTTTATTTGTCTCAGATCCAGAACGCTCTCTTTCCTCCCTATTTAGAATCATTGACAAGTTTTCATCTATTTCAGGTTATAAAGTGAACTGGACAAAGTCGGAGGCTCTTCCTCTTTCGCCATATTGTCCCAAATCCCTCTTTCAAGCAGGCACCTTTTCTTGGCCTAAGAAAGGCATTAGATATCTTGGCCTAACATTCCCCCCCTTATTGGCTGATTTAGTTAAAATAAACTTTGTTCCCCTATTGGATAAACTGCGGGCAGATGTAGAGCGGTGGTCTCCACTATTTCTCTCCATGTGGGGCAAAGTAAATATAATAAAGATGACCTGTGTTCCTAAATTTAACTACCTGTTACAAGCTCTCCCAGTCCGAATCCCACTACACTATTTTAAACAATTTGATCAAATTTGTAATAAATTCTTTTGGAACAACAAACGTCCTAGAATGAGCCTGCGGAAACTGCAGAGGCCTGTAGACCGAGGAGGTCTTGGTGTTCCTAACCTGTTATATTACCATTATGCTTTCACTCTCAGGCACATGGCACACTGGACTCTGCCTCCAGAGAGAGCCCCCCCGTGGTTCCATATTGAAAGTGCCATCTGCACCCCTCTGGCACTCAGGTGCTGTATTACGGCCAGACTAGCCCAAGAGAATCGATCGCACCCTATTTTGTCCCATATACAATGGGTTTGGAAGAGAGTTGCTTACATCTTTAAATTTGACCCCTATCTTCACCAGTCTGCTGGGATCTGGCTGAACCCCAAGCTGTGTATAGATACATCGCCCTTCTTTTGGAAGCCCTGGTTTCAAAAAGGTATCGAAGTTCTAGGAGACCTATATCAGGATGGAACGCTAAAATCTTTTGAGGCTTTTAGAAGGGAATTTGATTTACCATACAATCAATTTTGAAAGTATTTACAGCTAAGACACTTAATGGTGCAAACATTTGGCTCCCCCACAATTGCCCCACCTAGTGGTGATACACTTGAATGGTTTTTGAACATTTTTGGACTAGGTCATGAAGCCTCTGCTTACTACTCGAGGATCCTAGTGGCCTCAGACCCAAACATATGGTCCCTTAAACTAGCATGGGAAACAGATTTAAATGTATCATTTACAGAGGCAGAATGGGGAAGAATTCTCAAGAATGGGGAAAAAATGTCAAGGGAACTCCGAACGAGATTGATCCAATTCAAGATTATTAATAGAATCTAATGGGCACCATCCAGGCTACATAGAGTGGGTCTAGTTGACAGCTCGGAGTGCTGGAGGTGTAGTGACAGGAATGGTACTCTAGTGCATATGCTTTGGGGATGTCCAAAAACCCAGGAGTTTTGGCTAGCCATACATGGTTTTCTGGGAAAAATTGTTTGCCTTGACATTCCGTTCACCCCCAGTCTTTTTATTTTGGGTGACCCCAAAGCCTTAAGTGAGGTGACTCCACCACTCGCCAATTGGATCCAGACTGCGTTAATGCTAGGACGGAAACTATTGGTTAAAGAGTGGAAGGCCTCATCAGCACCAGCACCGTCTCAGTGGCACATTTCTCTTGGGCAGCTGGCAGCCCTAGAACAATTATCATATAGGCTGCTAGATAAGGTGGAGGATTACCGCTTGAAATGGGGGCAGTATCACTCATATATTGAGAAATTATGGCAACTCCAGCTCATGTAAATAGCAATATTTTTATTTTTATTTACTTTTATTTATTTATAAATAGCAATACCCCAAATGTAAAACGTGAAAGTAAACTGCTATAAGTATGATTGTTAGACAATGCTGTAGATTTACATTGCTGTACATCACCTTTATGTTTTGTTGTGTCTATTTTTTGTCTTTTTAATTTATTGTCCAACGTCAACTGTTACTTGTGATGTATGTCTGTTCATTGTCTGTTTATTGAAAATAATAAAAACTATAAATCATTAAAAAAAAGCTAGGCTGCAGGTTTTACCAACAAAGCTTAACCTCTCCATCTGGCTTCCTGACAGTCATAGCCCACACTGCATACATCACAGTCACCAGCAGATAACTGAAACCATGCCCCACATCTTAAATGGTTGTCATGCTTATAAAGGGCTCTCCATATGTAGGCATGATTGAATCGTGGATCTGATTTCAGAGGGTGTCATTTCCATATTCAGGCCTGCCGCAACGCTGTACAAGCACTCCACTGTAAAGCCTAGCATGTTCAGTCTGTGTAGTGACGATTCAGAAGTGTTCTCTAATATTTCATCAAACACTCCCGATGATGTAATTGTCAATGAAAATCACAGAGAGGTGCTCATTCTAGAAGTTGGCTGCACCTTTGACCATAGCCTAGGCAGGGGTCGGCAACCCGCGGCTCCAGAGCCGCATGCGGCTCTTTTGCCCATCTTCAGTGGCTCCCTGTGGCTTTGACCACAAATGGAAATTAACAACGATTATTTATTGTTTACGTTGCCGCGGTGTCTCTCCTTGAACTACAACTCCCTGCTTACGCTGTAATGTTGTACGAGGGCCAATAGGATTCGGATATGTTGGCACATGACTAGTATTTTGACTGGACCCAACATGAGACTGGATGTGACAGGTTTTTTTCAAGAGTAGACCTATATCCACAGGGATTGACGAAGTACTGCGGCAGGCAAAGCAAGAAACTATCCACATTGTCTACAACTTTGTGGCTAGATTTATAGACGGACATCGGCGACGCACATCGATGAACGGGAGCTTCTCAGTGAGCGCTATTTGCCTACTTTTAAATGCAAAAAGCGGCTTGTCTTTAGCTCAAACCGTTTCCGAATTATGAACTTCTAAAGAAGGTATGATATTTGGGAGCGCCGGAGTGCCTGTGGGTCTGAGGGTTTAACTTAAAATAGTGAAAAGAGGACGAGGGAGGCTAGTTTTCATTTGGTACTGTAGTCTACAGTCTGTAGATTTGTCTATTTTTTGGCTGACGATCTCTTGGTTTGCTCACTTCCTCCGGATGAAATTACAAACTTATCCATATTTTTTTTCAGGCTAGTATAGCCAGATAAAAGTATCAACCCACCTGTTAAAAGCAGAGGTGTCAAGTAACGAAGTACAAATACTTCGTTACCTTACTTAAGTAGAAATGTTGGGTATCTATACTTTACTGGAGTAATTATTTTTCAGCCGACTTTTTACTTCTACTCCTTACATTTTCACGCAATTATCTGTATTTTCTACTCCTTACATTTAAAAAAAATAGCCTCGTTACTCCTATTTCATTTCAGCTTGTTTTCATTACAGCTTTTCATCGTAAAAAAAAACACACACACAAAAAACCTATCCAGATAAGTCGCGCCATCCGGATAGAGTGAATTTGATTGTGGTTGGATGAGAAGTATAAACATTATACCATTCCGACACCCTATTGGTTTGTACGAGATGCATTCCATCTGCTGCACATGACACAAATCACACTCCAGCAAGGAAAGCAGATGTATGTAGCCAAAGATGTCTGTGACTGTGCCAGAGACTCAAAATAACAGCGAAATGTCCCAACCAAGCACCAGCATCAACCAGGTTGATAGCCAGGAAGATCAGCCAACCCTTCTCCATCCCTGGCCGTACCTGGAAGAATTTTTTGAAATGGTTGGATGCAAAAACAACTCCTTTCGAATGCGCTGCAAGCTCTGCGCACCCAAGTACCACAAGCTAATGGCCTTCAAAAACTCACCGTCTAATTTGAAAAAGCGTATTGAGGTAAGCTGAAAGTTTGTTATTATCAGTCGACATTTTGTAGTAACCTAGTAACGTACTAATGGTAAATTTGCAATGTTTGCTATGGCTAAGAACATGCCATGGTTTGCTTGCTAGCAGTAGGCTATGATTCAATGTTTCATTTGTAATCCTTCATGTGTTGAGGTGGGAGTTTTACCGTGTTTGTTGCTGTAAAGAGTTAATTATGTTCCCACGGGAGAAGAAATGTGCGCGGTGTGTGCCACAAAGTACAATAATGTTACTTTTCAGTCATGCCAGCAGCTGCTTGTGGTCCTAAAACAGCTTTAAGTGGCAATATTCTGGTCTGCTCAACATAATTGCATAGACCAGTGAAACTGCTCCCTAACTTGTAGTCTGACCTCCATTCATGAACTTCCAGCGTGACATTTAATACAGCGGAAGTCCTAGATAGTCTCAGCTTGTGGTTTGAGAGAAATAATATGAATCTCAATCTGTGCCTGTGCATTCATTTTCTCCACAGAAGAAACACCCCACTCGTCTAGAGAGGTACACGCAACTTTCTTCAACAGCCCTCAAAAGGAAGTCATCCACTGAAGGTTCTTTGACCCCACCCTCCAAACAATTCAAGCTGTGGGAGGCTCGAAGAGTGTCCCAGGCAAGTGTGGATGAAGTAGTCCTCAAATTCATTGTCCAAGGCTTGCACCCACCACACATTGTTCAGCAACAGGGCTTCATTGAGCTTGTGCAACATCTTCAGCCAAATACAAATGTCATGACGCGTAATACTGTTGTTAACAAAGTCACAAAGGCCTCTGTTGAAATGAAAAGAAAACTGAAAGCTGCCCTTAGTGAAATTGAGTTCATAGCAACAACAACAGACTGCTGGACGGCACATCGTCGCGGTTTCATTGGTGTCACTGCGCACTGGTTTAACCCCCAGACCATGCAGAGATCCTGTGCTGCCCTGGCATGCAAGCAACTTAAAGGGTCACATACCTTTTCTGCCCTGGCTGGTGCCCTAAATGATATTCACACAGAATTCAATGTCAGAGAGAAGATCGTTCGCACTACAACTGACAACGGATCAAACTTTCTGAAAGCCTTCAGAGTTTATGGGCAGACTGACGAGAACAACAATGCTGAACCTGTAGGAGAGGGTGATGGGGAAGAGGATGATGGTGGCCAAAATGATGATAACGATGAAGAAGAGGAAAGCCTTGAGGGTGTTGAATTTGTTGATGCCGGAGCCCTGTTGGAAGAAGATGACTACTTAGAATACCAGCTACCCAAGCACCATCGCTGCGCCTGCCACCTCCTCAATTTAGTGTCCACAGTTGATGCTTCAAAAGCAGAGGTCAACCCACTGTACAAGCGCGTGTCAAGGTCCACATTTGCCAAATGCTCTAGCCTGTGGAATAAAAGTTCAAGATCAACCACCGCATCTGAAGTAATTGAAGACCACTGCAAACTCCAACTCGTAAGGCCTGTTGCTACAAGGTGGAATTCACTCTTCTCAGCCGTAGAAAGAATAGTGAGAATAACACGAGAACAAGGCAAGGGAGCCCTTGCAGCTGTCTGCAGTGAACTAGATACACCCAAGTAAGTGCTTGTTTTTCTGCCTTACAGTTAATGAAGTGATTAACAATAGATTAAGTCACAGTTTTAAACTTGGAATACTGTAGAACACGTATGCACTATGCCAATATGCAGTCCCCATATTTACTATGAATGTGATTTGTAGCAACACAACTTCATTTCTAAAAGTCTCAGATGACAATATTTTTCCTTTTTAATGATCAGTTCCTCCAGTTGAAGGTGCTACATCAAGTAGACTTAATGTTCCATGTTGTGTTTTTCTCTTTTTCTTTGTACAGGTTTACTCCAGTGGAACTTGCATTTCTTGCAGAATATGCGAAGACAATGAGCCCAGTTGCAAAGGCACTGGATGTTCTTCAGGGAGAAACCAGTGAGCAGATGGGATGGTTGGTCCCCACCATAACTCTGCTAAGGACCAAGCTACAGCACCTTCAAGTCGCCTCCAAGTTCTGTGAGCCTTTGATTGCTGCACTTCTTTCAGGCCTTGAGAAACGCTTCGGAGAGATGCTTGCAGATCCAGAACTGATAGCCGCAGCCATTCTAGTTCCCAAATGTAAGACCTGTTGGACAAGTGACGAAAATATCCTCAAACTTGGTAAGTGTCTCACTTCCGCTTAATATGTGTAATTTCTATGAAGACAGTGAAATTAGTTTGAAATTACATTTAATGACACACACACAACACTATCCAATACACAGTTACAATACTGCCATATAGTCTAAATTGTCATGATTTTAGTTTTTTATTCCACATGCCTTCACTATATCAGAAGCCACTTGGACTGTCAGGCCGAGAAACACTTCAGTCGTCTGAAGGAAGAGGACTTATTTTCCTCCTTGAAGAAGACCGGCCCTCTTGAAACGTCCCAGCAAGTTGGATGCGTACCTGGGGTGCCCAGGAGACACAGTAGAGGTACTGAAGACCTTCCCAGCTGTGTGCCAGCTATCACTCAAACTTAATACGGGACTCCCTGCCTCAGCAGCCTGTGAAAGACTGTTTAGTGTCGCAGGGCTGATCTTCAGGCCAAAAAGAGCATGCATTGGCTCAAAGAACTTTGAGAACCTGCTGCTTTTGCGGCTGAACAAAGCTTATTGGTAACTCTGATGCTGATGTAGATTGTGTGTTTGTGTGTGTTTTTTCAGGAAATATTGAATCACTACTTTGTTATGGTTTGTATGGTTTTGCCCTCACAGTTCCAATAAAGGCTATTGACTTTTGACTTTTGACGTTTGACTTTTGACGTTTGACTTTTTGCACCATTACAATACTTAGGCAACTAGTCATCATATCTTCCGTGTTCACATGTTAATGCTCAGTAGTACAAATATATGGTTCTTTAATGTATTTGCATTGTACTAAAATGTGTTAATTTTCAATGGGCATAAATGCGTCTGAAACAAGTGCATCCCAAATCTTTTAACATTAACATTTTAATAATAACATAATAGTTAGAAATAGTTTTCTCCAACTGGAGAATGTGTCATGTCCGGTTTCAACGCCGAATTTCCATACCATTGGTCGGCCAACCCAAAAAAATCCCCCCCCCCCCAAAAAAGAAAAAATAGAAATCTGATGCATGAGAAAGGTCAAAGGTGCCAAAATATCTCCAAATGGCCTAAACATATAGGTGTCCGCCTAAACATACCTGTACTAAAACAGGTACAAAGTTGCATTTGCTCACATTACTAGCATCGACTTTGGCACAAGTCCTAATAAGACCCTGGAGTACTGATTCCTAGATGATTTGGGCTTCGTTATCAGGTTTCCAAGGTGATATTCACTGTAAAAGCTGTTGTTTTTTTAGGCGGAGACTGAATTTGAGATGTTTTATAATGTTCTAGCTCTATTTGCTCTGACACAGTAACATAGATTTTGATTCTGACACTTCTACAGCCACCCCACAGGTGTGAGCTTTCATTTGATAACAATATCATTATGAAGGCCCTTGTGATTGTGGAGATATTCTATATTCACTGTGGGCATGTCATTTCGAGCAGAAAACCAGAAAAATTAGGTGGATAAGATCTGGTTAAACTAAAGACCAACATTCTTGATGGCTTAGTACAAGAAATTATAAAGTACAAAGTCTACTGCAAAGGCCAGGAATTCCACATGGTTGCGAACGCCCTCGTATCCAAACATCCTTGCCTGAAGGAGAAAGGTTCTCTTACTGGATGCTCCGGCTGGAAGTTACGTTTGGCAAATAAACTTGCTGGATACCGCACTCAGCTGAGAAAAATAGGATGCACTGAAGTGACTAAACTCTCTGAAGAACAAGCCACAAGGAAGGGCAACTCCTGCTGCGGCCATGAAGAAACCACGGAGGTCTGAAGTTAACTACTGCCCCCCATTTCCCATTGGAGAATCTGAAACCAGCCTAGAAAGGATCAGAGAAGAACTTCTCTCAGATGTCAAGATAAGGAACAACAGGGAGGTGATAAGGATGAAAATGGACAGGACATTTGCCTATAGAAGACTAGAAGTGATCTCCGAGACACCCATGGTAGAGACATTCATGGCAAGATGGCCAGCATTCTTCGACGTGAGTGAGGTATGAGAGTTTCCTTTTACACAGCTTGTTTCAGAAATTAAGTTTAAACATCCAACTGTACAGGAATCGTCTTAAAGGGATACTCAACGCTAGAACAACATTGGGCTCAAAAATGAACCCCACATAAAATAGAAAAGAATTCAGGGATGTGGTTTTCAGGATTTCCTGCTTTTCTGACCTGATTGGCTAGACTTCACTGCTGTTTTTATTCTTGTTATATAATTTAGGACTGTCTTAGGACAGCCCTGTTCTGCTCCACCTTCAATGAGGTATAGGCTACTGATTGGTTACTCTAAAGAGCTTAAGTGTTCCTTTGCATCGAGGGGAGAATCTGACTGAAGGCCTTCCATCTCTCCTGCACTCCATTCGAGTCCAGTCTGTGAAACGACACTTATGATACTCTGACGCCACAGATGTTTCAGCGATTCACCTGAGTTGACGTTGACATTTCCAGCCTGTTTCAATGATTCAGTGGTCTGACGAGTGGACATGTTCTCGTTCCAGCTGGGCTTTGGTAACCATCTACCCATAGAGGAATGAGGTTAAACCGTCTAGCCATAAAGGCAGAGGGAGGAGGGCTAGGGAGTTGCTTTGTCGTTCAGCCAGATTCTCTTATCGGCACAGGGACTCTGAAGCTTTTACAGTGACCATTAAGTAGCCTACCTCACTGATGGTGGAGTAGAAAGTGCTGTCCACCTGAAGTGGAGGGTTTTGTGTCATGTCCTTGCATGCTCTGCACTGTATATTTTCCTGCTTTTTGGTCCTTGGCCAATCACATGCCTGAGAATTGTGGTGGTTACCATGACTACTTTTTCCATTCAAAGAAAATAGATCCAACAGTCTGCAACACTGTTATTTTGAAAGACTCTGTTAACCAACATGCATTGCACCCATCCACAGCCCCTTATACTGTATCTTTTTTGGTATTGTAGTCTTTGTGATGGTGTCCTGGGAGATGCTGACACATTTGACAGGGTTCCTCCAGGAAGTTACAGATCGTTGGATCTATTTTTTTTAAATGGAAAAAGTAGTCATGGTAACCACAAAATATTTCTATTATGTGGGGTTCCTGTTTTTGAGCCCAATGTTGTTCTAGGGTTGAGTGTCCCTTGAAAGGGTGTAGCTCCAAACTGGTTTTGGAATCCTGGCCAGTGATTGGTACCTGAATTCCCGGGGCGACCAATCAGTTTAGCAATTATGTGCATTATTACATGGTAACCGGCTAACAAGACTCAACCTTTATATTGGCTGCTGTAATAGTAACGTTACTACTGTAATACATACAACCGTACATTAGCATTGAAATGTTACACCAAGTGGAAGATGACTTTTCTAAAACCTGTCAATCATTTAATTTTTAATACTAGTCCTGCCTTCAAATTACTAGCTGGGGCTGCAAAGTGGCAATGTAATATGTGGAATGCAGTGATACAACGTAATATTGAATCTGTGTGTCTATCACTCTTAGGACCCGTGCCCTGTATGAAGTTGACATTTGGCGGGTGTGCTCTGTGTTTCAGATCAATGCTGAGTTTAGGCGCATCACTACAATGCCTCTCCAATCTAAGTTCCTGTCCGAGCTTGACATGCACACCTACAGGCTTTTGCATCTCTTTAAAAAGAGAGGAGGTGTGATCGGCAAAAAAGTGATGGCAATCCAGGAAGCCATGGACAAAGTATGTACATTTATTCCAGAAAAATATTTGATAGAATAATGTACCCCAATTCTTTGTACTCTAATATGTGTTGCATGATGGTGATTAAAATCAAATGTAATGTGGTATATTGCCTGCAAATTATGTACAGTTCTTGTACAACAGTGATGTTGGTGTACAATTATGCAGTAACCACAGGGCACAGAGGACTTTTGTCATACTCTCCACCCCTGCCTCTAGACTAAGCTGACAATCTGCCCTGCCTGGACCCCCCTCTTGACATAATTTCAGTCCTTCTGTTTAGGTGGCCTGGGATGGTGGCTTTCTGAGACAATTTTTTAGCTGCACTAAAGGGGCATGTCCCCCATTAGCAATCAGCTTTCTGTCCTTCCCTAAGTGTCAGTACATTACAATGAAGGTGGGTTTTCTGCCCTCAATCTTCCCTGGGCTTCCAAAAAAGTTAATTAAAAGTAAAATTTAAAATCTGGACAAAATGATGTCATATGACGATTTTGACATCTTTATGACATAATTTGTGTAGTTTAAAAAAACAACATATTATTTTTTTGGGAAGCCCAGGGAAGATTGAGGTCAGGAAAACCACCTTCATTGTAATGTACTGACACTTATGGAAGAACAGAAAGCTGATTGCTAATGGGGGAAGTGCACCTTTAAAGGAAAAACACCTTTTTCAGTCTAGCCTATTTGCCACCTTCCCCACCTTCCCCATTGTGCGACAAGAACATATACAATTTTCTTCTGTGCATTCTGTATGAACATTTTGGAAATCCAAAGAATTACCCAAGTTTAGCTGTAAGAACTAAATTGAATGGGCTCCACTAGCAATGCTGCAACAATGCTAGCGGGGCCCATTCAGTTTAGTTCTTGCAACTAAGCTAGGGTAATTCTTTGGATTTCCAAAATGTTCATACAGAATGCACAGAGAAGAAAATGCCACATGTTCTTGTCTCACAATGGGGAAGGTGGTAAATAGGCTAAACTCCCCAAAAGGTGTAATTTTCCTTTGAGCATTGCAGTGATCTAACACCCCTTGTCGGTTGTTATGACAAATGAAATACCGGTAACTCTCTTTCCAGAATGATGACAATGACTTTGGAAGGGAGTCCATCCTCAAGGGTCTCTGTGTGTACCTCAACGAGAAGCCAGATTGTCTGGTGAGGGAGTATGATGTAAGTCCAACTAAAGTGTTCAAGTTCATAATTCACTATTTTGAACTAAGTTCAGTCCCAAAAAGTCCCTTTTTATATGTGTACCGCAAGCTATTGCTACAGTCTATTATAGAATCATAGACAGTGATTTAAAAAGTTTTGTTTTACCACTAAACCAATGTCAATAATTTCCTTTTATGCATAAGATGCAGTAATGCAGTGTCATGTATAGCAACACAATGGGTAGAGGCTAGTTCCCATCGATGCAGAGCCTGTTAACCCCACATGATTACCAGCCCTAAGCCTAAACATAATCCAAACATTACTTGACACTTCTCTCACTTGCTCCTGATGCTCGCGCGACAGCCTTAATCGTGTGAAACACTGATAGTAGCCTATAACGAGCCTCAAGGCGAAGAATCTGAATCTAGCATTGTTTTGTAGTCGAGTTAGGCTGGCCTACTTTTAATTCTCATTGATTTATCTTCCTAAATATGAACTACAGGTTCACAGCCCCCCAAAATGAACTAGTTCACGTTCACCAGATTCAAATGGCTGTGTTCAGTTCAACATTCTTGGAAGAAAAAAAATCTCTTTTGAACGCATTCATGCACAACGTTTTTCCAAACCAACGTTCATATTCCAAGTAATGTAACTTGACAATCTTTTTCTCCAGACTGCAGACGAAGCCACCATCCAGGATGGGATCGAGGCGACCACAGTGGGGATCTTCAATATAAAGAGCGACGACCCAAGTGAAGGGGACATCGGGATCGTCCTCGAAGGGCAGGCTGTACTGCGAGACCTCCCAAGCGTGCCCTTCGCAACAGCCATGCTGTTTGGTCTAATCTATAATTTAAATCTGGGCTACCCTGCAGAACTGAGGTACACTTTTGAAGTTGTACAGAAAATCCTAATGCAGCTGGATGGCAGTACACTGTCAAAGAAGGCACAAGCCTTGAAACTCAAACTTTTTGAGTGAGATGTGAGGTCAGTAACCTCTATATTATTATTATTATTTAATTGTTTTTTTCAATGGTTATGTACTCCTCCCTGAACGTTCAGACACGAAGGTGTCTGCCAGCAGCTCCAACCTAACCAGTTAATTGTCGATCGAAGTTTTTAAGCCGTCCCAATGCACAGACAATGTTCATGTCAGTTCTACTGGTGTTACGGGGATCGAGATTTTGTTTATTTAGTGAACCATTCAGTAAACTTAACTGTTTCCAGTTTTAGTGTGTACATTGTTTTGCCACACTGTGCCAGCAGCTCCAACCTAACCAGTTCATTGTTGATTTTTTTTTTGCACAAATAACATTTTTGTAATTGTACTACTGTACTATGTAAAGTTTTAAACCATTCAGTAAACTTAACTGTTTCCAGTTGCCCATTACATGTGTTTGAGTCAAGTGCACTTATGCATGACAAATAAAGATTTTTTCTTAAAAATAAGTGATGTTGTACTGTAATATCAGTTTTAATGTCTCTTTTCCAATTAGAACTAACAGAACAGAACTACCTGTAATGTACTATATTGACCATGTCAAGGCATGTTCGGTTACTTACTAGGCAATACCATGCTGGATCCAGACGAACTTCCTGTTAGCTAACAAAGTACTAACCCAGTATCAGCTGACTCACAGGAAGTTCAGTAGCAGCCAGGTGTTGCCCAGTAACCAAACATTCCTTGAAATGGTCAATTCATTCAGAATTTGGCAAAATGTGAATTTAGTAGTATGGGTACTGTTGTATAATATTGTGCATACTAACTGATCCAATATTGATCAAAGATCAGATCAATATTGGATCAGTTATATGTACAATATTATACCACTGAAAAAGGTGTTGCATCTACCTCAATGAATCATGGACATCGGTTGCATGAAATAAAATCATGTTTTGCTATCATTAATCTTTCATAAGAATATAGTAAGACAATTTTATTTTATCGATTTTATTTCATGAAACCGATGTCCATGATTCATTTAGGTAGATTCGACATACTTTTTTTTTCAGTGAAAGAGAGAGTGCTTTTGGCATCAGAAGGTTTTTGTAGGTAGCCTACTTCTCTAAAGAGCATTATTACTGTAACTTAGTTGGCACTGTATCTCGGATGTGATGCTGCTGTTGCTGCAGTGTGAACTATTGATCGGTATAGGCCCTAGACCTAATGGATTTACAGTTTTTTACGATTGCTAACTCACCATGTTCAATACTGAAACCACAGTTTCACAACTCTTCATACAGTCAGCAGAGCAGAAACCCATGTGAACACAACTGTGACTCTTTCTCTGTGATTTGTGCATTGCTTTCATACAGAATGCATTCAATGACTACGTTCTCCAAATGCCATAACACTTCTCTCATTCAAACTCCCCCACTTGCAAAATACTATGTATTTGCAACACATTTTTTCATTGCTAACATACTGTGTTCAAAACTCTGAAAAACACGTTCAAAACTGAATTATTTGGTGCAATTTTGCAGTAATCATATTCCTATCATATATGACAGAAAGCTCGCAATAAACTGTTTTTTTGCACAGTGTTTGAGTGTGCAGATGCTGTTATTTTGCACTCTATTGATACTCTTCAGTTCCAGCACCTCAGCAAAGTCTCATAAGGGATGAGCTGTGGTATTTTCACCATTTGCAGTAATCATATTGAAATGTCTAGAAAATATTACAGTAGCAGAATATATACAATGAAATGAAATAGACTAGATGCATTGCCAGGGAAGACATTAGATGTGACCAGATGCAGACCAGAGGGTGGACCAAAACCCTCAGGAGTGAGACATGTTTGGTGTGATTGCTATTGTATTGTAGCCTTGGAATTTCAGTTTTTCTTTTTTGTTTGAACTTTGCATCTTCTACTTTATTTTTCACTTTTCATTTTACACAAGTAAATGTAGTGTACTTTGAAGTAAATGTACCATAACTTACTTTCTGCAAAGATACTGAAAAAAAAGGATAAACGATAGAATACAGTCAAAGGATAGAAGCAAAAGATAGATTAAAGGATAGAAGCAAATTGTGGCATTTCTGATTCATTCTTGTTGCCTAATACTTTACAGTTTTACAGTCAACTATTCTGTCTATGATTACAATAAATCAAACCATTTTTATAATGAAATATTCATTCTTGTGAAAATCATTCAAACTATGTAATGCTCCCTGTTAGTGTTTTGTAAGTCAGAATGTTATGAATGACAGTGTATGCTTCTGAGTGAACATTGTTGACAGTGTGTGGTTGAACGAGCTTCTTTTGAGACATGAATGAAGTCATTGGCCAACATGAGTGTTACGAATGCAGACTGTATGAAGAGCAATAATCACAACAGTCGAGATTACATAATGACGTCACAATCACATGTGGGTTTATAAAAGACGATCGAGTCAGTTTGGTGTCATTCACAAGGATCAACACGCTATCACAAGGTAAGCGCCTGTGGACGTTAGCGTACTTGTGTGTGTGTGTGTGTGTGTGTGTGTGTGTGTGTGTGTGTGTGTGTGTGACTGTGTGTGTGTGTGTGTGTGTGTGTGTGTGTGTGTGTGTGTGTGTGTGTGTGTGACTGGGTGTGTGTGTGGGGGGGGGGGTAGGGTGACCAGATGTCCCGCTTTGCGCGGGACTGCACAGCATTTTCACGACTTTTGGTGCGTCCCGCACAAAGCGCAGCGATTTGACATGTTCAGTAGCAGCAGAACGTCCAGATTCTATGGAACGTCTTCAGCCTATCAGGAAACAGCATTAATGTTCCCATGGCAACGGACATTGCCCCACGTGGACATAGGGAGCTGGCTGAATGTGTGAACCAGCCGCTGACTCAAAGGTCGTAAAGTGAAACTTATTGTGTCAACAATATCTAGTTTTCGTTTTTTTTTTCACAACACCAACTTGAAGTTTTAAAGTACCCACTCGATATAATAAACAATAGTTTAACGATCACTAAAAACGTATAATGTCTGGATTGGATTCACTGTTCTCGTTTGCCGTAGGCTACTGATAAGTGACCACTTTCGTTTTAGGACGAAAAGTGTTCAAAAGCAAGGACTACAATGTATGACACATCATTTGAAAGCTTACAATCTGTAGTGTCAGGCTATCTAAAAACTGAAAAATGACAATTTGGCAATTGGTTTATCCTTTGACTAGCTGTTATCACTGTCATTGTGTGTTGTTTTCGTTGTTGTTTTCGTCTAGTGTGTGTGCGCGTTAGCCAGCCTTGACAGCTATGTCAATGCATTTTGTGTTGCAAATGGGAGGCAAGTTAGCTAGCTAGATAGCCTACATACTCAATCATCTACAGGCCTAACACTGTCAGGCTACTTTTCTTTATTAATATACTAAATTGATACTGCACTTTGACCTCACTTTCTGCTCCATACAGATACTTTATTGTGAGGTTCACATTCAAATAAGATATATTTGTTTTTATCTGCAAAGTCTATTGCATGCTACTGAATAAACCAAACAGAATAGGAAACAGAATGGAAATGCACATATATTTAAAAAAATTGGATAGACATAGCTCTCTCGGCCGGGGGGGCGGGGGGATGCTACCAGGGGCACCTAAAGTTCGATCCAGGCCTGTTGAGAGGGTGTCCCACATTGTCCCACATTTGGTTTGTTGGGACCTGGTCACCCTAGTGGGGGGGGGGGGGTCTGGGTGTGGCTGCGGGGGTGTGTGTGTGTGTGTGTGTGTGTGTGCGTGCGTGCGTGTGTGTGTGTGTGTGTGGGGGGGGGGGGGGCGGGGGTCTGGATGTGGCTGCGCGGGTGTGTGTGTGTGTGTGTGTGTGTGTGTGTGTGTGTGTGTGTGTGTGTGTGGGGCGGGGGTCTGGATGTGGCTGCGCGGGTGTGTGTGCGCGCGAGCGCTGACTCCGCTGAGTGTCAAAGTCTAGCTCGTTTATTGTTTGAAAGTGATCCAAAGTGTCAATGCCAACAGAGATTCTTATATAAAGAAGCTTTTGCTTTACAACCCGACGTCCTAGACATATTTTTTGAAGGTAGAAATACGAAAAGGAGAATGGCTTTTTGGCACGTTGCACCTGCAACTGATGCTTCAATCACAATGTCACAGCGCAATATCAACGTCAGTCACTTTGGAAGTTCAAACAGCCTCACAGTCATCCATGAACTCATAGGGGACAAGTCATTCTATAATAATAATAATATATAAATATAAAATACATCATTTCACATTCTCTTCCTTGATCAGTTGTTTGTAGAAAGTTGCAGAAATGCCAAAAAACAAGAAGGAGAGCCAGGGAGATGACTTCAATGTCCAGTCTGCTTGGCAGCTTGAAAAGGAGATTCACGATGACGACATCACCTTAACCGAATCTCTGGCCCACAGAGCAGCCAGCCCGGAGGACCAACCCAGAGGTGTGTGTGTGTGTGTGTGTGTGTGTGTGTGTGTGTGTGTGTGTGTGTGTGTGCGCGCACTGAGTAGAGATCAACGTGGGTCTTGTGTGTAAATTACCGGAGAGTCTTGAATTACAGATTTGCGCTTTAAAAATGTGCCTTGACAAGTAAAAGTCTATGGGCTTGACGGCCCGCCTGTATTCTGTAAATTTCTTTTATTTATCTTTATCTTAACTTTATCGGTTACATGATTAACTTTATCGGTTACATGATTAACTTTATCGGTTAAATGATTAACTTTGTAGGTTAAATGATTAACTTTATCGGTTACATGATTAACTTTGTAGGTTACATGATTAACTTTATAGGTTACATTATTGATTAATGTGTTACATGATTGAAAATGAAAAGAGATTGATTAATATGTTACATAACTTAAAGAAGTACATTTCTGTTGTATTGACTAAGAATAGGTAGAACTGCAGGTCCCAGAAGGCCTTGCGGCAAGACGTCATAGAAGTTGACAGTTTAGTTTGTTGGTTTTGAGAAATGACTAGGGGACAAGTAATTATATAATAATAATATATAAATCTAAAATACGTAATTTCACATTCTCTTCCTTGTTTTTCATATTGTAGCCATGTATAACGATAGCTCAAGAACGACAAGAAGGAAGCATGAGCAGAAGGCACGCCTTCAGCAGGCTACTAGGCGGAGGGAGGAGGCTGCTAAGCTGAAGGTGGACAGAACTAGAGGTGTGTTTGTGTGTGTGTGTGTGTGTGTGTGTGTGTGTGTGTGTGTGTGTGTGTGTGTGTGCGCTGAGTAGAGATCAATGTGGGTCTTGTGTGTAAATTACCAGAGAGTCTTGAATTACAGATTTTCGCTTAAAACATTTGCCTTGACAAATAAAAGTCTATGGGCTTGACAGCCCGCCTGTATTAATAGATTGTTGTAACGTTATAGGTTACATGATTAACTTTAATTGGTCCCAGAAGGCCTTGCGGCAAGACGTCATAGAAGTTCACAGTTTAGATTGTTGTTTTTGAGAAATGCAAATTGTAACGTCCAGAATTAAAGTGAATATCCAGTGTAGGCCAACACATTTTTTAATATAAAGAAGCTTTCGCTTTATAACCCGACGTTCTAGCCATCATTTAGGAAGGTAGAAAATACTACAAGGATACGGCTTTTTGGCCGTATCCTTGTAGTAATTTCACATTAAGTAATTTCACATTCTCTTCCTTCCGTTTTTTATATTGTAGCCATGAGAAACAGGACGCTTCGGCAACCTGCTAGGCGGCTAGAGGAGGCTGCTAGGCTGAAGGAGGACAGACCTATTACTGTAAGTGTAACCATCACTATTAGCACACACGTCCCTGCAGTTATACCAGTGTTGTGTAACCATGTAGCCATGAATGATGCCACACCTCCTCTGTTCTGCTCCTGCAGGTCTGTTCGGGTGACGAGGCCTCTGAGGCCAATGCCCAGGAGGAGAAGCCTGACGAAGATGAGACCCCCAAAATGTCTCGTGTGGCCCGGATGTGTGTGCGTGTGCAGGCGGAGGAGGAGGAGAAGGGGAGGGCCCTGTTGGAGTACCAGGCCCTCCTGGAGACCGTCACTGCAGAGGACAAGAGTCTGCAGAGTGAGGCCCTGGAGGACAAGGAGGCAGCAGAGGAGGCTCTGGTTCTTTGCAGGGAGGAGGTGAAAGAAGGCAGAGTGAGAGAGAGCGACCTGCAGAGAGAGGCCCGGGAGGAAATGCTGGCGGCAGCTGAGAATGCTCTGCTGCTTATCAGGGAGGTGGAGGAAAGCAGACAGAGAGAGAGCGACCTCAAACAAAAACTCCACGTTATGGAGCAGGAGAAGAGGAGCCTCGTCTGTGACAACTCCGACCTGGAGAAGGAGAGCAGCCAGGCCCTCGCTGCCCAGCGAGAGACTGAGGGGAGCCTGGCCGGGGTCAAGGCGACCCTCCTGGAGACCGCCAACGCCACCAGGGAGGCAGAGGACCACATCAAGGCCCTGCAGAAAGAGGCCCTGGAGGACAAGCTGGCGGCAGCTGAGAAGGCTCAGGTGCTTGACAGGGAGCTGGAGGAAAGCAGACAGAGAGAGAGAGACCTCAAAAGAAAAGTCCATGTTATGGAGCAGGAGAAGAGGAGTCTTGTCTGTGACAACTCCGACCTGGAGAAGGAGAGGAGCCAGGCCCTCGCTGCCCAGCGAGAGACTGAGGGGAGCCTGGCCGGGGTCAAGGCGACCCTCCTGGAGACCGCCAACGCCACCAGGGAGGCAGAGGACCACATCAAGGCCCTGCAGAGAGAGGCCCTGGAGGACAAGGAGGCAGCGGAGGAGGCTCTGGTCCTTTGCAGGGAGGAGGTGAAAGAAGGCAGTGAGAGAGAGCGACCTGCAGAGAGAGGCCCGGGAGGAAATGCTGGCGGCAGCTGAGAATGCTCTGCTGCTTATCAGGGAGGTGGAGGAAAGCAGACAGAGAGAGAGCGACCTCAAACAAAAACTCCACGTTATGGAGCAGGAGAAGAGGAGCCTCGTCTGTGACAACTCCGACCTGGAGAAGGAGAGGAGCCAGGCCCTCGCTGCCCAGGATGCTAGTGGGAAGAAGAAGAAGAAAGGGAAATTCAGGAAATTCTGTTCAATGGTGAAGCGCAAGGTAAAAAAGAAATATACAGTGAATTTATAAGAGAGCCATATTCCACATAATTTCACATTAAGGAAATGTAATGTAAAGGTAAAAGTCTTACCAGTTTATCGTAAAACAACAGACAAGCTATGCATTGTTGTTGTAGGAATACTGGGGTTTTAAGAGATATGTTCTGTCATTGATTCTTCTTCTGTAACAACTGATATAGTGCAAGAGGACCAACCAGGCTGGTGTCCAGCCTCCAGCCCCAGGACAGGAGGACATCAAGGATGGTGTCCAGCCTCCAGCTCAAGGACAGGAGGATATGAAGATAAGTGTCCAGCCTCCAGCCCTAGGACAGGAGGGCATCGAGGTTGCCCACGACGATGGACACAGCAGAGGTAAGTCAACATGTAGAACACATAGACCAAGGACATACTAACCAAACTAATGAAGTATTCTATTCTGTAGCTAAGGCCTGGTGAAGCTCATATGAACTCTCTCTCTTCTCTCTAGCGGCCAGCCCAGTGACAGCTGAGATGACGCCTTGTGAGGAGAGCGGAGCTTCAAAGAAACAGAAGCATTCCCGCCTCCAGAGGATGCTCACATCTGTGAAGAGCCTTGGGCTGCTGAGCTGCTATTCAGGCAGACGGCCTCCGTCCCCCCAGTAACCGTCTTCACGACGATGGACACAGCAGAGGTAAGTCAACACATAGAACACATAGACCAAGGACATACTAACTAAACTAATAAAGTATTCTATTCTGTAGCTAAAGGCCTGGTGAAGCTCATATGAACTCTCTCTCCTGTCTCTAGCGCCCGACTCCTCCAGAGGACGCTCACAACTGCAAACAGCCTTGGCCGGAGCTGCTGTCCACCGTGAATAAAAATTATTTGGATGCCATTCCTTTTGCTTGTGCATTTTTCATATCTTATGAACTTGTTATGCTGAAGATTGTGTAACTAGATAAGTGATCTTAAATATCATAGCTAGAAGCAACTGCGATTACAGAAACAAATATAGTAGCTAAGCATGTTTACAGCTATGCCTGAGGCAATATCCCAATAGAAATGTACTGGAGCCAGTACCACGACAACAACCTTCACCAGTTATAGTAAGTACAGTGTGTATGTGTGTCTGTGTGTCTGTGTGTGTGCAGCACTGGACTGAACTGAAACTGCTAGGGAATCTGGCATGTCTCCCTGCTGCTGATCACTCGGTCTCTCACGCAGTGTTCAAAAGTGTAACTCTCGATGAGTGTATTGTCACCTTCACTTTAAAAGCTAGGCTGCAGGTTTTACCAACAAAGCTTAACCTCTCCATCTGGCTTCCTGACAGTCATAGCCCACACTGCATACATCACAGTCACCAGCAGATAACTGAAACCATGCCCCACATCTTAAATGGTTGTCATGCTTATAAAGGGCTCTCCATATGTAGGCATGATCGAATCGTGGATCTGATTTCAGAGGGTGTCATTTCCATATTCAGGCCTGCCGCAACGCTGTACAAGCACTCCACTGTAAAGCCTAGCATGTTGAGTCGTGACGATTCAGAAGTGTTCTCTAATCAAACACTCCCGATGATGTAATTGTCAATGAAAATCACAGAGAGGTGCTCATTCTAGAAGTTGGCTGCACCTTTGACCATAGCCTAGAGAGGAAGCCTTTTCAACCGAGTTCTTGAAATACCAACAGCTGGAGCAGGCCATATCACAACTGGGTTACAGATGTAAACGTTTAGTTTTCATATTTGGCAGCCTGGGCCATGTTCACAAGCTTGTTGTCAGAGGCCTTCAAATGGCTGGTCTATCTAAGAGAAGGGCCAAACAGTTAGAAAAGTATTGCTCAGTATCTGCTATTATTGGTAGCCGCTCAATATGGAGAAGGCAGTGCTTCTTGTACCCATGAGCTTTATACTGTCTGTTTTACAGTATTGATACTGTATGTCAATCCACTGTTATCATTTGGTGTGAATAACATCCTATGTGTAGAATAACTGGTTGTCAATGCAGCACTATTGTAACTGACTGTTTTCATAATGTCAAAATGCACTGATAGTATTTATGTCTTTTAGATATTGTACATTTATGTGGACATAAATAAAGCATTTACAATGAGTGTGTGTGTGTGTGTGTGATTCTGGTAACGAGCAAACTATAATAATAATATTTAGAGGTCAGAAATACAGAGGAACTTACAATGTTTTGTATTTCCTCCTTTTTAGGCTTGGGCCTGTCGCCTCCTGCTGCACCAAGTAAATAAGAGTGTTTCTGTGTGTGTGAGTGAGAGAGTGTGTGTGTGTGTGTGTGTGTGTGTGTGTGTGTGTGTGTGTGTGTGTGTGTGTGTGTGTGTGAGTGAGTGTGTGTGTGTGAGTGAGAGTGTGTGTGTGTGTGTGTATTTTCTACCTCCTTTGTTCTTAATGTGTATTATTTTAGATTAGCTTCAACCCATTCTTCTCTCTCCCCTGCAGCTGGTCCATTGTTCACCAATGGAGTGAGGAAGGCCATCCTGCACGTCCTCCTCCTCCTCTTTACCATGGGTCAGTGTGACATCACACCCTTTACATTCTGGAATCACATGTCTGAGCCGTTATACCCCTAGACACTTGTGTAGATATGGAAGGATTGAATAGGTATTAAGAAAGATTGTGAAAATTAATTCCACCAAGTCGATGAGAGGATCAAGGAGCAACCCCCATATTGGTTTACATATGGAATCCTCTGAGATCCCCTGAAGGGTTGTTTCTGACCAGAGCCTGTGTGTCTCTCCCTGTCCTCCAGGCTTTTGGTACTTGTTCCCCATGTTGACCGTCCTGACTCAGAACTTCTCTATGACCCACTACCCGCTATCTGTCCCACACACATCTCTCATCCCTGTGGCTCCCAGCGCTAGGGTAAGACATGGTTATAACCTACCACTGTACTATGGTAAGACATGGCTATAGCCTATCACTGTACAAGGGCCAAGAGTTTTACCTGGTCAGGTCATGTGATCCAGGAAAACCCTTGGCTAGTCTTGACAGGAAAGAGGACCTGGGTGCTGATGGGGCACTGATAGCTGCCAGTAGCACCTAGACCAGTACCAGAACTGGCACCAGGCTGTACCTGGACCACCACCAGGTTGTATTGTTGTTATTGTTGCATCATAACTGCGCTTGAGATTCTCTGTTGGCAGGAAAGAGTACCTGGGTGCTGAAGTACCAGGCTGTACCAGTGCCAGTACCAGGATCTGTGCCCATGCTGGATGCAGAACGATGCAGAAATAACTCTAAATTTATGGAGAGTGTGTACGCTGACAATATGCCGGGAACTTTTCCTGGATACATGGTGTACAGGTTTTTTGCCCTTGCTTGCTTGCTATGCGCCGGTGGTCTTCGGGCCTCTCCTCGGGGGCCCCTGGCCGCTCCGCGTGCCTGGTCTGTTCCGCCGCTGGGGCACCTGCATGGCTAGCCTGGTGCGGGGCTATTATGGTCTGTGCTTGCTTGGCGGGGCCGGGTGTGCTAGTGGTGGGGCGGGTCGGGTGTGTGGGGCGGCGGGGGCCCCCCCGGGGGGGAGGTTTGGGGTCCGCCGCTGTGAGCTGGTAGGCAAACTGGTAGTAGTCGTTCTATGAGTAGAGGGCTGCAAGGGAATTGTCCTGGCTACACAGTGTACAGGTTTTTACTTTTGCCTGCTTGCGGCTCTGTCATTATGTAATGCGCATTGGGTCGCAGCTTGAGAAATGCGCTATACAAATAAAGCTTGATTTGATTTGATTTAGTCTTGATAGAATAGGGTGGATCGTGCTTTTTAACACCTCCTCTATCTTCTCTTGCCTAATATGTGATTATGTGTGTTCCTTGCAATGGAGACTTCTTAAAACCCTAAACCTTCTTGACAGGATGGAACTACTGACATTAACTCTGCTTTGGAACTGAAAGAGATCAAACTACTAAAGCAAAGGGAACACCAGCAGAAACTGGTTTCTGAGGTGAAAGGCCTGCATATTTCATTCTCTCTGCCCCTCCAATCTCTGTGTCCGTGTTCTTAGCTTTGAGCCCACAGACAGTGTGTGTTGAGGGATGTGACACAGGTATTCAGTCTGTTTGTCTCCCCTCACAGACGATACAGAGACTACAAATGGATGTCAATGAGGTTAAAGTCAGAGTGGAGAGGTTAGTGTGTAAGCATGGTTGATGTATGTATGTTTGTTTGTTTATGTGTGGGCGTGCGTGCATGCGTGTGTTTGCGTATTGTGGCGTCCCTCTCTTGACTGAGACCGAGGGTGAGACTCAGCCCGTGGACAGCGCCCATTCTGGCCTCAGGGCCGAGTAGCTGCAGGTAAAACTCAGCACCATGGACAGCGCCCATTCCAGCCCCTGGGCAGAGGAGATGCAGGGAAACCCCACAGCTATGCACAGCTGCCCTGCATTCCCCAATGAGCAGAGCTGCAGTGGAGAAACAAACTCACAGGAGACATAAAGATGGCAGAAACCAGCAGACAAGGGGGCGGCCGAGGCACGCACGTTGGGGTGAGAGCTGGACTATGGCACTGTATCTATGTTTAATGTCATTAACTGTTCTGTTCTGCTGCCAGACCGAGGTCCTCTGACTGTAGTGGAGAGGCCCCGACAGCCGGAGACTAGAGTGACGGGACACCAAACGACTGCCCCCACGGAGCCACCTCTGGCCCACCTCCTACCCACAGCTACCCCAGAGACACCAGTCGGGCGCAGCCTAGTGGAGAGGCCCCGACAGCCGGAGACTAGGCAGACGACGAACCCCTACCCAGACCGTGGCGTAGGGTGAGAGCCGTGGAGCGGCAACTTATTTCAGAGTGTCTTTATTAATGTGTTGTATGCTATCTCCATAGCACCAGTCGGGCGCATTCTAGTGGAGAGGCCCCGACAGCCGGAGAGGACGCCTGCAGATCCTTCTAACACCCCCCTCTGAGTTTGAGTAACGGCGAGAACCCTTAAGCTGGCCTTATTGCCCTTGTTCTTTTTTCTGTTAATAAAATACGCCTAGAGTGGCTAACTGTTCCTCCTGTTTTGTGTCGTCTCTGGCTTGTGTGTGCACTTTTCCCCGGTCTCAGTGAGAGGGACGCCACAATACTTACATACATACATACATACATACATACATACATACACACACACACACACACACACACACACATATATACATACATACTAGGGCTGCACGATTTGGGCAAAAAATCTAATTGTGATTATTCTGACAGATATTGCGATTGCGCTTTAATTTGCGCCATTTTTTTTTTGTTGAGGTTTTTGTGAAGTGCGGCCATATCTCCAGCTAGGAAGGTCGTATCAACGTGCAGTTTGTTTGTACGTCTTCAGGGGACCAAATTGGCTCCCGTCTCTAGCACCCCCACAGCCCGAGTTACGAGTGAAATAACTACATGAAACTTACGTTGGGTTGCTTTAAAGTCAAGCTTCAGTTTAAGATTCACTGTGTAATAGATTTAAAACATGTGATGGAGCATTACTAACCTGACTCAGATGGTTTGTTTCACACAACCATCTAGGAGAGCTCCATTGGAAGCTGTTCGAAAAAGGGCAGGTACTTTAAAAAAATACTTGGCATTGGATGAATCTGTCTATCATGGGCTAATTTCAGAGAGCATTACCACATGATACCATCAAACTGTTAACTGCTCTAATTCTAATGCAAGGATGAGAACTTAAAATATATGAATTGGAACAACATATTTATTTTATGGGTTTTTTAAACAGCTGTGATTTTGTTTCTCTCAACAAGTGTCCAAATGTTTTAACAATTCCAATATGAAAATAAAATAGGACCTTTCTACAAACAAGGTTATTCAATTATGGCTCAGGAGCAGCATCTAAATATTGCACATACTGCAATCAAGTTAAATAAAGTGATAATAAAAATGTCCAGTAAAGAATAATAGGTCCTTTCTGTAAACATTGAAATAGATAAAGCAGGAAAGTATACCGTTAGTATAAGGTTAGGCTCAGGGTTAAGGTTATGGTTAGGCCTAGGCTTAGGGTTAAGGTTAGGGTCAGGGTTAGGGTAAGGCCCAGGCTTAGGGTTAAGGTTAGGGCCAGGGTTAAGGTTAGGGTTATGCCCAGAATTAGGGTTAAGGTTAGGCTCAGGGTTAAGGTTAGGGTTAAGGGTTAGGGTTAGTTTAGGGTTAGGGTCAGGGTTTGGGTCAGGGTTAGGGTTAGGGTCAGGGTCAGGGTCAGGGTTAGGTTAGGGTTAGGGTTAGGGTTAGGTTACGGTTAGGGTCAGGGTCAGGGTTAGGTTACGGTTAGGTTACGGTTAGGTTAGGGTTAGGGTTAGGGGTTAGGTTACGGTTAGGGTTAGGGTTAGGGTCAGGGTTAGGGTTAGTTTAGGGTTAGGGTTAGGTTAGGTTTAGGTTACGGTTAGGTTAGGGTTAGGTTAGGGTTAGGTTACGGTTAGGTTAGGGTTAGGGTTAAAGCAGGAAAGTATACCGTTTGCAGGCAACTCTTCAACTCAAAGTCTTAATGTATGAAGTGCACGGTGAGACTGAGATACGGCTCAGTCGTCCTGCCCGACAGATTGGTTGTTGTTGTTGCATAGTACTCGAAATTTTTCAGCTCCGTCTCAAGTATCTTCCTACATTCCGCATACATTTCTGGGATGGCCACATGACTAAAGTACGTACCTGGTCCATATTTACATAACTCATCTAGACTAGCAAGTCTGACAGTCAGGTCAGGGTCAGGGTCAGGGTCAGGGTTAGGTTATGGTTAGGGTCAGGGTCAGGGTTAGGTTAGGGTAAGGGTTAGGGTTAGGGTTAGGTCAGGGTCAGGGTCAGGGTTAGGGTTAGGGTCAGGGTTAGGGTTAGGGTCAGGGTTAGTTTAGGGTTAGGTTAGGGTTAGGGTTAGGGTCAGGGTCAGGGTTAGGTTAGGGCAGGGGTCGGCAACCCGCGGCTCCGGAGCCGCATGCGGCTCTTTTGCCCATCTTCAGTGGCTCCCTGTGGCTTTGACCACAAATGGAAATTAACAACGATTATTTATTTTTTACGTTGCCGCGGTGTCTCTCCTTGAACTACAACTCCCTGCTTACGCTGTAATGTTGTACGAGGGCCAATAGGATTCGGATATGTTGGCACATGACTAGTATTTTGACTGGACCCAACATGAGACTGGATGTGACAGGTTTTTTTCAAGAGTAGACCTATATCCACAGGGATTGACGAAGTACTGCGGCAGGCAAAGGAAGAAACTATCCACATTGTCTACAACTTTGTGGCTAGATTTATAGACGGACATCGGCGACGCACATCAATGAACGGGAGCTTCCCAGTGAGCGCTATTTGCCTACTTTTAAATGCAAAAAGCGGCTTGTCTTTAGCTCAAACCGTTTCCGAATTATGAACTTCTAAAGAAGGTATGATATTTGGGAGCGCCGGCGTTCCTGTGGGTCTGAGGGTTTAACTTAAAATAGTGAAAAGAGGACGAGGGAGGCTAGTTTTCATTTGGTACTATAGTCTACAGTCTGTAGATTTGTCTATTTTTTGGCTGACGATCTCTTGGTTTGCTCACTTCCTCCGGATGAAATTACAAACTTATCCATATTTTTTCTCAGTATCAGTAAAGTATCAACCCACTTGTTAAAAGGCACCAGAATATACAAGACAATCTTCTCTGTCTGTTACAGATGGCGTAGGAATAAAGAAGAGGCCCCTCTCCAGCAGCATTTCCTCTTCTGTGGATAGTTCAAAGGTAAGTGAAAGATTTAAAATATTAGAATGGGGCTTGGTAAGTGTCCCAGGTCCCCCTCTTTTCAGTTTAACTGTAGCATCCATGCCTCTAACATGTTTTTGCCCGTAGCAGGGGTCCAATGTATCGGATCCCTCTCACAAGCTTTGAAGTCCCGGGCCTCTACCCCTCTCAGGGTCCTGTATGTGGACTCCACATAGGTGTTTATTTCTTCCAGGAGGGCCCGTACTGGGGCCTGCAACCTGGGTGAGTATTGTGTCAAAGCAAAAAACACCACTGCCTGAGGGAAAACCACTCTTGCCCTCGCCATCAGCTGTTGGAATTGCTTTTTCATGGTCGAGAGCAGGTTTCCACTCAGACAGTTGTTTAATCCCACCACAAAGACCACTTTGTGAGTGGCAGGACTAGGGTTCAACTTGGTCAAAATATACCTCAGATGGAAAATGTTGGCCCCCGGGAAACTGTCAACTTGGATCAGTGGATAGTTGAAGGGGGGGATTCTATTGAGATTCGAATCCCCCACTATCACCACTGGTTTTTTAATCTCAAGTTCCCACACCACACTTTTTGGTATGCACTGCGGTGACAGAGCGGTCTGTCCAAGTTGAATGGAACCTCCACCTCCTCCTGCTCCGACCCCGAACTGGACAAGAGGCCGGACCCCTGACTGGCCGACACCCCAGAAGCCCCCAACATCTGGGAGTCCGACAGCAACACTGCCACATTGGTGAGGTTCCCCCTCACCTCCCCCCCCCTCCGCTCAGGTGAATCCCCCTCTGATTCCTCAGAGGCCCCCAGGTCGAAATTAAGGACCCAATCCTCCCTGACTCCTTCCTCCTCCACTGTGTCACCCCTCAGGACCTGAGCCACATGGACCCGCACTCCGGTGGGTCCTGTCGGTCCAGGTGGAGTTTGGGCTCGGCCAGATCCCAGGTACGGGCCCAAGTTAGGGTCACGTGTGAGGCAGAGAGAAGGGTTAAGGTCAGGGTTAGGGTTAGGGTTAGGGTTAGGCTCAGGGTTAAGGTTAGGGTTAAGGTTAGGGTTAGGGTTAAGGTTAGGGCCAGGGTTAAGGTCAGGGTTAGGTTTAGGCCTAGGGTTAGGGTTGGGCCTAAGGTTAAGGTTAGGGTTAGGCTTAGGGCCACGGTTCGGGCCAGGCCTAGGGTTAGGGTCAGGCCTAGGGTAAGGGTTATGGTCCGAGATCAGGTTAGGGCCAGAATCATAATGGGGGTTGAGGTTAAGATTAGGGTCAGGATTGAGGTTAGGGTCAGGGCCGAGGTCAGGGTCAGGGCCCAGGTTGGGCCGCAACAGCTCCGGCCACTCCACAGGGTCCAGCCGAGCCTCTCTGCCCTCTCCCTGCACAGTGGGCTCATGATCGCTCCCCACGAGCGATGTTAGAGTTGCAATAGACAGGCTTGTTAGCCTATGTTTGTATCTCGCCTTGCCATATGCAATGGCTTTATCTAGTGCAACCTGCTCAAATGGGGAGATACCCTGAAGTCCCGATGCCAAAACCGAATCATAATGCTCTTTAAGGATTTGCAGGTTATTCTGCATCCACAAATCCGTATTGAGCTTTACTTTTCTTAATGTTTCTAGGTTTGGTGATGATGGTTTAATGAATTGTGTGAGTTTTTGTACTTGCTTCATCATTCCCACCGGGAATCTTTCTGACCTTTCTGCCCTTTCCACCACCTCAGCATGGTGTACTGCCTGGAGTAGTTTGAAATACCTTTTCTCCAGTCTAATCACAGGCCCCTCTGGCCCTCCACCAAGACCCGACCGCACCGCCCCAACACTAGAGCCATCCGGCCTCATGCTTTCCCAATAGGGGAAATAGACTAAAGCCGTTGTTGATAGTCAAACTGAGTTAAGTCAACACTAATCACAACTAATGACAAGACAAACCAAAAGAAGTGCTTGAAAATAAACAAATTAAGTGCTTTTAAACTAAGAATTAAGGGAAGGGGAGACAAACCAAACGCAGGACAATAAAAGTTCCTAATGACACATACTCTATTTCTCCCAGCTAAATTGGTCAGTAAAAAATGTTCTCAATACTGGTTCTCAATACTATTTTTCCAGGTTATTCCTGTGAACCGGTATGGGAGACGGCCAACCCACTACCCACACTGTGTAAAACAACCACACTCTGTGCTCTTAACCATGTTCAATCAAACACACACGTGTATCAGGTGAGTCTGTTTTCACTGCACAAAAAACCACAAAACACCCAAAAATAAGGGGTCTGCTTGGCCCAACCGGGCCCAGGTTTTCCCTGGGATTTAGTATTGAGTTTAACCAGAATAATATCCAAACTGGAGATCTAAAGCACATCAAGGATTTAAAAACAACCACAAATGTTGATTTTAGGTCTACTCAGACCTTAAAATGAATATGTTAAAAGTTGTGCCAAAGGACTTTCAAAGGTTTAAAACAATAAAATAGCGCTCCTGACAGTTTCGACACACTGTGCCTTCTTCAGAGGAAATGAACAGAATGACAAAAAGACACCCATATATATAGGAAACAAGGGGGGAGGGGCTACACTAATTGCTACAGGTTTGTAAGTGCTTTGTGTCGTATGACAAGTAACTGAGAGTATTTCCTATTAGGGTAATCCCCAGTGACTAGATAGCGATATTTTTAGATAGCGATATTTTTAGAACAAGAACCCAAATTAAAGAAAATGTTTTTTCAGGACAAAGACCTAAAACTCAAAAAACGGTAATCTCTTTGTCAAATAATTAATATGATAACGTGTTACCCGCCCAAACACATTCCCCAATAAGGCAGGTTTCCCTGGGAGATATCTTACAATTTTTCCACTTTTTCAGGTTTTTGAAAATTGTTTATTAGTTGAAACTTGTCTCCCCCAAAGGGAATTTTAACATGTATTACATATTTTTATGATCAGTGTTCAACTTCTGAAAGTAGGTAAGTCGATTGTGGCACTGGCTGGTTAGGTTACTAACTAATTTTGGCTTTACAAGTGTTAACATGTCATTTTGAGAAGTTTTAATATGTTTTCAGGCGAGAAAGTAACCACATATATTCCCAAAATGTGTCCAGTTTACCAAAATAACCTGTTTATATATCTGATCTGACGATTTTTTTTGCGTCTTATGTTCGCTAGCTGCGTTCGTAAATTCGCCCTGGAAATATGATCAGCACTCATGGAATGCCTCTTGTCCAATCAAATTACCTGGTCCCTTTATGACGTTGCACCCAGTGTGCGCTCCGGCGCTCTCAGAGCGATTTTACGAACGCACCCTACGTTTACCTTCACACGCTCGACAGAAATATCGTAACATAATTACAACACGTTGTAAAATGATTTGAGGGGCCAATATCTTAAGTATATCTCAAGTAACTAGCTTACTATATTGTTGTCTTAACAGTTGGTAAAATAACATGATTAAAATAAATATATATGAGCAATAACATATCGTGGGCTGCAGCAAGCACAATAACAACCCAACCTGTCCGTCTGAAGCGACAATACTGGGATCATTCGTGATTGGGCTACAAGCAGTCAAATACTAGGCGAACATGTGTGTAAGACACAAATAAACGTGGATTTCATGCATTTCAAGTGGCATATTTGTAATCATGACGACTAGCCTGGGCCCTATTCCACGAAGCTCAATAAAGTTCTAAGTGTAGTGCCGGAGGAAAAAGGAAAGACGTAGGCAACGTAATGATAACTGTTTAATCAAAAATAACAACTTGTACTCTCAGTACAGGACCAGAAAATAGATCACCAAAACTGTTGTGTCTAAACAGGAAGTTGCAACGTTAATAATCCTCCCCTCTGCCCCTAGTGCCAGAACTGGTTCCCTCCCACTACACAACCAACAGTAAGAGGAGAACATGAACCCATAATGTAGTCACTACACCAGCCCCCCCAGTGTTCACCTCAATATTGGAAATCCTCACGGCGAGGAGGGCGTATGGCCCGGCCCCTACGATCGTAGGTAAAGTCAGGAGGTGCGGGAGGAGGTGTGACATCGCCCATCACGTCCTCCTGCAGGGAAGGACGGGGGGCAGTGACGACCGGGGGCTCGCGAGCTGCGGGGGGTTGTCGGGGTCGGAGGGGGGAATGGCCAGGGCGCGGCAGGGGAGGTAGGACTGGAGGCCGGCCTCTGCGCGGTGGCAGGGCCAAGTCCAGGGGCAGTTCAAGGTCCAAGTGGGCCGGTTTGAGGCGATCAACGGACACACACTCAGGCCTACCCCCCATGTCAACCATGAAGTTCTTGGCTCCGGCCTCGATGACACGGAAAGGCCCGTCATAAGGAGGACGTAGTGGAGTCCTGTGGCCATCATGACGAATGAAAACGAACCTCGCTGAGTGCAGCTCCGGGGGCACCCTCGAAGTAGGGACACCATGCTGCGTAGTCGGGACCGGGACGAAGGTCCTGGCGCTGTCCAGCAGGGAGGCGCGCTGAGCGGCGGCGGACCAGGGCTCCGTTGACTTGGGAATGAAGTCACCGGGGACCCGCAGCGGCTGTCCAAACACCAGCTCAGCGGACGACGACTGGAGGTCCTCCTTAGGCGCTGTCCTGAGCCCCAGCATGACCCACGGCAGCTTGTCAAGCCAGTCGCTGTCCGTGAGGCTGGCTCGAAGGGCGGCCTTCATGGATCGATGGAAACGCTCACAGAGCCCGTTCGCCTGCGGGTGATAGGCGGTTGTGCGGTGGAGCTTGACCCCCAGATTCTCCGCCACCGCTGCCCACAGCTCTGAAGTAAACTGTGAGCCACGGTCAGAGGAGAGATCAGCAGGGGTGCCGTAGCGGGAGACCCACACCGCGATGAACGCCCGGGCCAGGTCGGGGGCTGTCGTTGAGGAGAGCGGAACTGCCTCCGGCCAGCGAGTCGTCCTGTCCACCATGGTAAAGAGATAGGTGTATCCGTGCGAGGGGGGCAGCGGCCCTACCAGGTCCACGTTTACATGATCGAACCTCCGCTCAGGCACAGAGAACTGCTCCAGGGGGGCCTTGACGTGTCGATGCACCTTGGCGCGCTGGCAGGCGATGCACGTGTCTACCCAGGCCCTCACATCCCTCTTGAGCCCATGCCAGACGAATTTCTCTGACACCAGCCGTGAGGACGGTTTCCTACCAGGGTGAGACAAGCCGTGTATCGCCTCGAAGGCGGGGCGCCTCCAGTTGGCGGGGACCACCGGTCGTGGCTGACCCATGGAGACGTCGCACAGGAGCGTGGCCCCTGCGTCACCGAAAACCACCTCTTCTAGGCGCAGTCCTGTGTCCGACAACTTGAGAGCCTGGACGGCGGGGTCGGCGGCCTGGTCTGCAGCCATGCGCGCGTAGTCCAAACCCAGTTGGACCGCACCAACCACCGCCCTGGAGAGACAATCCGCGACCTGGTTGGACTTCCCAGCAACGTGCTGGATGTCTGTGGTGAACTCGGATATGTAGGCGAGCTGGCGCTGTTGGCGGTCGGACCACGGCTCCGCCACCTTGGACATGGCGTGCGTGAGTGGCTTGTGGTCCACGTAGGCCGTAAACTCGCGGCCCTCCAGTAAAAAACGGAAGTGTCTGACAGCAAGCCACAGCCCGAGGAGCTCCCTGTCAAATGTGCTGTACCTTTGCTCTCTGGGAGACAGCTGGCGGCTGAAGAATGCAAGAGGCTGCCAGGCGTCCCCAACCCACTGTTCGTACACCGCTCCCACAGCAAAGTCAGAGGCGTCCGTGGTGAGAGCAGTGGGTGCCGAGGGCGAGGGGTGGGCCAACATGGCAGCGCGGGCCAGGGCCGCCTTGGTGTCCTGAAAGGCTTTGACACTCTCCGCCGTCCAGTCCACCGGCTGCTTCAGAGTCTTGCCCTTCTGGGCATCGTACAGAGGCCGCAGGATGTGAGCGATGTGGTGGAGGAAGCGATAGTAGAAGGTTACCATCCCGATGAACCCCTTGAGCTCGCTGATTGTGCTGGGGCGCGGGAAAGCAGCGACAGCTTCCACCTTCGAGGGGAGGGGGGTCACCCCCTCTGCGGAGACCCGGTGCCCGAGAAAGTCGATGGTGTTCCGTCCGAACTCACACTTCGCCGGATTGACAATCAGCCCATGTTGGCTGAGCCGTGTGAAAAGGGCCCGGAGGTGGGACAGGTGCTCCTCCTCCGTGGTGCTTGCGACGAGGATGTCATCCAAGTAGACGAAGAGGAATGGTAGGTCCCGGAGCACCGAGTGCATGAGGCGTTGGAAGGTCTGCGCCGCGTTCTTCAGGCCGAACGGCATCCGCAGAAACTCGAAGAGTCCAAATGGCGTGATTACGGCCGTCTTAGGGACGTCCTCGGGGTGCACCGGCACCTGATGGTACCCCCGTACCAGGTCCACTTTGGAGAAGAAGCGTTTGCCTGCCAGGTTCGCTGAAAAGTCCTGGACATGTGGGACCGGGTAGCGGTCAGGCTTGGACGCGTCGTTGAGGCGGCGGTAGTCCCCACATGGGCGCCACCCGCCGTCTGACTTAGGGACGATGTGCAGGGGAGACGCCCAGGGGCTGCTCGAGCGCCGAACGATGCCCACCTGCTCCATATGCGCAAACTCCGCCCTGGCGATGGCCAGCTTCTCCGGGTTGAGGCGCCTGGCCCTGGCGTGGAGGGGAGGCCCCTCGGTCTCGATGTGGTGCTCCACTCCGTGTTTCACCGTGGGCGCGGAGAAGGTGGGCTTGGTAAGGTCGGGGAATTCGGCGAGCAGCCGAAGGTACTGGTCACTTTCGGCGAGCGTATTGGACCACCCGCTGTAGACCGCCTCCCCCTGCGTACAGGCGAAGGAAGCGAAAGTCTGTGAGTTGACCAGGCGCCTGTTCCCCACGTCCACCAACAGGTTGTGGGCGCACAGAAAATCCGCACCAAGGAGGGGAAATGTGACAGCCGCTATGACAAAATCCCACGAAAAGCATTGCCCTCCGAAGCACACGTCCACCGCCCTAGTGCCATAAGAGCAGATAGGTGTGCCGTCCGCGCCTGCCAACTGCGGACCACGCTCCTCCTTCGCCACATCCGATCTCTCTGCCGGAATGATGCTCCACTGGGCACCTGTGTCACAAAGGAAACTGCGACCAGAGGCGGTGTCTTGTATGAAGAGCAGCCTGTTGGTGACGCCAGCGCTCAGGGCCACTACTGAGTGCCGGCCCCGCCGTTTCCCGTCGGTCCGAAGGTGCAGGGTGAGCGGCACCGTTTGGCCTTGGCGCCAAAAGTGGCGTGGTAGAAACAATGGCCCGCAGCGTTACCCTGCTGGCCAGAAGGTCTGGCGTCATCCTTCGCTCTCCTGCGACGGTCGGGTGGCGGGGCGGCCGCGGGAGCGAGCAGGTCGGGGGACCGTTGAGGCATGGCCAAGACGAACCGGTCCGCCTCCCTGGCCAGGGCGCGGGGCTCCATGATGGCGGTGTTGGCCAGCGCCATCCTAACTTGAGCTGGCAATGTGCGCATGAACAGCTCTGTGAAGAGGATCATGGGGTCTTCTGTACCGAGCAGGTTTAGCATCCTCTCCATGCGCGCAGAAGGCCTCTCGTCACCCAAGTCCGAAATGGCAAATAGGCGACGCACCCTCTCCGCAGTGGACAGTTCAAATGTCTCTAGAAGCAGGGCCTTGAGGCGCTCATATTTGTTCGTCGTCGGGGGAGCAGACAAAAAACCTACCACTCGAGCTGCGGTGGAGCTGCCCAACATTGCCACAGCATGGTTGTACCGGTCGTCGTCGTCATCGATGTCACTTTTGTTGAAATGTGCCTCTACAATAGCAAACCATGCAGCAGGCGTTGAGTCCCAGAACTCTGGTAGCTTGAGAGTGGGAGTGTGCGCACCACGCGTTACCCTGACAGGGGATGGTGATGGCTGCCGCTGGTTTGAACGTCTTCCTCGCCCGGACATTTTGCAGGATTGTAATGTTCGTTCGCTGGTTTTTGTACACAATTACGTTAACAAAAATCCACGTCGGGGTCACCAGTGTAGTGCCGGAGGAAAAAGGAAAGACGTAGGCAACGTAATGATAACTGTTTAATCAAAATAACAACTTGTACTCTCAGTACAGGACCAGAAAATAGATCACCAAAACTGTTGTGTCTAAACAGGAAGTTGCAACGTTAATAATCCTCCCCTCTGCCCCTAGTGCCAGAACTGGTTCCCTCCCACTACACAACCAACAGTAAGAGGAGAACATGAACCCATAATGTAGTCACTACACCAGCCTCGATAAAGTTTTAAGCCTCGAAAATGTTAGCTTGCGTTCGGTGCCATCAATGTGGCTCAAATAATTCGCTGCTTGGTTGAGCTCCTTCTGAGTCAGATATAACTAGCCTGGTCGCGACCAGGCTAAAACACAGGCTATAGTGAGACCCGCGTCGAAAAAGGCTCACAGGCGGAAACTACATCCCGAACGACAGTTCCTCCCTAGGAAATATTAGTTCCCACTTCACACGAGATAGATAGATTAGATAGTTTGACTGTGTGATAGATAGATAATTTGATATTTTGAAAGTGTGATCGATCGATAGATAGTTTGATTGTGTGATAGATAACTTGATATTTTGAAAGTGTGATAGATAGATCGATATATCAATAAAGAAAAGAGTGTAAAAAAAAAAGTAATTCTCTCAACTTGCATTGCCGTCATCACAGCGGTCTGGCTGGCGTAGTGGTTAAGGCTGCGGACTCGAGTTCCAAAGGTTGCGAGTTCGAGACTTGACTAAGTCATTCATTTTTATTTTTTTTTACATTTAACCGAAGATTTCATGCAAAGGTTTCAAACACCATTGTAATCGTGTCAGTTCTTGTAAATTAGCCTGCACCATAATTTTATAGCCTACATACTTTTTTAGATGAGATTTTAGATTAGATTCAGACAACGAAATGCAGTAAAAAGTGCGCCTGAAGAGGGATTTGAACCACCGATATAAAATGATGAACAAATCCTATGGCAGCGGTCGATACCACCAGGCCATTGTGGCAATATGACGGTTTGTAGCCTGCTGCTGATATCACCACAGTAGTAAATATTCATTTATTAAAATATGAACATATAACAATAACTGGGGCTAGTATGACCTACGCATTTAATCGTCAGCAATTTCTTGCCAAACCATTTCCCTCGCCTTGTTAATTGCGGCAGTATTGCACTATTTTACATCTTATTTTTCCGTCTTCATAAAAAATCAATAATTCGGAATGCTGCGCAAATGTAGTACCCCTGCAGAGTGGAGTATCTTCATTTCGACAGATCGACTCTTCTGGGCTGCGTATGTCTGCGTGCACACGCCCATATCGAAGATTTGTAAGCCTGTCTTCTGTGAACACTGATGACACAAGACTGATCCTCATTCGAGGAATCACCTGAGGCTTGAAATCCAATCTCGAGTTCCCTGAGCGCCGCATTTATTTATAGCGCCGCTATACTGATCCACCTTTAGTGGAATGACCCCCTGGTCTAAGAATGCATTTCACCATGTTAATGTAGTGAAAATACCACCACTCATCCGTGATCAGACTTAGCTGGGGTGCTGCAGCTGAAGAGTATCAAATAGAGTGCAAGAAAGCAGCATCTGCACACTCAAATAATAATATTATGTGCAAAAAACGATGTTTATTGCAAGCTTTCGGTCCCCAGGCTATCGGACAATGTAAACAAAAGCTGTATGAGTTTGACGAGGCTGAAAGCGCATAGGGTTGCCAGATGGGATTGACAATTTACAGCCTAAACTTTCTATAACCTCAAAATCAAGTAGCCATTCGGCGGTAACCCGCCCCATCTGGCAACCCTGGACGCAACTCTGCAACTCTGGACGCGAATGAGCTAGTGTCCATCAAAACCGACTTAAATTTTACCGGAAATAACTGCTCGCCTACTAAATTTCTCGCATACTCAAATCTCGCATACTGTACAGTTCGAACGTAATACATACTCAAAATCTACGTCATATCTAGTATGAGTAGTATGCTAGTACGCTATTCCGAACACAGCCCGTGTTTCAAAATAAAAGTCTGAACATTTTGATTGGTTGTATCTACTTGAACTGTGCCCCAGTCCCCACTTGGATTGGCAGTATGCAGTATACTCATTGAGTATGTAGTATGCAGTATGCAGTATACTCATTGAGTATGTAGTATGCAGTATGCTAGTATGCCATTTCGAACACCGCCTTTGTCTTGTACTAAGCGCACTTAACCCTTGTGTGGTGTTCGGGTCAACTTGACCCGTTTTCAATTTTTACTTAAAGAGAAATGGTACAAGAATACATTTGATCAATCTGAAACTCCATGGCCTTGGCTCATTTTATATGAAAAACAAAAAACAAAAATCATTTTATTTTTTTACACATCCTACAATACCCCAACACATTTATGTCCTTCATAAGGTGTTCGGGTCATTTTGACCCGGATACACAGAGACACAGAAACATACACACACTCACACTGACACTCACTCACTCACTCACACACCTCTGCTCTGTCTTTCCCGTGCCGAGAAGCCGTCTGCTCTCGCACTCTTTACCCTTTGAAATGCAACATTGTATAATAATAATAAAGAATAATATTGTACTGGACTCCTCACACCTGCACAAGAAGCCGTCTGCTCTGGCTTTCCCGCGCCGAGAAGCTGTCTGCTCTCGCACTTTTTACCCTTTGAAGTGCAATGTTGTAAAAAAATGTATAATAACATTGTACTGCACCTGCACATCATGGGAGGGATAAAAGAGAGAAATAGCTCTCCATCCCAGTGTATAGGTCATTTCAACTACAATCCTCCACCAGCAACATGAAGAAAAGATTCAGTGTTCAGAGGGCCGTGGAGATACTATTTGAAGAGAGTGAGCAACATAGTGAAGTTGAAGGGGGGGAGGATGTTTCAGATGAGGATAATGTAGAAATTAATTCAGAGTATTCTGATTCTGAAAGTGAATTTGGAGATGAGTTTCACTCTGAGCATGCAGCAGAAGGATCCCCACAGCCAGCCACTGGAAGAGCCCCACAGCCATCCACTGGAAGAGCCCCACAGCCAGCCACTGCAGGAGCCCCACAGCCAGCCACTGGAAGAGCCCCGCAGCCAGCCACTGGAAGAGCCCCGCAGCCAGCCACTGGAAGAGCCCCGCAGCCAGCCACTGCAGGAGCCCCACAGCCAGCCACTGCAGGAGCCCCACAGCCAGCCACTGCAGGAGCCCCACAGCCAGCCACTGCAGGAGTCCCACAGCCAGCCACTGCAGGAGCCCACACATATTTGTCCAAGAATGGCCAAATTGAATGGTCTTCATCCCCAATGAGAGAGCCCCCCCGCTCAGCTGCTAACATTATAAGGATGGTACCAGGGCCCACACGATTGGCAGTGACTCACGTTGACGATATCAAGTCATCCTTTGAGCTGCTGATTACTGATTCAATTCAGAAAATAATTCTTGATATGACCAACCTTGAGGGGAGACGTGTTTTCGGGGAGGAGTGGAAAGAAATGGACAACACACACTTACAGGCCTATTTTGGGATCCTCATCCTAGCAGGTGTCTATAGGTCAAGAGGGGAGTCGACTGAAAGTCTGTGGGATGTGGAGACAGGGAGAGCAATTTTTAGAGCCACAATGTCTCTGAAGAGCTTCCATATCTACTCGAGGGTCATCAGGTTTGATGACCGGGAATCAAGACCTGTTAGACGGCGTAGGGACAAGTTGGCTGCAATCCGCACGGTGTGGGACAAGTGTGTGGACCGGCTTCCACTTCTTTACAACCCTGGGCCCAATCTAACTGTGGATGAACGGCTTGTGGGGTTTAGAGGTCGTTGCCCCTTCAGGCAGTATATGCCCTCCAAACCAGCAAGGTACGGAATAAAAATCTGGGTTGCCTGTGATGCCGTTTCATCGTATGCATGGAACATGCAAATTTATACAGGGAAGCCAGAGGGAGGAGCCCCTGAGAGAAACAAGGGGACACGAGTGGTGATAGTAGGTGAATGTCAGATGATAGGCGGCGGCCTAGATTTGTTCATTCCCCGTTAAGTGAATAATTAATAGATTGCTCAAGTAGACAATTAAGATAGATTTATTCCATACAGCGCTGGGCAGCCTCTCAACACACGGCAAGCAACGGTGAGAGGCACACACTGAATGACACTTTGCAGCGGGCTTATATCCTAGATTTCCGCTGACACCGGAAACAGCTGTACCTTGCCAATCACCAGTCACCAGTCATACATGTTGTTTACATACTAAAGTTAGAAGCCAGCTTGCCTCTGCTTCCCTACCATAACGGGTTGGTCAACTGACCTATTGACATCAGTACCCATATAAGTCTCTATCCTGTGTCCCTGTCGTACCACCTTGCTGACCACCACAAGGCTCCAATGTCCTTAGAGCCAAACTGGTCCCGTGGTCTCTATATTTGGCTCAGGTCCAGTTACAGAAAAGCCTGTTTGCAGTTTTGTGCTGATACAGCGAGAGAGGTTGGCTCACTTCTCAATAGTCAGATGTTACAACTTGCTGATAATCACTAATGATAAAGTATTCAGGGTTTACCTAAGCACAATGATAAAACACATCCTATCAGCCCACTCTTTTTTTTCTTCTCTAATGGATAGTAACTTTAATTATTTCTCTTTCTTTCCACATGGCTGAGATCTTGCATTCCTCCCCCGGAATTGTCATCAAAGGACTTTCCCCTGGACAAATACAAGTCCTCAGTCATGTGGCCTGACAAAGTGAACAAACATCTCACTCCACAATTGACTTGGCATGAGTAAAAGGTCACTTTGTGGTTAACTACTTTGATTAATAATCACCTTCTTTGGATAAAAACCTTTGTTGTTTAAAGGAGAAAATATCCAAATAGGTTTCTCATTGCTATGTCTAACTACTCATTACAAATGAAGTAGGTATCATTTCCATCATTAAGTCAAATCAAATGTTTTTCCATAGTTTGTTACATAATTGTACATTTTTAACAAATAGGGATATCGTCAATCAGTTTCTTTAGGTGTCTTGGTTCTTCGATATCCTAGGTCGATCTTCAACAGAGGGACCATCATGCTTTTCCGGTCGCAATGAGGCACTATCTGAGATGCTGGTGGAACATTCTTCCATTGTTGTCTGCTTTCGCCTTGTTGTCCTCCTGTATTGTTGCTGTGTTATTGAGAGACTCACAGTAGAAATTATTTCATTCACCATCATGATGCTTGCTCAAATGTTTTAACAGTGTTATTGAAACTCTAAATCCTTACCCCCGACTTTTCTCTCCCCTATTGTTCTATGTCCCCATTGTCTGATCTTAAAGGTTTAATCCTGTTGTGGTGAATACGTACAACAATTGTCAACAAACTGGCAAACTCCTGCAACTGAGTCTAGTGCGCTATTTGGTTTAACTCCCTGGATGTCACGACGCATGCGAACAAGATTAGTGTCAGAGTCTTCAGTTAAAGTAAAGTCTGTTTCGTTAGTTAACACCCAGAGCGTATACAGAACCGATACAATTGTGGCCATCCATCTTATCCCCAATGAGGCCAGGATCACACGGTTACTCTCGGCACGCATCGTCTGTCCGGTATCTCTTGTCCTAGTTTCAATCTTAATTCACAACAACATCAAGAATAATTGTTAATAGCAGAGATAGTTATCATTATGGTACTGGAATCAGTAATCGTTTGTCATAATACGTGTTTTCCCCTTTGCTTGGGTCTCATCGTCAGAGTCGAGAGTGGGTTGGGCCCCCTGTGGTCCCCCCCCTCTAGTGAGTTCTGCACTTGCCTGCTGAGACATTTTTAGATACAGGGATTGCACAATCGTTAAGTACAGGTAGACAGACATTTAGTTTCTCTCAAAATGGTTAACTCGTCCTTCATCAATGCTCCTAGAGGAAACAAAAAGGATGTCATTTGAGGTTCATGCCATGGGTATCAAACTAGGACGTGTGTTGTGAAAAACCGTGAACCGTCCCTTTAATATCCAAATCAGTTCTTCAATACTTAGTTTATTTACTGTCAATGTGCAATCTGAGTCAATTCCCATAAGCATACTTTTAATGAGGTAGATAGGTTCTATTCTACCCGTATGTTAAAAATTCTGATCATAATCATAACTGATGTCTTGAATACTTCCCCGTTGGTCTATGTACAGTATAAGCTTATTTTGCATTAAGGTTTAAATTTGCTGTGAACATTTAAATGTTCTATCCCTCTCTTATAATCAAATATTTCTCAGTCAATCACCCGTTGGTTTTAGTAGATTTATCAGAGACATTCTTGAGTCAGTGTGAATGGTTCTTTATCATAAATGTTGCATCTATGTGTAATGCTCGTGCATTCAGCTGTTGGCCGATTAACACTGTTGATCGTGTGAAGTACTGTCATATTCGTATGTGTAATTGCTTTATCAAAGTCTGTAGTCTGTCATGTCATTATCATGTTTCCGCTTCCAAACAGAAAAACAACATTTTCATTTACAGTTACACAGAGAATTATTATTTGTGGTTTCCCCTTTCTCTCATCCGTCAATCGTTCACTGTCATTTCAGCCCCCACTTCTGTTAGATTGGCCCTCAGCAACGCCCCCGTTTTTAGTCCGTCGCTCAGTTTCCCTGCATTTTCTTGGTTCTGTCAGGAGATAGAATTGGCAAGAGTTGTGTTGTCCGTTCGGGATTATTCATCAATCAAAATGTCACATATTCCTCTTTGCTTGTGTGAACATCAACAGTCATCAATGCATGGTCTTATCTCTGTTCACTAAGTAAATTCAAATGTTACGTTTGCTGAGTCAATGCAGAATTGTATGATAATTACAATAAGAGACAACTACATTTTCATGTCTAACACTTCTATGTGTTCTCCGCGTGTCTGTGTCTCTGTGTCACCGAGCTGCGTCTTGTTGGCAAGGGCAGTTCTATTAATAGTGTAGGTTCCGAGTGTCGTCTCTGGTGCAGCTTTGTGGAGCAGTGTTTTACCCCTCGTCTCTTTACCACTTTTCGCTGTTCGTGCTAAGCTATTTAGCTTGTCCTGAAAATATAATAGTTATTCATTTCACTCTTTATCATTTGTTTACAATATGTTAATCAATACAAGGATTCTTATTACTTAACTAAATGATTTCTCTATAACTCTATCACTCGACATGCTTCACGTAAGACTTCATTACCCATAATGCTTAGTATTCATTCCATCCCTCTAGGTCCGTGTATTGCGCAAGCTCCAAGACTTGTGGTTGGTGTCGCTTATTAAACAATCCCAAAGCTTCTAATTCCCTTATTCGTTTTTCAATCAATGCTGGTGTCATTGAGAAAATGTCTGGTGTTGATAATTTGAAGTTCTTTGCATCTTCTCCAATACCATCTAGAATCATATTTGTAAAGAATGCGTTAGGTTTGTCATCTAATTCCAAATTCGCCTTTTCTCTCCAGGTATTTTGGAATCTGATTACAAAGTCAGACATTGTTTCATTAGGCTTACGTTTACAGTTCAGAATTTGTGAGATATCACGGTTTTGGCTGGCATGTTCGTTTAGAAATTTGGTTAATTGTTCAATGTGAGTCAACTTGTGTTCATTTTTAAACCATGGGAATCGTTCATTAATTGTTTTTCCTCTACATGGCCCATCATTATTTTCATTCAAAGTTTCACAAGCATTTATCAAAGTATCAATTTCAACATCTGGCATTAACGTGATCAGAATGTATCTTAAATCCGTGCCATTCAAATTACCATGTAGCAACATTGTTTTATACCAATTTATGAATCCTTTTGGGTTAATCAAGGGTCTGGGTGCGTCGACTATGATCGCAGATACGTCAGATATGGTTAATGGTTTATACAGGACTTTCTCCTCTATAGTTAGCAGTGGCGCTTGCACCTGGATCATGCTGCGCGTCACAGCCTGCTCCGCCTGTTCCGCCTGTACAGGAGGAGATACGCTCTGTACCTCCTTTATCTTGGGTATAGGGTTAGACCTATTGTGTTCCTTCTTTCTGACAATATTACCAGGCCATTGATTAGACATTATTACCCATGCTTGATAGACTTCTTTCATGTAATCAATATCCCATAATGGGTCGCAAATGCTTTTGTTCGATATCAAATATTCATCAATAATCTTCAGTTTATTCTTTTCAAAACTCCCGATACTTGGGAAATTATCGTCACTCCATTCCGCAATCTTTGTTAGAAATGGTTCTGCATAGAATGGTCCTAATTTAAGTAAAATCCATCCTTTTGGTGTCACTGTATCAGTGTATTTTATCGGAATATCAATTATGTGTGGATCAATTTCCAATAGTTTCTTAATAGCTTTCCTTTCCCCTCGTGGCAAGTCCCTGACCGATTTATACTTAATAATCCGTTTCTCACAATTTGCCGTCCTAGACATTTGATTACCCATGTTTGATTAATTACACTGCACACAATGTTAGTAAAAAGGAATTCTTTTATCTAAATTGTCTCGTTAGAGCTTTATAGTTACCCAATTCGTGTTTATTCCTTGTTATATACTTTAATTCAGTCTGTTGTATTGCGTTTCATCAAGGTCATTTAAATCCACGTCTCATCTGTTCTCTCCTGTCTCAATAAATCAATCTTGTCACTCAAATCTGTTGCTCTTTAACATTAACACAAATGCCGTATCCGTTCAACTTCTTATCGTCCTACAACTGTCTTTTTACCGCTGATCTTTATCTTTCATTATCCTGTTTCTCTACAGAATATACCCACATTACTTGACCACTTATAAACACTTTCTTTAAATCATACTTCAAATTATATACCATAACCACTTGCGTGTCAATACCTTATTCATTTAACCATCTTAATCAACATTCTACTTCATAGTTTTAATTGACTCAAGCGTGCTCTGCAGTTCACCTTATTTCCTGTCAAATTCCTCAATATGTCTGTACCTTACAGATAACCATAAATAAAACCCCACGGAATGCCCAATTCCGTTTAATCAATTCTTCTATGAATTAATCAATATCCAGTATCAGTATGTCCCCTCCAGAGTGACACCTAGCAGCTCTGTCCTTTTATACCGTATTATCCTATATGTGGATTAATGACCTTCATGTACACAGCAATACTCAAACTTTAATATTTAGTCCAATTTAGTCATTAGCCCCCCCATCATCAAATTCATCCCCTTTCCTTCATTCAAGGAAAAAATTACAGGTTTTTCCCTCTAGAACAACAATTCAGGTTAAAGCACACAACCACACTGTGTTTATCTGCCTTACCTGTCTCGCTGAATCTAGGATCCTGTTCGTTAAACGCCAATTGATAGTAGGTGAATGTCAGATGATAGGCGGCGGCCTAGATTTGTTCATTCCCCGTTAAGTGAATAATTAATAGATTGCTCAAGTAGACAATTAAGATAGATTTATTCCATACAGCGCTGGGCAGCCTCTCAACACACGGCAAGCAACGGTGAGAGGCACACACTGAATGACACTTTGCAGCGGGCTTATATCCTAGATTTCCGCTGACACCGGAAACAGCTGTACCTTGCCAATCACCAGTCACCAGTCATACATGTTGTTTACATACTAAAGTTAGAAGCCAGCTTGCCTCTGCTTCCCTACCATAACGGGTTGGTCAACTGACCTATTGACATCAGTACCCATATAAGTCTCTATCCTGTGTCCCTGTCGTACCACCTTGCTGACCACCACAAGGCTCCAATGTCCTTAGAGCCAAACTGGTCCCGTGGTCTCTATATTTGGCTCAGGTCCAGTTACAGAAAAGCCTGTTTGCAGTTTTGTGCTGATACAGCGAGAGAGGTTGGCTCACTTCTCAATAGTCAGATGTTACAACTTGCTGATAATCACTAATGATAAAGTATTCAGGGTTTACCTAAGCACAATGATAAAACACATCCTATCAAGTGGTGTTGGATATGTCACAGGGCCTCAGTGGTCATAACATCACCTGTGATAATTTCTTTACATCCTACAGCCTGGGACAGGAACTTCTCAAACGAAAGGTGACAATGGTTGGAACAGTCCGAAAAAACAAGACGGAGCTCCCACCCCAGTTTCTAAATGTGAAGAACAGGCCAGTCCATTCCTCCAACTTTGTGTTTACAGCCAACACTACCCTGGTGTCTTACATACCAAAAAAGGGCAAGAATGTGATGCTCATGAGCACTCTACATAGGGATGGAAGAATCAGTGGCCGGGAGGACCGTAAGCCAGAGGTCATACTTGACTACAACGCCACCAAAGGTGGAGTAGACAACCTGGACAAGCTGCTGGCCTGCTACAGCTGCCAAAGAAGAACTCTACGGTGGCCTCTCGTGATCTTCTTCAACATCCTGGATGTTTCAGCCTACAATGCATTTTCAATCTGGATGGCAGTCAACCCAGACTGGAACCAAAGGAAGCTCCAAAGACGACGTCTTTTCCTTGAGGAGCTAGGTATGGCACTGGTGACACCGCATATCCAAAGGAGACAACATATGCCCAGGACCCCAACTTCTCTAGCCATAGTGAGGAGGATTACAGATGCTCCACCTGCACAACCCACACAACCACAATCTCCAGTGCCTGAGGTAAGTGTCCTGTTGCGGTTGTTTGTGTGTGTGTGTGTCTGTGTTGATTCACTTGCTTAGTCAAATGTATTGATCGCTTTGGTAAATGTAAGTCGCTTTGAAATAAGGCGTCTGCTAAATGCCAACATTTTCAATGTAAATGTAAATATGTGTGTGTGTGTGTGTGTGTGTGTGTGTGTGTGTGTGTGTGTGTGTGTGTGTGTGTGTCTGTGTGTGCGTGTGTGCGTGTGTGTGTGAGTGATTTAGAGTATTAGGAGACGTGGTGGGAAAAAAAATCCTGAACTAAGTCTTTTCATTATTCTAGACTGCAGCCGATGGCAAAAAGAGGAAGCGCTGCGAGGTGTGTGGACCCTCAAAGGACACAAAGACAGGGACCACATGCAGCAACTGCAAAAAGTACATTTGTGGTACACATACTGTCAAATGCTGTACTTCATGTGTTGTGTAGACAGACATGCCCATGCACACACAATTGTAACCAGTGTTATTTCAGTGACTAAAACAGTGTACCTTCCACATGTTTTGTGTTTCAGCATTTGTAGCATTATTCTTGTTCATCACCTGTATTTTTTACAGCTTTGATTATAATGCTTTGAAAATCAATTGAGAATATAAGTTCAAAATAATAAACATCAATAAAAACATTGTTTCATTTACATTTTTCCTAGATAAGTATGATTTATGACAACCAAGTCTTTATTATAGTGGATTTTGTTTAGTGGAAGTTAGGAGCATCATGTGCGTAAAAACGCCTCCACTCATCATGCTGCCGTTCGGCCCCACCTATTCCCAGGGGTCTGACACTTTGAGGGTTATAATTAGGCACCCTCTGCTCCAGCCCCTCCAAAGGGCAGCCCCCTAGGTCCACCAGAACAAAATATACACTTTTGAATGTGAACACAGTACCTATTGTGCATTAATGGGTACAGTACCTGTTTGTGCCCACAGGAGGCGCTCTTTAATATTATGGGCTATTTTGGGGCTATCTTGCACCCTGAGCATACTCCCTTGTACGGGTCACCATTGGGACTAGGAGCACCGTGTCAGGAAAAGTGCTTTCAAAACCCCAATGATGTCCCGGGTCAACTTGACCCGAAGAGTACGAAAGGGTCCAAAAAGTGAACACCACACAAGGGTTAAAAGAAAAGCATGTGAATGGCGATATACACTGTGTCCAGCAGCTGGCGCAAATTATATGCTATAGGGCTAGGCAGAGCTAGGTACAGTACCAGTATATCCTTGGAACTAGACTCTAGGTCAATATTATCATTAAATGATTTGATTAATACGAACATGCTCAACTAAACGTATTCGAGATCGAATGTGATTCCCTCAAATCATAATGTGATTCCAAAATTAAGCTGTGTTATCAAGTATTATCCTCATTGTTGTAGCCTATATTTTGGTCACATGTTGACATTACCATAAGTATTATTGTAAGTATAGTTGTTTAACAGTAATAGGATCACTGCAGTTGAACATGTTACCAGTAGGTGGCACTATCCTAACATGTGTGAAGGTTGCAGAATCACAAAGATACCAGTGTTGTTTGCAACAACCGGTGTTTCGGGCGTAATGGCGTATATCATATTTTCTTATTTTTTTTTCTTATATTATGCGTTTCAAAATGTACATTTTACTAAGTCAACTTGTGTTGGTAAAATGATAGTTCACTTGTAATAAATACATATAATTAGTGATGGATTATTATGACTTGTCTCACAGGGGACCCTCAGTTGATCCTAAATGTGCAGTGCCGATTTGTGTGGATCACTCTTCATATTAATGAATAATTAATGACTGCCAATGATCTTCCTTGCTTTATTTGCATTGCACACAAATACCTATCACGTATACATACAAGACATATACACACAAAATAAGAACATATTCGCTAGGAGTACATACCAGATTACCTAAAGACCAAAAGATACACAAGGCAGTATTATTGCTTACTTTTATTATGGGAGGAAAAAAAATACTACAACAAAACGTCATAATATGGCGCCGTCTATACAGAACGCTGGATATCTCTTTTTTTTTTCCTAGTAGTTTCACCAACAACTTAACACAACATAATGTGTCTTTATTGTAATGCATTGACTGTCACAATTTAAGTTGGTGTCAATGGTGCAACTTTTCGTCAAGCGAAACTGCAGATTGTGCCTGCTACCGCCGCTGCCACTGTCCTCCCCCTATGGAAGCATATAGCTGACTAAATTCAAATGCTAATGCGATATGAGATTGCATGTTCCACTTTTGCATGCATTCTTTCAGACAATATTCAAATTCAAATGCAATTCTAATGATTTTCATTTTCATTTTCATGTACCTAATGCAAAGCCATTTGACAAGTCATGCGCAAAGCCATTTGACAAGTCATGCGCTGCTTTGTAGCTGACAAAATTCAAAAGTTCATTCTAATGTGCAAATGACTTTGCAATCCCAAAATAGCATATTCATTTGCCACTTTTGCCTGCGTTATTTGAGTCAATATTCAAATTGTAATGCAATAATGTGATTCGCAATTGCATTTTCGAGTAAACACATCCGCTTTGTAGCTGACAAAATAGGCTAGGTGCACGATCTCCACTACTTCCTGAAAGGCACCTTGCATGAACATATCCTGTCTCATCTATTGGTTTAATTGATTAATCAGCTGTGTGGTAAACTGTTGGAACACACAGTGCACAGCTGATTAATCAATTAAACCAATAGAGTGAGACAGGCTGCCACCCTCGCCCTGGCCAGGAAGGCACAAAAGCATGACTGGCACATCCTGCACAACACCACCATAACACCAGCACCTCCAAGCCGACTCAAGACCCGCCACCCTTACAACAAGGCAGCACAAGCCATGCTCAACTCCACCTCTGAGGACATCTCCAGAGATGCATGGTTGGCAGCAGCTTGGAAGCAGGAGTGGGAGTCAGCCGGGCCCTCCCGAATCCACCGCTACATCTGGGACCCAGGAGATGGTGCCATTGGAGGAGACGACCTACCACGCCGGCAATGGACCACACTGAACCGTCTACGAACTGGTGTCGGTCGCTTTAAAAGATCAATGAAGGCGTGGGGCCTGGCGGACAGTGCGGCATGCGAGTGCGGTGACCCAGAGCAGACCGCCGACCACATAATCACCATCTGCCCCTTATATAGACCACCCTCAGAAGCCAGCCTCTTCGACTTAGAACCAGAGATGCGGGCATGGCTACGCGACACCGAGTTGGACCTCTGACGTTACACGAAAGAAGAGACAGGATATGTTCATGCAAGGTGCCTTTCAGGAAGTAGTGGAGATCGTGCACCTAGCCTATTCAAACTCTCTATGCAATTCGGTGATACGCAATTGCATTGACATGTTCTAGGAAACACATCCGCTTTAAAGCTGACAAAATTCAAACTCTATGCAATACGCATCCGGGTACTTTGCTCTCCCGTCATGTCCACGCCCCTTTTTGGGTTTAATCCGATAAAATAAGAAAACCGTAGTGCTTTTTAGATATTAGGAGCCCAAATCCGATGGCCAGTTAGGCAAACTATTATATAGTGTCGTTGCCGATCAATGATCGGCGTCGTTAGCAGAGTCTTCTTCATATAGAAGATATGCTTTTAACCGTAAACTCAATGAACCGGGAGTTCACCCGCTGCTGCTCGCAGCACCGCTTGCTGCTGGATGAAACTCCCGTTGACAGCGGGAGGAGAGAATAGTTGACCGTATAGCGATGTTGGAGTGAGCCAGCATAGTCTTGTATTTTTACCACCTTCCTAGCCGGTGTTATTATTGGACCAAGACGGTGCCCGGGGCACACTCTTTGCGGGTTAATAACTTCGTTTTAACGGGGCTTACGGTGAAAATTCAAATGTGTCCGGACAGGGGAGAGGGGCGGGATCGTAAATCACTTTGAGTGGAGTCGATTGGAGACACCCATCGATGTCGACACTGCTCGGGGTGAAGTTAAGCACTTGACGCATGTTGAACTCCCGGTATATTGAGTTTACTCCCGGTTCACTTCTCGGGGTGGCACCACGGTGGTTCAGGGCTCAAAATGACCGTATACCGATGGTGGAGTTAGGAGCATAGTCTTGTGTTTCTACCCCCTTCATAGCCTGTGTTATTAACGGGCAAAAACGGTGCCCGGAGGCACCCTTTGCGGGTTATTAACTGTGGTTAACCGTGGGTTACGGTAAAAATTCAAACGTGTCCCAAGAGGGGAGAGGACAGGGAATCTAGAACCATTTGAATGGTGTCGATACGACACTCTTATCACGGTCGACACAGCGCGGAGCGAATTCCCGGGTAGAAATTGTCTGTCCCCCCGCTGATATCCTCCATGACGTGCTGCTGCTTAGAGCAGCGGGTGAACTCCCGGTTCATTGAGTTTACGGTTAAAAGCATATCTTCTCGGGGTGTCAGCGCGGTGGTTAAGGGCTCAAAATGACCGTATACCGATGGTGAAGTTAGCAAAGGAGTATCGCGATTGTACCACCTTCATAGCCGGTGTTGTTCATGGGCAAAGACGGTGCCCGGAGGCACCCTTTGCGGGTTAATAACTGTGATTTACCGTGGGTTAGGATAACAATTCAAACGTGTCCGGATAGGGGAGAGGACAGGGAATCCAAAACCATTTGAATGGTGTCGATACTACACTCCTATCACGGTCGACACAGCGCGGAGTTAATTCCCCGGTAGAACTATTCTCTCCCCCCGCTGTCAACGGGAGTTTCATCCAGCAGCAAGCGGTGCTGCGAGCAGCAGCGGGTGAACTCCTGGTTCATTGAGTTTACGGTTAAAAGCATATCTTCTATATGAAGAAGACTCTGCTAACGACGCCGATCATTGATCGGCAACGACACCACTATATAATAGTTTGCCTAACTGGCCATCGGATTTGGGCTCCTAATATCTAAAAAGCACTACGGTTTTTCATATTTTATCGGATTAAACCCAAAAAGGGGCGTGGACATGACGGGAGAGCAAAGTACCCGGATGCGTTCGAATTGCATAGTAGAGAGTTTGAATTTTGTCAGCTTTAAAACGGATGTGTTTCCTAGAACATGTAAATGCAATTGCGAATCACATTATTGCATTACAATTTGAATACTGACTCAAATAACGCAGGCAAAAGTGGCAAATGAATATGCTATTTTGGGATTGCAGTCATTTGCACATTAGAATGAACTTTTGAATTTTGTCAGCCACAAAGCAGCGCATGACTTGTCAAATGGCTTTGCATTAGGTACATGAAAATGAAAATGCAAATCATTAGAATTACATTTGAATTTGAATATTGTCTGAAAGAATGCATGCAAAAGTGGAACATGCAATTGCAATCTCATTTCGCATTAGCATTTGAATTTGGTCAGCTATATGCTTCCATACGCCGCTGCCCCTGTCCTCCCCCATCCCTCCCTCCCTCCCTCCCTCCTCTCTCCCCATCCCCCCACTCAGTGTCTGAAACCTGCCTTCCCAACGCCGTTTTCTAACCCGGAAAAATCGCACAATCGCGACAGTTCCACACCGTTTAGCTACGCGGATAGCTAAAGGGGTAGCTCCAGTACATCTCTTAGACAACCCTAGACATCCAGGACCGACAGGGGATTCAGAGAACCACATCTGGTCGGACTGACATTGGTAAGTCTCCCCCCGCTAAATAAATAGTGCTGTTTTCGTCATGTCCGATTTGCTCCCAAAAATGAGTCACGGTAGCTGGAACATGCATGGATGAAGGATCAGCTCGTTGACTAGCTAGATGATGGACAATGTCACTACGGTGTCTCCCGTCGTTGGAGAGGTGATCTCTGTAACTAACGAGGTAGTGAGTTCTCGATCGTTTGATTGCCAGATAAAGGACATTGTGTCCTGACTGACAGCAGAGATGCTGTGTTACCAACAGTGTTAGCGGACATGGCGACGGGAGCCTCCTGTGTGTGTGTGTGTGTGTGTGTGTGTGTGTGTGTGTGTGTGTGTGTGTGTGTGAGCCAGTGGATTGGGCCGACCTGTTCACCCTGGAGTGCACTGGAGTGTGTTGTGGTGTGTGTGTGTGTGTGTGTGTGTGTGTCTCCTTCATACTGCGCTCCAGTGTGTTGTGGTGTGTGTGTGTGTGTGTGTGTGTGTGTGTGTGTGTGTGTGAGCCGGTGAACGCAGTGGATTGGGCCGACCTGTCTCAGCAGCTCGCTGATCATACATGTCTCCGTCCTCTCAGCTGATCATACATGTCTCTGTCCTCTCAGCTGATCATACATGTCTCTGTCCTCTCAGCTGATCATACATGTCTCTGTCCCCTCAGCTGATCATACATGTCTCTGTCCTCTCAGCTGATCATACATGTCTCAGTCCAGCTGATCATACATGTCTCAGTCCACTCAGCTGATCATACATGTCTCTGTCCCCTCAGCTGATCATACATGTCTCTGTCCTCAGCTGATCATACATGTCTCAGTCCTCTCAGCTGATCATACATGTCTCAGTCCTCTCAGCTGATCGTATGTCTCAGTCCTCTCAGCTGATCATACATGTCTCTGTCCTCTCAGCTGATCATACATGTCTCTGTCCTCTCAGCTGATCATACATGTCTCAGTCCAGCTGATCATACATGTCTCAGTCCACTCAGCTGATCATACATGTCTCTGTCCTCTCAGCTGATCATACATGTCTCTGTCCTCTCAGCTGATCATACATGTTTCAGTCCTCTCAGCTGATCATACATGTCTCTGTCCTCTCAGCTGATCATACATGTCTCTGTCCTCTCAGCTGATCATACATGTTTCAGTCCTCTCAGCTGATCATACATGTTTCAGTCCTCTCAGCTGATCATACATGTCTCTGTCCTCTCAGCTGATCATACATGTCTCAGTCCAGCTGATCATACATGTCTCTGTCCTCTCAGCTGATCATACATGTCTCTGTCCTCTCAGCTGATCATACATGTTTCAGTCCTCTCAGCTGATCATACATGTTTCAGTCCTCTCAGCTGATCATACATGTCTCAGTCCTCTCAGCTGATCATACATGTCTCTGTCCTCTCAGCTGATCATACATGTCTCTGTCCTCTCAGCTGATCATACATGTTTCAGTCCTCTCAGCTGATCATACATGTTTCAGTCCTCTCAGCTGATCATACATGTTTCAGTCCTCTCAGCTGATCATACATGTTCCAGTCCTCTCAGCTGATCATACATGTCTCAGTCCTCTCAGCTGATCATACATGTCTCAGTCCTCTCAGCTGATCATACATGTCTCTGTCCTCTCAGCTGATCATACATGTCTCTGTCCTCTCAGCTGATCATACATGTTCCAGTCCACTCAGCTGATCATACATGTCTCAGTCCTCTCAGCTGATCATACATGTTCCAGTCCTCTCAGCTGATCATACATGTCTCTGTCCTCTCAGCTGATCATACATGTCTCTGTCCTCTCAGCTGATCATACATGTCTCAGTCCAGCTGATCATACATGTCTCAGTCCACTCAGCTGATCATACATGTCTCTGTCCTCTCAGCTGATCATACATGTCTCTGTCCTCTCAGCTGATCATACATGTTTCAGTCCTCTCAGCTGATCATACATGTCTCAGTCCTCTCAGCTGATCATACATGTCTCAGTCCTCTCAGCTGATCATACATGTCTCCGTCCTCTCAGCTGATCATACATGTCTCTGTCCTCTCAGCTGATCATACATGTCTCTGTCCTCTCAGCTGATCATACATGTCTCAGTCCTCTCAGCTGATCATACATGTTCCAGTCCTCTCAGCTGATCATACATGTCTCTGTCCTCTCAGCTGATCATACATGTCTCTGTCCTCTCAGCTGATCATACATGTCTCAGTCCTCTCAGCTGATCATACATGTTCCAGTCCACTCAGCGCACTAATGGTGCTTTTCCACTACAGGGCTCGCTGACCCGGGTCGACCCAGGCTGGCCTGCTTCTTTTCAAAATGGTGTCGGACGCTTGTGTGACTTTTTTGTTTGTTTGTTTAATATTATTCCAGGAATACACAGCCTAGCTGCCTAGTCTAACATTGGCTGTATCGGATGTGGACGTTGAATCACTTTCACAAAGCTCTTGTATCCAAAATCGAATTCTTCTGGAGTTTTCTGGTCTACCGCGATTCATTCAGCTGGCCGCGACGTGGAGATGGACGATTACATTGCGTTGTTCTCTCTCAAACCTCCGTTTTGGGATTATGATGTTGATCCTAACAAGGCTGTAATCTGCGAATTGATGATTATCCGCTTTAGAATGAGCCTAGATTGATCACCGGGTTTGGACGTGTCGCTCATTGCAAGACACGCTCACATCACAATACACATGTCAATGCTGAGCCTCCAGCGTGACCAGTGTGTGTGACTCCTGTCTACTACACACATGTTGTCATTCAGAATCAGTCGTGCCCAGGCATGACATTAGCAAGGGTCAGTCGGAGCACCTGTGAGTGGGAATCTGACTGTCCTAGCTCATTGATATCGCTGTGCTTTTAGTAGCAGAAGGCCAGCCACAACCATCTGCCTCCCTTGATGAGATGACCTACAGAGAGTAGACAGCAGTTTAGCTGGCCTACACTGAACTATCCAACTGAAGTCTAGAACCACATGTGTGTTTTTGTGTGTGTTTAGGTTACCGACAGGATGACAGTGTGACAACACGACTATTACACTGTCAGAAACAAAAACCACACAACGATCATACATTGCTGCTTTCTGTTGGCGAATTGTGTTTGTTGTTATAGCCATAGGTTGTTATAGCCATATTCCCATACACTATTGGTTACAAAGCTATTACAGGACATTTGCTGTAAATGCAAGCCTACATAGAGAACTAGAAAAGAAAGGTAGGCTACAGAAGAAACTTTGTGGGTTGCAAAGTAAAATGTTGTTTTGTGTAGTGTGTAAGTGTGTAGTGTGTAAGTGTGAAGATGATTTGAACGATAGATAGAGAGATTTGCTGGATAGTTGAAAGAAAATTAGATTGAGTCTTGTTATGGTTGGTTGGATGGATGGATGGATGAATCATAGATCAGGGGTGTCAACCTCATGCTGGCCAGAATAAATAATAGTCTATACTATTTTGTTAATATTACCAAATGTGACAGGATCTGATGTTTTAGTCCGCAAGTAGGGCAAGGTCATTACTCAGTTTTCCACTTTCTTTTCCAGATTATGGAAGGGCAGATTGTAAACTTTCAAATTAGATTAGATTCAACTTTATTGTCATCGCAGAGTACAAGTGCAATACAACCAAATGCAGTTTAGCATCCAACCAGAAGTGCAAATAGTGATATAAGGGCATGATATAAAACAGAACAAGAGGTAGTGATAGGTAACTATGTAATATAGGCCTACATTATGTGCAGAGATAGTATTGTAAACATCAGTATAGTTTAGTTTAGAGGTATAGTTATGGGCAATATACAATTATGAGCTATGTACAGTGAGGTAGTTTATATACAGTATCTAATGTGCAGAGTAGGCTATAAAAGAAGCTATGTCAGGAGACATGTGTAATATACAGTAGTACAAAGGTAGTAATGTAAACATCAGTAGTGCAAAGGTTATAGAGTGATCACATTAACCAGGGATGAGCAGCCGACAGGTATCAAGTATAGTCCATAGTATCAAGTACTGTACAGGGGGTGTGTGTGTGTGGGGGGGGGGGGGGACCTAAGGATCCTGTACCTCCTGAGTCTCTTTGGAGGTAGGGGGTCAAACAGTCCGTGGTTGGGGTGGGAGGTGTCCTTGATGATGTTTACCGCCCTCTGTCGACACCGGGTTGCTGGGAGGGACTCGATGGAAGGGAGTTTGGTGCCAACGATGCGCTGGGCGGTTTTCACCACCCGTTGCAGGGCCTTCCGGTCAGACACAGTGCAGTTGTCGTACCACACTGTGATGAGGTTGGTGAGGATGCTCTCAATGGTGCAGCGGTAGAAGTTGGTCAGGATTAGGGCTGCACAATTTGGGGAAAAAATCGAATTGCGATTATTTGGACAGATATTGCGATTGCGATTTAATTTGCGATTATAATTTTTTTAAATAGCAAAAAAAAAAGGGGAAAAAAAGGACGTTTTTGTAAAGTGTGGCCATATCTCCGGCTAGGAAGGTCGTATCAACGTGCAGTTTGTTTGTACGTCTTCAGGGGACTTAGAGGCTCCCTCCTCTAGCACCCCCACAGCCCGAGCTACGAGTGAAAGAACTAAACTTACATTGGGTTGCTTTAAAGTTGGGTTGCTTTAAAATCAAGCTTCAGATTAAAACATGTGATGGAGCATTACTAACCTGACTCAGGTGGTTTGTTTCACACAACCATCTAGGAAAGCTTAATTGGAAGCTGTTTGGAAAAGGGCAGGTACTTTCAAAAAATACTTGGCAGGTGATTGGATGAATCTGTCTATCATGGGCTAATTTCAGAGAGCATTACCACATGATACCATCAAACTGTTAACTGCTCTTATGCCATCAAACTGTTCTAATGCAAGGATGAGAACTTAAAAGATATGAATTGGAACAACATATTTATGTATGTTTTTTTTAAACAGCTGCCATTTTGTTTCTCTCAAGTGTCAAAATTTTTTTAACAATTCCAATATGAAAATAAAATAGGACCTTTCTACAAACAAGGTTATTTAATTATGGCTCAGGAGCAGCATCTAAATATTGCACATACTGCAATCAAGTTAAATAAAGTGATAATAAAAATGTCCAGTAAAAAAGAATAGGTCCTTTCTGTAAACATTGAAATAGATAAAGCTCTTCAACTCGTCGTAATGTAGGCCTATGTAAGTGCACGGCTCGACCGCAGATCGGTTGTTGTTGCATAGTACTCCACATGTTTCAGCTCTGTACGTGCGGGATGGAATCACATTATCTTTTATCCAGCGTTTGGATTAGTTTTTTAAACTCTTCGTTGCTCACAGTGTTAATAGACACCATGTCTTTAGCGAGGTAATGCGTGATGGAATTGGTTATTTCACGGTGCCTTCGTGAGCCCTTTTCATACGGGGTAACAGCCGCAAACGACTCTAAAACTCTAGTTTGCTTAACGTTAGACTGGGCTACGGGACTTTCACTTAACTCTCCGTCATAGAGCTGCCCGTGGTACTTTTTCAAGTGCTGATACAGGTTTGTGGCGTTGCGTCTGGATGTAGCGACTGTTCCACGACAGGTCGTGCCCAAAACCTGCTTTTGTTGCACATCTGTCGTCCTAAACCCGAAATACTTACAACAGAAGTGCTGTTTTTCTTCGGGACTAAATCGTTGCTTCTGGCTCTGCTGAAGTCATTTATCCACCATGAATGTTGCTAGCTACCGAAACGTGGGCGTTTCACGTGCGATGTTGTTGTTGTGCGTGTGCGTTCATTGACATTGACGTTCATTGACATTGACGTTCATTGACGTTGACGTTCATTGACGTTGAATCCGACGCGCTGTATGACGTATCCCATACGGGTAGTGGTGGTCTAGTAGTGGATAGTGAGTTGGACTTGTGATCGGAAGGTTGTGAGTTCAAATCCCGCCTGAAACCACACCACTACTAGTGTGCCCTTGAGTAAGGCACTTAGCCCTCAGTTACTCCAGGGGGAATGTCCCTGTAATTCGTAATTGTAAATCGCTTTGGATTAAAAGCGTCTGCTAAATGGCAAAAAATAATAATAATAATCGCAGGCAAATCGCAGGCTTTGCGATTAGCTAATCGCATCATTTCAAATCGCGATTTCGATTTAAAATCGATTAATCGTGCAGCCCTAGTCAGGATCCTGGTAGACAGCTGGGCTTTTTTCAGTCGCCTCAGGAAGTATAGGAACTGCTGCGCCTTTTTGACCAAAGAAGAGGTGTTAAGGGTCCAAGAGAGGTCCTCGTAGATGTTGGACCCCCAGAAACTTAAAGCTGGGAACACGCTCCATCCCGTTGATGTAGATGGGGGAGTGTTTACAGTGTCCAGTTTGCGTCCACAATGATCTCTTTGGTTTTGCTGGTGTTGAGGGCCAGGTTGTCAGGGCACCACACCGCCAGGTGTTGGACCTCCTCCCTGTAGACCGACTCGTCATTGTTGCTTATCAGGCCTATCACCGTGGTGTCGTCTGCGAACTTGATGACAGAGTTCGATCCGTGCATCGCTACGCAGTCGTGGGTGAAGAGGGGGTAGAGGAGAGGGCTCAGCACACTGCCTTGAGGCACACCGGTGTTCAGGGTCAGGGTGGAGGATTTCAACTTGACGATCTGGGGTCTGTTAGTGAGGAAGTCTAGGGTCCAGTTGCAGAGGGAGATGCTGAAACCAAGGTCTCTGAGTTTGGTGACCAGCTTGAAGGGGGTGATTGTGTTGAATGCTGAGCTGAAGTCAATGAACAGCATCCTGTCCTAGGTGTTGCTTGGTGGGTCAGGGTGGGTCGTGGTGGGTCAGGGTGGGTCGTGGTGGGTCAGGGTGGGTCAGGGTGGGTCAGGGTGGGTCAGGGTGGGTCAGGGTGGGTCAGGGTGGGTCAGGGTGGGTCAGGGTGGGTCGTGGTGGGTCAGGGTGGGTCAGGGTGGGTCAGGGTGGGTCAGGGTGGGTCAGGGTGGGTCAGGGTGGGTCAGGGTGGGTCAGGGTGGGTCAGGGTGGGTCAGGGTGGGTCGTGGTGGGTCAGGGTGGGTCAGGGTGGGTCGTGGTGGGTCAGGGTGGGTCGTGGTGGGTCGTGGTGGGTCAGGGTGGGTCAGGGTGGGTCAGGGTGGGTCAGGGTGGGTCAGGGTGGGTCAGGGTGGGTCAGGGTGGGTCGTGGTGGGTCAGGGTGGGTCAGGGTGGGTCAGGGTGGGTCGTGGTGGGTCAGGGTGGAGTGAAGCGCCGCTACAGATAATAATAATAATAATAATAATAATAATAATAATAATACATTTTATTTGTATAGCACCTTTCATACAGGAAATGAAGCTCAACTTACTTTATAACAAAGAAATGACATGCACTGAGTGCTTACATAAAATAACATAAAATGAACATTAAAAATATGTTAAAAACGCTAATGTAACATAAGATGGAAAATGTATGAAATGCACTGCAGTCAGCCACCGCATTCATCATTTGAAATTGACGGCTGCCTCAAAGCCCTACAATGTGATTTTGTAATCCTGCTGTAATGCCATATACCCGGTTACATTTTGGGACTGTTTAACGCTATAAAAAATGTGATACCGTCCAACCCTAATGTCCACAGCTGTGTGCACCAGCACATCATATTATTACAATACTCTACAGTAGCCTATACTCCCCTACACCCCTAATTAATTAACCAATATACATAAGTCCATTACAAGCAATAATAAGAAACTCTAGACACAAGTACGTAGTATAAAGGAAATTAGGCCCTATTTAAAAAATATATTTCTTTATACTAGGCCTACTTGTACCTTACCAAGTACAATACATAGGAATACATAGTAGGAGTCTAACTTTTTTTGTCATGTCCTCCAATCAGGGGAGGAGTGGATTAAAACATGCAATTAAAAAAGACATTATGCAAGCAATGCTTTGTGTTCAAACTTAAAAGTCATCTTCCCATTTCAAAGCTGATCTATCTTTTCCCAATCTTTTCTGATCCTTTTTCACAAATCAGCCCTGGGCCGGTTCAAGCCCATGGGTCGTGTTTTTGACACGGCTCTGACAGAAGGTTAGATGGTGACTGGCAAAATGAAGAAAGAATGATGGCTGAGTAGTAGTTGAAGGAATGTGAGATAGTAGGATGGACAGATGGATGAAGATAAAATACAGTCAAAGGGAAAGATAGATTAAGAGTGTTATACAGTAGAATAACAAGATGGAATGAGAGGATGGATAGATGAGAGCAGGGAAGTATAGATATAACGAAGACATTTATCAGTATGGGTTGTAATGAGAAAGGCCCGGACCACACCGCTGACGTCAAGCTCAGTAAAGTGTGCGTTTCATTTTGGCGGCCATCTTAACGGTTTAGAGCAGCCATACAGCACGTGTGTGACGCGTCTCAAGCATGTCTCACGCTGGCTGCCGCGACACGCCATGATTCGGACTCTCGCCTATTTTATTCTTTTTTTATCTGTATGTCATTTAAAAAATAAATGTATCTACACTTCCACTATCTGTTGTCAATAAGTGAAAAACAATTGTGGACATTGCAGTTTAAAAAAATATTAGAACTAAACAAGTTCTATGACATGACTCTGATCAAGTCTCACTCTCTCTACTCAACACTACTTCTCTCTGTTTCAAATAATACTATAGTAGTTAGGGATGGGACGATACACTCAACTCACGAGGCGATGCACCTCTCGATACAGGGGGTTCACGATACGATACAGTCACGATACAATATCATAAATAAAACAAGATGAAAAAGCATGACTGAACAATAACTTATTCAGTGTTTCCTCATTTTCGCTTTTCAGAATTATTTTCGCGTGCACACGCACTGGCGCTCAAAACAACGACGTAATTTCACCAAAAACTAGAGGGTGGCAACATTATTTTCTTTTAATAGCGGTTAAGTCATTAAAGCCGAGCAGGTGATTTTATATAGAAGGTGATCAAATACCAATATATCCTACATCTGCAGCGGAACATGCGGAACGCGCATGACACACACACACACACACACACAGAAAGATCATCAGCTCATAGAATATGAAGTACACGAGAGATAATCAGCTCATCGAATATGAAGTGCACATGGAACCGGGAACGCGCATACAGCACTGAACAACATCCGTAGAATATAAACTTGTGACTGACAGTCACATACATACATACATACACAATGAAAGATCATCAGCTCATCAATACGAAGTAGGCCTACATGAGAGTACACGCACAAAACTGGCTAACGTTACTCATTAACTGTTCACACAAGTAAAATCACAGTGTGACAGTCAGATGGAGCATTCGGTAAACAACAACAGCAAGGTAATGCTATCAGTTGAGTTAAAGAAAACCTACTCTTACCTTTGAGGACACCAACATGAGCCCTGCTCACCCGTACCTCCGCCGTTCTGTTCGTGGTGATTTTAGAGGCAATAGATTATTTTTGCCCCGCGCATATTGCTATGAATAGTTCGAAGCTAGCGTTAGGTGCGAGAATGCTCGGTTAACCCATTAGCGGGAACATTATTTGTTTCACAAAATAGGCTAATTTAATTGACCATGAACATCAGAGACATACATTACGAATATTCATTTAAAATACTCTATACTGAGCACTGGTATAAGAACATGAACCAGAGAACAGCAGTAAATGCAATAACCCACAGTCGTCGCTGATGGTGTTGCATTTTCGATTAGCATACGTTTACGGGATTAAAGTGACCGGCGACGGGCGAAGAGAGAGAGAGCGGAGAGTGATTTCCTGAAATCCAAATGTCCCGCTAAATTCGGACCCATCACAAAACTGTTTTGAAAGCGCGTCGCCTCGCGCCGCGCACCTGTTGAGAGCGATTCAGTCTCGATTGCAGTGCGAACCCAAACGACGAGGTTAATTGCAACATTGTAACATATGTGTGGTGGCCTGAGAAAACCCGTCGGATGTCGCTGGCGTTCGTTCGTGGCAAAGAGCAAAAATAGATGGAAATCGCGATTTTGGCGATTTTGATATTATGTGGTATTCCAGTACTTTGAACTCCATACTACATTATGGGGAATAAACATTTTAAGAAAACAAAAGAGAAAGTACTTATTTTTATGTTTTTGTGGTGGGTAGTTTGCTAGAGAAACAAGGTCATTCTCATTTCCTCATTTCCTCATTCTCAGTTAAGCAACGCACGCACACATGAGCGAAAGGAGAGACGATACTTCCACCTGTGTTATTGCCAGTTTACTGATGCTCACAATATAAGCATAAAGTAATAACATCTTAACTAGAAGACACACAAAATTGGATCTGTCCCTCGCATACCGACGAGGCGAGCAGACTAACACCGCATCACAAGCAGACAAACGAGACCGGCCGATCTGCATAGGCTCCTCCCCCGACCCAGAGGAGAAAGGGGGAGAAATCACCTTTCACTTTTTTTGACATGATACATTAAAATGCTCATAACTTTTTTAAATAAAGGGCTATCTCGGTCATTCAACCAGTTATGAATAGCTGAGAACTTCTAATTTATGGAAATATAAAAAAATGAAAATGTCAAAATGCCACCATGTGAAGGGTTTTCCCAGGCCACCACACATAATTGTAACTAACTCCGCCCTAAATCGTAACGAAATGTAGGTCTGGAAGCGGCCTAAATCTAGCTTCAATCTGCTTTTTTTCTGTTCTCCGGTCATAATAACTCGCTGCCTTTCTGCGCAGCCTGAATCAAAGTGGACTGTCTGAATCCGTTAGTGGCGGCCCGCCACGAATAAATGCATTTAGAGGAAACACTGTTATTTATTCCGTTCCTTAAAATAAAATCTTGGTGGCTTGTTACAGTGCAAGCTTAAACTTTGGCTGGATACTTTTAAACATGCTATTTCCATCTCTAGCCTGGCCTAGCTAGAAGACATGTTTCTCTTAGAAAAATCAAACTCAATGTACAAAGATAGGGTTGGCAGTAGCAGCTCTGCAGTTAGAAAGAAACATGAATATGCCGTTGACACTTCATTGAATGTGATTTAAATCCATGGCATTTGTGGTTTTCAGTGTGTGTTCTTTATTATACCCCCAAAAAATAGTAGCGGTGTGCCGGAGTCATCTAATTCGGATCCGTGTCCGTTTATAGATTTGATTCTCATATCCAGATGATACTACGGATGATGGCCTCTGCAAAATTAAAATGCTATTTATTGTCTGCAACCTGTGTGGGAAGGATCCTAAGAATCTGTTTTAGGGACACCACATAATATGGGTCAGTGTACGTTACGGTTAGGGTCCCTATATCCCTTGATGTCATTTCATTTTTGTGGAAGTGTGCAACGTGTGGAAGTGTGCAACGTGTGGAAGTGTGCAACGTGTGGAAGTGTGCAACGTGTGGAAGTGTGCAACGTGTAGGCTCATGTCAACATCCTCAATGGAAATTACTTGAGCTCCATATTTGTGTGATTTGCTGACTTTGCATTCCCCACTGCTCTCAACAACAATGAAGTCTCCATTTATCGGAGCATGAGATGGATGAGGATGTAACTTCTACTACTACTGTATGATTTCCCCCCGAAAAAAGGTTCTGGAACCCTTTTAAGTTCCATGTAGAACCCTCTTTGAACCCAGAAGCGTTCTACATGGAACCCAATTTTGGACGAGTTTCAGTCCCTTCCATTTGAAACAAGTGTGATTTTCTGTCCCTTCGTTTGAAGTAGGTCCTTCAGCTCAGGCATTGGTCTTCCATTGTTTTGTCACACGCTGTTTTGATTGAAAGTCCAATTTAATTTTCATCCACACCACACCACCCCACGTTCACTTGCACCAGGCCAACATATTCTTTTTGTTGGTTACTTTTTGCATGTAGTACACATACTGATTACACACACCATAACTTGTGTGACTTGCGTGAGTAAAGTAAACCTTCAGAGCTGATGTCTCACCAGTATCAAACTAATTGATAGCTTGCTCTGTTTATGTGCTATGCTATGGAATTTCTATGTTGTTTGTTCTTTTTGTTTGTTGTTGTTGTCGGGGCGGGCGTGGCGCAGGAGGCGGAGCCGGCGTCTAATGATCGCAAGGTCGGCAGATCGCCGGCACGAACCCCGGCTGGCCACATGTCGAAGTGTCCTTGGGCAAGACACTGAACCCCAAATTGCTCCCAATGAGCAGGGCGCATCGCATGGTAGCTTGCCCCATTGGTGTGTGAATGTGTGTGTGAACGGGTGAATGAGAGGCCGTTGTAAAGCTATTATTTCAGGGAATAATACAAGGGAGTGGTGACAAACTCCCACAAACCTTCCATCCCTTCTCCAAAGACACCTGCTTCTCCTGAGATTTCTACTACCCCCTTGCACTTGTAATGTCCAGTGTCTACTATAAAAAAAAATGTAGGCTAATAATAATAATAATCTCCTAACACGAGTACTGAGCTAGAATACTTTTCCTGCTACTACTGGTTGATAGATTTTTTAGTTTATTGATGATTCACTTACTTTGTCAAATGTATTGATTGCAAGTCGCTTCGGAATAAGGCGTCTGCTAAGTGCCAAAAATGTAAATGTAAATTGCAGTAGCCACTTAGTGGAGCTAGAGGGAGCATTGAACTGAAAAAAATGATTTGTGGAAGAATATTCATTTTAATAACTGAAATACGGGAATGAAATGAGAGGTGAGAAGTTGTCCACCTTTGTAGATCGGATTCTACCTCCTTCAGCACGTTCTTATCATTACTTGACACTGTGTTTGAGATCGAGAGGTGAATTGAGACACCAAGATATTTAATATTCTGGACCACTGGGATGTTTAGTGGAATATTATCTAGCTGTCTAGCATTCAGTGGCAGTAGTGCAGATTTTCCCCAGTTAATTTTATAACCCAAAATTTGGCTAAGATATTTAGGAGGTAAGGAAGCGACTGAAGGACATTCTGAATAAAAAGAAGGATATCATCAGCATACACGAGATGTTTGGTGTTGTGGACCGTAATAGGATCATGGAAGACTGACTGGCGAACAGCCTTGGTCACAGGTTCAAAAGAGGGTAAACAGCAGACTTACTTACTTACTTATCACATGACTTCTGCAGCTTATATAGAATAGAACATTGGCGACGAGGATGGGGTTTTCACTACCAACACCGGCACCTTTCTTGTCTGAGCCCGGCGAGCCTCTGGTTCTTGTCTGAGCCCGGCGAGCCTCTGGTTCTTCTGGTTCCCTGGGGGAGATGGATAGAAAGCCTTACAGTCCACCTCCAAGTGATGGAACTTCTGGACGTGTCGGATAAGAGGAAGACGGCAAGAGAACTGAGGTCCACACTGTTCAATGCTGCGTTTGGCTCATGTTGTTTGCGTCATTGATCGGCTGTCGTGATTGGCGACTAGAAAGCGTTATCGGATTTCCCTGATCTCATATTTTTACTGAATATCGTCCGATTCCGATTGCTCGCCGATAGATCAGGGCATCCCTACTATATACACCATGGTAATTTATTGGGACGATGTTATGTCACGATCAGTATTATAACCCTAACCCCAGTATTATACTATGTTTTTGTGTAAAACTAGAATGACTGTGATAACGGTACTAACCAAGTTAGTCGGGTATAATCTTGTTATTTAGAGGGAACATATGCAGGTCAACAACAAGTGACCATGGTGACCTGGGTACTGTAGTCCGCCTACTAAAAGTTTTGCGAGAACATCTTATCAAAGAGAGATCGTGCACTCTGCCAGAGAGACAAGTCCTTGCGAAGACAGCTCTCCTGCAGATCAGTAATAAATGGTAACCGTGGTTGATCCCAGAATCGACGTGTCTTCTTTTATTTAAAGTTGGTCCCAAGGGATTTTCCTTGCACCATAACAATTCCTCTGCACAACACGGACACCTGCACAGCCACACGCACATAAACAACATTAGACCAGAATCCTAATCATTTAGCCTCATTCACTTCATGCATTACACCCACAGTACCTTGATATAGGCCGAGCCATAGAGGGAGGAAGTGGTTTGATTAGAACGTTAGGCTGGAACTCATATAACCAACAGTGTGTTCAGTGTGTTTATGCAGGGCCCTTTCTTTTGAGTACCAGGGTGTGTCCACACTTCTTGGTCCACACGAACGTTCCACATACATTTTCTCCCGTCTGGATTCTTATTCATTCTTAATATTATGAATTCAATGCTTACAGGAATCTCCCTGGTCTCCATGGTCTCGTAAGTTGACCATTTTAAAAGTCACATACAGGTCCTAACCACACATAACACATGAGTGATTCATCTGGGAAGTTGTTGAATGGGCAGGTTCACGCTTTCAAATTGAACAATCGCCATTGATACAGTGCCTATGGTGACAATTCGCTAGGAATTTTGAAAGTGGACACGGGAAGTAGGCTAAGTCACCTTCTCGGTACTCAATGGGCTAGCTGACTAGCTCAATAGGCTAGCTGACTAGCTCAATAGGCTAGCTGACTAGCTCAATAGGCTAGCTGACTAGCTCAATAGGCTAGCTGACTAGCTCAATAGGCTAGCTGACTAGCTCAATAGGCTAGCTGACTAGCTCAATAGGCTAGCTGACTAGCTCAATAGGCTAGCTGACTAGCTCAATAGGCTAGCTGACGAGCTCAATAGGCTAGCTGACTAGCTCAATAGGCTAGCTGACTAGCTCAATAGGCTAGCTGACTAGCTCAATGGGCTAGCTGACTAGCTCAATGGGCTAGCTGACTAGCTCAATAGGCTAGCTGACTAGCTCAATAGGCTAGCTGACTAGCTCAATAGGCTAGCTGACTAGCTCTAGCCCAGGAACAGCTGCTGGGGGAGGAGGTAAGGGAATGAGGTGGGGAGGTGTGTCTATTGAACATTTGTCCCTTTCACTAGTGGGAGTGATGTTCTTTGTGGTGATCTCTTATTCTTTCCCAATAAGCCCCCTCCCCTCCTTCCTCTTGGTTTTCTCATGTGTCCCCCTAGGTTAAAGACTAGACAAACCTCCTCCCACTCTGTTTAATATTTAAATGATTGGAACAACTCATTATTAGAACTGTATTGTTGCTGAACATCAGCTGCTGACCAAAGTTGTTGTGCCCCATAAATCAGGGTTCCCGCTGGTCTTAAAAAGCTGTGAAGTCTAAAATCCAGCAATCCATTTTGTAAGGCCTAAAAAGGTCTCAAATGTCAGTAATTCGGTCTAAAAATGAGGTGCTAGGTCTTAAAACGAGGTCCTGCAATGAAATCAGTCCGACCACATCAATTTACGCAGAAATTAATCGAGCTGGAACCAAACATGTGCTTCCTTTTTTGTCTGTATGGCAGTGAAATCCCTAATTTCATCACCTCGAGGATGACAAAAAGCTATCATATGGTGTCGCGAATAGGTCTAAAATTATTTTCAAAGAGGTCTAAAAAAAGGTCGTAAATTTGACTTGTTGAAACTTGTAGGAACCCTGATAAATCCTGAGGCAACATAGTGCGTTATAGTCCTCATAACCGTTCACCTGAGCTGAATGTGGGGTGTGTGTGTGTGTGTGTGTGTGTGTGTGTGTGTGTGTGTGTTAGGCTACAGCTATTGATCTTCTCACCGAGCTCTAGGCTCTAGGCTCACACTGCTAAATCACCGCAGAGCAAGTCAGAAACAGGAGAGTTAGGCTAAATGTCACAAAGAGAGAAGTCTCACTAATAATGCCTCTCACTCTCTCTCCATCTCACTCCCTTTCTCTCTCTCTCTCTCTCTCTCTCTCTCTCTCTCTCTCTCTCTCTCTCTCTCTCTCTCTCTCTCCCCACCCTCCTCTGTCTCCTGTGTTGGTTTAC